>NC_052084.1:35369305-35675226 GCF_015852505.1 Tachyglossus aculeatus
GATTTTTCACTGTAGAATGTGCACTTATTTAGCAAAGTTCTACCCAGATGAAGTGAGCTGAACAGGTGCAGCTCTCCTTTAAGATGCCCTTCACTCTTTCTCCTCTTCCAAGATACTTTGCAAAAGCCAGACTCCTATTTTCAGTGGATTTTGGGCTCCTGTTGTGTTATTGTGTCATTAGGAAATACTCCAGCTAGAACAACTAACTCATCGTCTACTACACTGGGAATTCCCCCACGAAGCTACCATGAATGCTAGGTAGTTGACTGCATAAATCCTAAATGACAGAGAAGGAAATCCATTGTATACCACTCGCTACTATTCACTGATGCAAATCATTTTTGTTGTTCCCCTAGCCCCTCAGAGGTACTCTAGAGGAAATCAAAATCTGCTCTCTCCTCTACTACCTATCTTCTGTATGAGATCATTTACAGGGTTAGATATAACGATGCTCTTGGTTGTAACTCTTGCTAGTGCAGGAAGATGTGCCTTTAATATGCTATATCTTATAATGTATTTATTAAGCACAACCTACAGAGCTAAGTCCTGGAATAGATACAGTTAACTACATTGGACACAGTAACTATCCTACATGGGCATCAAAGCCTAAGAGAGAGGGAGGGCAGCAGGTATTCTATCACTATTTTATGGATGAAGAAACCGAGGGATTACCTCAGTTAATAGATTTGCCCAGTGTCACAGAGGAGGCAAGTGGCAGAGCAGGGACTTCATCTCAGGTCCTGTGATTCTTAATCAATCATTGGTATTCACTGAGTCCCTACTATGTGCATAGCACTGTACTTAGGAGAGTACAATTCAGATTTAATAGACAAGTTCCCTGCCTACAATGAGCTTACAGTCTACAGAGAACTTCCAGTCTAGTTCCAATTACCATGCTCTTTCCACTAAGCCAAACTGCTCCCTTAAGTGTTCAATAAATACTACTGATCAACTAACTGATCAAATATGGGGGCCTCCACTGTGTCTCTGAATTTGGGCTCAATCTCTTCTTCTCTTGGTAAAACAGAGGCCCTTTCTGGGGTGTTCAAATAACTTTTCCCATTTGCTTCAGGGAAGTCCGAATTCTCTAGAAGGCATGATAGGAGAGCACCTTCTCCCTACCTCTTCCTAGGTTCTTCTCTGAGGCAAATAACCTACAGGGCTAGGAAATAGCTTTTCCAAATGCTTTGGTAGGGTTCTGGGGAAACTGTCAACATGGGGGCCTAGAACCAGCCTGGGGCTAAATTAACGGTAGAATAATTATGGCATTTGTTAAACACTGCTAAACCCATGATAAGTTCTGGGTTAGGTATGGTAAAATCAGATCTGATAAAATCTCTGGGGCTCAAAGTCTAAGAGGGATGGAAACAGGTATTTAATCTGCATTTTACATTTAGGGAAACAGATTCAGAAAAGTATCATAGCTGAGTAGAAAGAACACAGGCCTGGAAGTCAACAGATCTGGGTTCTAATCCTGACTCCGTCATTCATTCATTCAATCATATTTGAGTGCAGAGCACTGTATTAAATGTTTGGGAGAGTACGATATAATAAACAGACACATGCTCTGCCCACATTGCCTGTTGTGCGACCTTGAACATGTCATTTGACTTCTGTGCAATGGTTTCCTCAACTGTCAAAGGGGGAATACCTGTTCTCCCTCCTACTTAGACTGTGAGCCCCATATGGGACAGAAAACATCTGTGATCTGATTATATCTCTCCCAGTGCTTAACAGACTGCTTGAAACAGAACAAGCATTTATTATCACAATTATTGTTATTATTATGATTAAGTGACTTTCCCAAGGTCACACAGTAAGCAAGTGGCAGAGCTGGGGTTGGAATCCAGGTCTTCTGATTCTCTAGTATGTGAGCTTTGACTAAGCCGTGCTGATTCTGTTCGCTCACACACCTTACCTGGGAGCCCTGAGAGAACACTTGTAAGTGGCAAAGCAGAGGCTGGAGAGGAGAGTCCTTGTTTCTGTCAGTCCCTGAGGCAGTCTGGACCCCTGAAAGGAGCTAAGGATACTGTCAGTAGACTCATTTCCCATGGAGGTGGTATTACCACCCAACTGGGGCCTTCCTACTGAACTAACCTTCCCTTAACAGTCGCTCACCAAACTGGAAACTCCCCTGCCCAATCACATCCCCCACCGAAGCTTTGCAGTATCTGACTTACAACTAATCACAGGAGTTTGGAGGATTCCTAGATGTAAGGCAAAGTTGGAGATAATCACATCTCCCTCCCACCTCCCTACCTCCTGCCCCCATCCCTACAGCTTTGAATCTATTTGGAGCAAAGGTGCCCGATAAATCCAAGTTATTATTACAAAGAGGCCTTTGGGAAGGAAGACTTCCACAGTTTTCCAGATCCATGTAACCACAGGCAACTGCTCAGTATTCAAACACGTTTCTTTGTAGTGAGAACAGATTATTATTTTCTTTTCTGGCTCCTCAGAATGTCTGAGTCCTGTTATTATCTCCCCTGCAGAAAGTTAGCCAGTCAGAAAGTCAAAATATGAATTCTAAGATGCATGAAAAGCCAGTCTTGGAATCTAAGAGAAATGATGATTTCTTTCAAACTCTCTAGACACCCCCCCGCCACAAAACTTGAAATTGCTCTTGGCTTTTCTCCTAGACAGAAGTTGGATTCCCAAGTAGATTTTGCTACTGGCTCCTCTGTTGCTCTTTAAAGAGCTAAAAACAAAGCAAAAAAAAAAGAGCATTCTAAAGGAAGGGCCTTATTACTGGGGAGTTCTGTTTTCAAAATTTGAAACTGAAAAATATCATTTAGTTTAGATGTGCTGTGTTCTGTCCTATATTTTCATTTAACACTGGTAATAATGAACTGCAGGAGAAGGACTTCCCAGCAGGTTCTGGCCATCTGAGTTCAGGCTAGAACCTTTGTTGAAATGCTAACCCAAGCAGGGGGGACTTACAGTTGATACAGATTAAGACGCTGCATAAGAAATTATACATTAGCACTGCAACCCTGTAAACAGTGAAGAACAGTGAATACCATTATGCATTACAAAAACATCTTCTACCATAAATGGTCATTCTTCTATCCCAGTTGATTAGCTAATGGACAAATTAGACCTTTCCCCATAGCTGTGGATGTATGCTCCTACTGTGCCATTTTACATATAAAGTTGTGTAAAGAAATGGAAACAAGAGACCTGAATATAGGACCAAAAATACATCCCACCCACCCCAACTGTGGATAGGTCTATTCTCATTAAGACATTCCCTTTTAATCAAAGCTCAGCTGTCTACTCTGCCCATGTACATTTTACATGAACAGTGCCTCATTTGGTGTCTCATGGGTTTTGTTGTCTTCAAAAAAATTCATGCAAAACACAATTGTTTGAAATTGAAGTATGAAAAAAGTAGAGAAATTTGGAATGTGATAAAGGAGATCTAATGTAAAATCCACTTAGGGACTCTCCTTCACAATCACTCCCCCATCTAATTGTAGCAAGCAAGACCTTCACTCTGGATGACTTTTTCTTAGTTTATGCCTCTGATGTGCAGGGTGGCTGTAACAAAGTCTTGTAATTGTCCTTTAATCTGGATCAGAAGCTTTATTTTTCTGTAGGCATTGGGGGTAATCAAACATTCATCAATAAGGTGTTTGGTCAGGCTGAGAGAAAAGTGTGAACTGGGATGGTTTCATTGAGTAATGTTTCAGTACTTCTTAGCTGAGGTACACTTCCATTTGCAGCTGTGAAAGCATTGCCATAGGGTCCAAGTTGTTGCTAACCAGGCAGGGAGAGCTCTCTGGAGGTGGCGACATTTGAGGAGGGTTTTGAGTGCAGAGGGAACAGTCTGATTTAATAATAATCATAATTTTGGTGCTATGTGCCAAGCATTGTTCTAAGCGCTGGGAGGAGATACAAGGTAATTAGGTTATCTCACGTGGGGCTGACAGTCTTAATCCCCATTTTCCAGATGAGGCAACTGAGGCCCAGAGAAGTTAAGTGACTTGCCCAGAGTCACACGGCTGATAAGCAGCGGAGCCAGGATTAGAACCCATGACCTCTGACTCCCAAGCCCAGGCTCTTTCCACTGAGCCAGGCTGCTTCTGGGAGAGAGTTCCCAATTGGGGAACAGCATAAGCAAGAAGATGGGAGTGGGATAATCCCTTGTACCACACTCAGCTTCTCTTGCTCAATTTGAGTTGGAATTTTCACCTTCAAAACTCTCCCATCTTCAGACTCTTCCTAAGATCTTGCCTCCTAATGGCCTTCCCTGATCAATATAACCAATCTGTATAATATGCTTATGTCCACCGCTGGATTTTGACTTGTTCACTTCATATTCACATAGACCCTGGGGTCATCCAAATGGCATAGACTAAATGTATTACATGGTTGTTTGTCCCTGCATCATTTGGGTAATGTAGACCTTGCCTAAAACAGTTGGTGAAGAATTAAACTAGCCCAGGCAAGGGACAAAAACCTAAGGAAAGAAGAAAGTGGAAATGGAGAAATCCCAGAGATGAAGAAGAGGGGAAAACAGAGAGAAAAATGGATAGATTCTACTTTCACCATAAATTGAAGGGGCCGCATAAAAGAATTCTGAATGTAGAGACCAGTGACATGAAAGAATCAGAAGAAAAGTAAGAAAAAATTAACAGAAAATAGATGCCTTGGTGAAATGATAAATCTGCGATTAATAAATGTTTTAATCCTTATAAATATTTTCCCTCATTTTTGCACTTATGTGCATTTTCACTCTGTGTTTTGATGAGAGTATCAATGCCGAAACCAGACTTCTTTTTCCAGGCAAAACTGCCAGCTGGATAGTTGGTTCCAGCAACACTTTTATGGAGCCATTTTGCTTTTCACAAATATCTAGACCATTCAAGTCAAAAGGAAACCCCATTTTGACCTCAATTCTCTGGATATTTCCTTTTTTCCCCTTGGATTAATCAGTCGCCTCAGGAAAGGGATCTTGTCTTGTTCAACAATGCTCCAGGTAGCTTTGAAGAAATTCTATGGAAGTCTTGTTGCACTTATCAAGGTATAAACCCAATTCAAAAAGTGCATCTAAGGAGTGAGGAGGAGAGAGAAGGAGGAAGAGAAAAATGGGGAAGAGTTGGGGAGCAGGACTATTTTCTGCCTCTGTGGCTTCAAAGGATGAATCTTCAGAGCTAAAACAGGAAAATGGTTCTCCTCTGGACTGTAAGCTCATCGTGCGTGGGCAGGGAATCTGTCTCCCAAATGTTTTTTTGTACTCTCCCAAGCACTTAGTCAAGTACTCTAATCACAGTAAGAGCTAAATACTGTTGACTGTTTGATATTCTATAGCTTTAGCAAGCTACTATACTAAACATTACCATGTAAGCACCCTGTGGGCAGAGCATATCACTTATGTGTACTTTTCAAGTGCACAATACAGTATTTTGTACCCAAAAGATGCTTAATAAATGCAGTTACTATCAATCATTTTTTGAACACAGTGTGGTGTATACAGAGCACTGTATTAAGTGGTTGGGAGAGTGCAATATCACAGAGTTGGTAGACATGTTCCCAGGCCAAATTGAGCTTACATTCATTCATTCAATTGTATTTATTGAGCACTTACTGTGTGCAGAGCACTGTACTAAGCACTAAACAGTCTATTACTAAAAAATAGAATATCCTGATTCCATCAATTAATGCAATCAACCAAATGGAAGAAAAATGAAGTAGTTCCCAACCCATTTCCAAAATTGCTTATGGTGCCTGCTCAAAGATTAATTACTTGGACCAAGAATGCCAGGAGCTGTGTTAAGTGTAAATTCGTCTGAGTAGCTCTGCAGATTGCAGGAAGAGAAAAAGCCAAAACCCAACAACAAACACTGCATCACGATAAAGAAATACAGTTATTCAGTTTTACTTCATTTTCCCCTAATTCACAACCCTCAAAGCCTACCTCAACTTCACCAAGTGACTAGTATGTGAAAAATGCTGCAGATGACGAGGGCTCAGCCCACCTACAGTTATGTATAACTGGTATGTCAGCTTGTTCTTGCTAGTTTGCCAGCAATCACATCTTTGTAGTGGAGGTAGGCGGGTGGTAACTCACAGATGTTTCTCTTAAAGACAGAAAAATCCCTGTGCAACAAGTAAATGTGTTTCTTCCCGAGGGTTAAGAAAACTTTGAGCAGATTGTAAGCAATACTAGGTGTAATATATGAATTGGCTGCTAGGATGGCTTTGGGTCTTAAAATTCTAATGAAGCATTTAGGGTGTTTTTGGTATCCAACCCAGCCTGGTCCAGATCATCTAAACGAGATAAAAAAAAATTATCTGAGTGAGGCTGGGAATTGGGTGACAGTGGCAGTATCAGTGCATCAATGGTATTTACTGAGTGCTTATTGTTTGTAATAATAATGATGGCATTTATTAAGCACTGACTATGTACAAAGCACTGTTCTAAGCGCTGGGGAGGTTACAAGGTGATCAGGTTGTCCCACGGGGGGCTCACAGTTTTAATCCCCATTTTACAGATGAGGCAACTGAGGCACAGAGAAGTTAAGTGACTTGCCCTAAGTCACACAGCTGACAAGGGGCGGAGTGGGATTTGAACCCATGACCACTGACTCCAAAGCCCGTGCTTTTTCCACTGAGTCATGCTGCTTCTCTGGTGTTTGTAGAACACTGTACTAGGCTCTTGGGATAGTGCAATACAAATAGAGTTGGTAGATACATTCTACCAATTCCCACGAGGAGTTTAATATAAACATTAATATAAACTGCAAATATGTTACCTCATCTGTAGAATTGGGATTAAGACTATGAGCCCCATGCGGGACAGGGACTGTGTCCAACGCAATTTGCTTGTCTCCACCCCAGCCCTTAGTCGTCCCCCTCTCCATCCCTCCCGTCTTACCTCCTTCCCTTCCCCACAACACCTGTATATATGTATATACGTCTGTACATATTTATTACTCTATTTATTTATTTTACTTGTACATATCTATTCTATTTATTTTATTTTGTTAATATGTTTGGTTTTGTTCTCTGTCTCTCCCTTCTAGACTGTGAGCCCACTGTTGGGTAGGGACCGTTTCTATATGTTGCCAACTTGTACTTCCCCAGCGCTTAGTACAGTGCTCTGCACACAGTAAGTGCTCTGCACACAGTAAGGGCTCAATAAATATGATTGATTGATTGACACAAAGTGATTAACAAATACCTTAGTTACTATTTCTGTTATCCTTGAACTTGGATTGTTCCCTGTTTTCATCCCATCCTTGAACTTGGATTGTTCCCTGTTTTCATCCCTCCCTCAGCCACACAGCACTTATGTACATAACCATAATTTATTTATTCATATTACTGTCTGTCTCTACCTATAGACTAAGTTTGCTGTGGGCAGGGAATGTATCTACCAACTCTGCTACATTGCACTCTTTCAAGCGCTTAATGCAGTGCTCTGCACACAGTAAACATTCAATACAATTGAGTAAATGACAGGCCAAGAAAAAGGGGATTCATTGATAAAAGCTACCCCCACTGTTCCAAGCTGAAGGGACAGAAATGCCACTGTCTCAGGGTCAGAATCCAGCCGGCTGCTTGAGTGTAAAAAAAGGCCATCATCCCTTGTGACAACTGGAAGCCATTCAACCTGACCAGCATTCTATTCACTTCCTTATTTTGTGGATCTTCGGCTGCTGCTATGCTGGAAATATATGGAGAATTCAGCTCAGTTCTCACAATGGCATAGTCTGCTCCACCTGAGGCATGCAAATGGCACTGCACCTAATCTGTGGAATCTGCTCTTCTGAATACCAATTGACAGCGTGATCACCCATCCTGAAGACAGTGCACCTGGTATTTCTCAACTATTTTGCCTCAAACTTGGCCCCGAGGGCCTGGATTTAATCCCTCTGCAAATCTCTCCCCGAGAGCATGAATCAGTGTTTTGGCATGATCTGCTTCAACAAAAGCGGGAACCTTGATCTTTTAACACATGAAGGGTTGGACTTGATTTCCGAATGTTACTGTACTCCCTTGAGCCTGAAAATAATTTCAGTTTGCGAAATTGTCAAGCACAGCACATCTGCCTTGCAATATCAATACCCAAAATAGCACCGTTCTGCCCACTGTCACAGGTAGGAAGAGCAAACAATCGTCGTTCTGCTCTGGAATAGCATGCAGTTTGGCACTGATTGCCTCAAACTGAGACCTATTCCTCTAAGAGAGAGAAGTTTGATTCCATTCTTAAGCTTCAACCTGTTTTTTCCACTGAGAGACTCCTCTGTCAACCTATTCCCAGAAAGATTTATTTTTCAGCTGGAGATTCAGAAGGCATAGAGTTCAGCAAATCCTTCTGTCTTAAGGGACTGGAGAATCTTTCAGACACCCCTGCAGTATTGCAGTGATGGGGGGGGACTCCTATGCTATTGGCAGCAAATCAATCAGTGGCATTTATTGACTGTTTACTTGTCTTGAGCACGGATTGTCACTATTGCTATATTATTCTTTCCTAACCATTTAGTACAGTGCTCTGCACACAGTAAGTGCTTAATAAATACAACTGAATGACTTAATACAGAGCCCTGCATTAAGCACTTGGTAGAGCACAGTGCAAAAGATTTGGTAGATACTTCCCCTGACCACAGTGAGCTTACAGTCTAGAGAGGGAGGCAGACATCAGCATAAAAATATATATGTTATGAATATGCATAAGGTATTTGGGGTTCAGGGTGGGGCAAATATTAAGTGCCCGAAGAACATAGATCCAAGTGCACAGATGACACAGGAGCCAGAGGAAGTAAAGGAAAGGAGGGTTTAATCAGGGAAGGCTTCTTGGAGGAGATGTGACCTTAAATAAAACGAAGGTACCTCCACCACATAGGTTTTGGGCAACTGGAAGACAAATCTATACAAATGGTGACAATGATGAAATGATGATGTAGATGATGTCCAGGATGCTGGTTTGGATGATGATAGGTATAACGATGATGATGAATTGCCCCAGTTGGGTAGGGACCGTCTCTATATGTTGCCAACTTTACTTCCCAAGCGCTTAGTACAGTGCTCTGCACACAGTAGCTGCTCAATAAATACGATTGATTGATTGATTCTGTCACCAGGCTGTGGTGTGACCTGGGCCAAGCCACTTAACTGCTCTGGGCTCTGCAGCACCCCGTAGGTGCTCAGTCAATTGTATTTGAGCACCTACTGGGTGCAAAGCCCAGAGCCCAGCTATACTGATTGAATGTTTGAATTTCATGAGCACTCTGGCACAAAATCTATTACTATGAAAGTCAGTAGAAAAGTTGAAATTGGACCCATAAAGTCAGTCAGATAAAGGAGGAAATGTATGTCTGTCAAGGAAATGGAATCACTGAATGATATGAAAGCAGAAGCTGTCTATTTATATCTTAAATGTCATTTTAGGACTACATAAAGCCCAAGCACACTCTCATCCATGTGTTCAACTCCGGCTGTTTCAGTGCATGAAATATATACCAGTGATCAAAATGATTCAGGGGACAGCAGCAAAAAGAAATAGCAATGGTAAGTAGCTAGCATTGGCTAGAGGAATTCTAAACAGTGGATGGTGTCTGTACTACACACATCTGCTGTACTTCCTATTTCATAGCCTCAGGAAAAAAATACCCTGAAAGGTAACTGTTCCAACATCCTGCTTTTCTCATTCACAGTTCCATCTCCATTTTGGTGTTGGGATTTTATCACAGTGCTCTTATCATCACAGTTCCCAAAGGAACTTGGGTACAGAGACAGGAGGACAATTATTTACTTAGAAGAAGAGTAGGATTAATGAGGATCTTGTTGAAATATTTAAAAGTACGGAAATGAAGAGGCCAATGATGAATACCATATGACCCTTTCCTATCAGGCAAGGAGAAGTTATTTAGTTAAATGCCAGTGCCGAAAGAAAATATTCTCTCCTACAATGAATGGTTAGCCAAGGTAATTCGCAGAGACAGAAAAATCAATGAGATAAACACCTCGTCCAGGTTCAAAAACAAAGGCAAGAAGAAAACCAGGTTGTAATTGTGTTCCTAAAAGAGACTTCTGGGTCTGTACAAATTTATCTTGGTACTTGTGACACATTTAGCCATGCTACCTGATGAACTGATTCTGATCCCATCCACCAATAGTAATAATAATTGCGGTTTTTGTTAAGTGCTTACTATTTGCCAGGCACTGTACTAAGTACTGGGGTGGATAAAAAGCCAATAGGGTTGGACACAGCCACTGTGCCACATGGGGCTCATAGCTCAACCCCCATTTTACATATGAGGTAACTGAGGCACAGAGAAATTGTGACTTGCCCAAGGTCACACAGCAGACAAAAGGCAGAACCAGGATTAGAAACCATGAACTTCTGACTCCCAGGACCATGCTCTAATATGCCATGCTGCTTTCTGATAATATTTTACCTTTGACAATGTAGACCAATTGGACCTGGGTCCCCAAACCAGGGATAGGAAGAGGGTGGAACACCACACAGCTGACATGGCCCTGCTTTTCACAGTCTCTTCTACCTCTATTGTCAGGTTTGGGAGGTTTTTTGTAGATGAAATTTATGGTGGGATCCTAAATGTTCCTGTAGATGTGGCTGAAAAGATTAGGGTGAGAGCCACCCTCTCTTCCATACCATTTGAACACGATTAGATTCTTAAGGTGCTAATGGTTCTGTGTTACCCAGGATCTTGCTCTGGTTTTAAGCCTGTCTCTTGATATCCCAATCTTCTTCAAAGCCAGGTGGTGAGAGAACAGAAGACAGGGAAGAAGAAAGAGGGAAGACAGAGGAGAAAAGCAGAAAGAAGGGAAGGCAGAGGAGAGAAGCAGAGAGAGGGGGACAAAGGACAGATGCAGAGAAAAGGGAAGACATAGAAGAGGAGTAAAGAGAGTGAAAGACAGGGGCAGAAAGAGCAGGAGACTGGGGCAGAGGAAGAGACTGGGACAGAGCACATGGGAGACTGGAGGAGGAGGAGGAGGAGGGAGAGAGAGAGAGAGAGAGAGAGAGAGGAGAGAGGAGAGAGAGAGGAGAGAGAGAGGAGAGAGAGAGGAGAGAGAGGAGAGAGAGAGGAGAGAGAGAGGAGAGAGAGAGGAGAGAGAGGAGAGAGAGGAGAGAGAGGAGAGAGAGGAGAGAGAGGAGAGAGAGGAGAGAGAGGAGAGAGAGGAGAGAGAGGAGAGAGAGGAGAGAGAGGAGAGAGAGGAGAGAGGAGAGGAGAGAGAGAGAAAGAGAGAGAGAAAGAGAGAGAGAAAGAGAGAAGAGAGAGAGAGAGAGAGAGAGGAGGAGAGAGGAGAGAGGAGAGAGGAGAGAGGAGAGACTGGGACACATATTCAGACCAGAGAAGCAGTGTGGTCTAGAGGACCTAGGCGTCAGAAGGACCTGAGTTCTAATTCCAACTCCACCATTTGTCTGCTGTGTGACCTTGGGCAAGTTGCAACTTCTCTGTGCCTCAATTACCTCATCTGTAAAATGGGAATTGATAATAATAATAATAATGACATTTATTAAGCACTTACTATGTGCAAAGCACTGTTCTAAGTGCTGGGGAGGTTACAAGGTGATCAGGGTGTCCCACAGGGGGCTCACAGTCTTAGTCCCCATTTTACAGATGAAGTTACAGGCACAGAGAATTTAAGTGACTTGCCCAAAGTCACACAGCCGACAGTTGGTGGAGCCAGGATTTGAACCCATGACATCTGACTCCAAAGCCTGTGTTCTTTCCACTGAGCCATGCTGTGAGGCCCATATGGGACCTGGATTGGGTCCAACTTGATTAACTTGTATCTAACCCAGCACTTAGTACCTTGCCTGACACATAGTAGGGACTTAAATACCATAAAAAAAAAATAAGGAAAAGGAGGAATGAGGAAAAAAAAGGAAAAGAGAAGGAGAGCTAGGAGGGAGGGAAAGAAGGAGGAGAGAGAGAGAGAGAGAGAGAGAGAGAGAGAGAGAGAGAGAGAGAGAGAGAGAGAGAGAGAGACTGTATACAATTCCTCTTGCAGTGGTTTAAACCTTTTTAGGCCAAATGTCTTTTGTGGAGCTCTATAATGGAAAAAACACCCTCTTGTATGATACCTGAGGGTGCATTGATGAATCAACTGGGGAACGGAGGAGTACAAATGCTGAAACAGCCAGGAGTGCAAGATCACACAACCGTAACTCAGAGTATTGTTGATGAAAAAAGGGAGGGAAAAAAACAAAAAACAAAAAAACACACAATGCCGAAATCCCAGAACCAGCAGGAAAAAAAATGGAAAGGTGCAGAAGGTTTGACTGAAGAACTAGAATACAGCAAGATGCCTGATAGGATGATATATTCACCCCCAAAGAGAAGGAAAGAATTGGATAAAAAAGAAGCAGTAGCTGTAAATACTGTATTTGAAACAAAGCCCCTGTCCTTGGAAAGCTGGACAAATTCCATGTGAACTCGTCCCATCATAAGGTTCATGGGACATAATACAGCTCGTGGCATTGGCAATAATAGGCAGTCCAGTCGAGCTGGTGGTGGTAACTCTGAGTATACTCCTGCAGCCCTAATTTGCTGAATATAGTGACCCTAGATTCCCAGATGAGTTCTGGGAAAGAGAAGTAACTTCCTTAGCAACCAAGAGAAGGAGGGGTATGGTCACTGTAGATGCAGCTGTTGCCATGACTTTCTAGTTCCAGAAGTCAGCAGTGAACATTAATCTGAAGAAAATGTTGCAATCAGCAGTCTCCCAAATTTACTACTGGACTGTAAGCTCACTGTGGGCATGCAAAGTGTCTACCAACTCTGCTACATTGTACTCTCCCAAGCAGTTAGTACAGTGCTCTGCACACATTAAGTGCTCAATAAATATGATTGATTGATTCTAACTGTGGGCTTGTCTGCCTCCATTTTCCCATTTCTAATCCCTTGGTTAAGGCCTTCTTCCCCTCTGGAACTCCTTCTCCATTCATGTCTGCCAGAGATAAAGCTCTCTTCAGCTCCAAAGTTTCCTGAAGTTACTTTCCCCATTAATAATAATAATAGTACTTGTTAAGCGCTTACTGTGAGCCAAGTACTGTTCAAGCATTGGGGTAGGGACAATCTGATTACCTTGCACCGTGTAGGGCTCACAGTCTTCATCCCCATTTTACAGATGAGGGAGCTGAGGTACAGAAAAGTTGTGACCTGCCCAAAGTCACACAGCTGACAAGTGGCAGAGCTGGGATTAGAACCCACAGCCTCTGACTCCCAAGACCGCGCTCTTTCCACTAAGCCTCACTGCTTCCTTCCCAGGTTATGTTGCTACAGCAACCATTCCTGGCCCTTAGAGTTACACAGTTCTCCTTAGCACTTGTGTACACCTCAATTTACATTATGCTACTACATGCCTGCTATTAATATTGATCAACTGAAAAAACAAATCCCCATTTTCCTCAACGGTTTGTTGCAAAGGTCTGTTTAAATAAACCACAGCAATAGTAGAAATGTTTTAATCTAAGGAAATAGAATCCCAAGATGTTTTTTCAGAGGTTGCTTTGCACTACAAAATGGCACACTGACAGCATTAAGGTCCTTATTGACTAATCAGAGTTGGGTTCATGGGTAGACACTATCTCTCTTCTGCAAACTTCTGGTGATAGAAAAATCTAAGTGAAATCAGAGGGGAACTCATGCTCAATCAGGGCTTCGTGAGTTTTATGATTGAAAGAATTCTCCAAGGCAAAATTCCCACTAACCATGAAACCAAGAATCAAAGACATCACTATACAACCAAACCACTCATGAAGCAGGAGTTTTTCCATGATAAGCAAAGCCTATTTTTCAGGAGTAATTGAGCACCACAACAATTATGACTGAAAAAAAAAAATGTATGAAAAACTTTGTCAAAATGGGGAACTGGAGATGCACAAGAAATGAGCTTTCAGAACAGTTTATAAATGGCCCCCACTAAAGTCACCATGACACTGCAAAGAGGAAAATATGAATGTAGAAAGTTGGAGATGAGTTGATTCAGTTCAGAAAGTAAATACTGAGTACAGCATAGCTGTCTGCTTTTAATTAGCTTGTCAAATGATTTTGACATAGACCTCCAGTGGATTACTGAACAAATCTTAACTGCAGATTACCACTAGACTCATTTGTCTTTCAAGGCTTTTAATAGAATTGATCTAATCATACCAGTTCTATTTTATTAACAATTTTATATTCTTCTTTTGTTTGCATTGGGAACAGCAAAGGTGTTCCAGAAACAGTTTTATCTTTGTTTGAAATCACCTTCTGTAGTTGAGCACACACTTAAGATTTGACCTGATATTCGTGTTCAGGCTCTTGCACAGATCCATTTATCACTGACCAATGCATCCTAAATCTGGGTTTTACTTTTTAGGTCTCTTGCTCAGTTGTAAGTACTGCTTTTAGAGCACAGCCTTAATACTGCTTTAAACTTTATCCAAAACCCATTCTCAGGGAGTTTTCCTAGAAAGGCATCAGATTTTAAAATTAACTATGCAATTAAGGGGGAAAATGCCCTTATGAAAAATTGCTTAGTTCATTTTGAAGAAATATGATGAAATGAAATCAAATAGGCTGTCTGGAATAGCAGAAGTTGAGGGCCAATCATCAGTGTTCGTTGAATTCTCTATTAAAGAGCAATCTTGAAGAAGTTTACTTATTGTTCAAGTATCAGATAGGGGTCATTTACTGAAACAAGAATGATAATTTCTGTTTGTTTATTTCCACTCTATTTTGTGGTATTCTTTAATCATTCTCACCTCTAACTTGATTGTATTGTTCTTTGGATAAGTAACCTATGTAAACAGAGGTGAGTTGGCTCAAGAACACTTCCCTTTCCACTCCTAAGTGAATTCACAGAGGATTCTTGCAAGTTAATGAAGTTGCATTATCACCATTTTATAGATGAGCTCTAGTCACAGATATATGACCACAATGGAAGTAGAGAGTCAAAGCAGGACTTGAAAAATGTAGCTTCCAACTTGCAGCTGGTCACTGAATATTTTAGACTAGCCTAGGGATATGAAGCAGCGTTAGGCATTGCTTGCAGGCAGGTTTAATCTAGGGTAATTTTTCATCATTTCCAGCAGAAGCACACAGCTTTATGCGGTTAAATGCTTCATTTCCTCTGAAGCTCGGGAGATATAATATTTTCCCTGTGAGAGACACTGTTTTCTTAAGTGTGGGTTTTGGCAAGGCTGCCCCTGGTCCCCAGAGTTGAGTCAAAAGGAGAAGGACACCTGTGAAGGCTGTGGAACTCATACAAGTTATAGGTATTTTCCAGCTGTCCAAAGAGTTAGAGGAATTTGACTAATCAAGACTCAGACCCATTAGATGGGTGTTAGAGTGCCAAGAGGAACAGAAGCAATCTCCACACTGAAATGGGAAGTCTTTTAAAGATCATGCTTCAAGATTCCCATAATCAAGAAGGGGTCAGAGAGGGCAAGGATGGAGGCTGAAAACTGGGAGGAGATTAAAATGTGCATTTCAAGTTGAATAGTCGAGAAAATGAGCACCTGCTGAGTGTAAAGAACCTGGTTGAGCACCACAGAAGCAAAGCAGGCCATCACTGCCCTCCAGAAACTGACAATCTAATGGGGTGGACTGAAAAAAAAATGTGTATAAAGGATGGGATCAGGGAAGAATGAAAATGTAACAGGAAGTACAAATTTATCGGGATTTTAACAGCTGAATAATTTCATATATAAATATGCAAATAAAATCTCCACAGGTATAAAAGGTGGAGAAGAAGATAAGAATGAAACAATCCTAATTAACTTATTTTTGGTGGCAGGAAGGGCAGGGTAGCACTGAACTAATGAAATCCAGATTTCAGGCTTGGGCATGTTCAAACATTTGTCTAGTTCAAAAGGCTCCTTGGGAAGGGGTCCCGTAGAAGACCCATCCCCACTACAGGCATCGGGAAGTGTAAGGGTTTTTTTCCCCCCCACAATTTCAGACAGGCAGTTTTTTTCCCCTACTTTACTGATGCAGAAACTGAGACCCATAGAAGTTATCTCTCTGTGCCTTGTAGCAACTTTGTAAAAGCCAAGGAAACTTTTTTGGCATTTTGTTAAATTCTAGTCCCATAACCTTAATCAGAACATCTTGCTTTATATGTAAGGGTTCCTAGAAATGTAGTCTGAACAAATGCTGTCTTCAGGCTCGACCTCCCCATAAATAACACTTCTGCAAGGTCAACACCTCCTGGACTCAATGTGGCTCTGGAATTCCATATGGATGATATCTATGCTCTCTATCTGCTTGAGGGGAAAGTGCAGCAGCAAAAAAATGCCTTCAGTTCCCTAAACTGTATCCCCATTCAACACACCATTTATATCAAGAAAGTTTGGTTGGAACAATTCTGGGTAAGATGGAAGGAGGCAAAATTCTGGGGGTTTTCTGGTCAAAATGTCATGCTACTTTACACTTTCCTACATGCCTTCTTGCCTTTCCTGTCACCATATTTGATTAATTTGCTCATTTGATGTCTGTGACCAGACATCTATTTAAATTTACAGATATAGATTGCAGAGCCTGTGAGCACTTTGAAAACTCAATAAAAAATAAGACTGGCTATGAAAATGCTAAAAATAATGACAGCAAAGCCTGGTATTCCTGGTGAAGCATGGAGGAAATATTAGGAGCCTGAGCCCTGAGTGGCCCAAAGCCAGTACTTAGTACACTGCTTGGCACAGAGTTAGTACTATTTATTAAATCATATTACTATTCAAGCACTGTGGGAAGCAGTTGGGAGACATCAGAATCCCGTGGTCCATTTCAACAGTCCAAACCCTGTTCAAACCCTCTGCCCACATTCAAAAAAGTCTTCACTGAGTTGCAGATGTTACCAAGTTTTCTAGAGGTTAATCATTATTTCAAATCGTCTCAGACCTTCTGATAAAAACACCCTGCTAAAGTCTGGCCAGAAAACCAATGAAGTATAAAAGGGATCTTAAAAGGTAATTCATGAAACAAAAGTTTATATGCCACCTAATAACAGTAGGTGTTTACTTTCAATTACCTAGGTAATTTGCTTTCTCTAACAGCAGGAAGCTCATTTTCAGTAATTAATACTGCTTTAAACTTTATCCAAAACCCATTCTCAGGGAGTTTTCCTAAAAAGGCATCAGATTTTAAAATTAACTATGCAATTAAGGGGGAAAATGCCCTTATGAAAAATTGCTTAGTTCATTTTGAAGAAATATGATGAAATGAAATCAAATAGGCTGTCTGGAATAGCAGAAGTTGAGGGCCAATCATCAGTGTTCATTGAATTCTCTATTAAAGAGCAATCTTGAAGAAGTTTTTTTTAAGAAAAAAGTCACTGTAGTCATGACTTCTGGGATATGCAGATGTTGCAATGCAGTATCACCTTTAGCCCTCACACAATCGTCACCCACATCCTAGCACTATCCTCATTCTGCTCAGTATGAAAAGATAGAAGACAGACTACAATAATAACAGTAATGATAATAATGGTATTTGTTAAGTGCTTACTATGTGCCAAGCACTGTACGAAGTGCTGGGAATTACAAGATAATTCCATCAGGCACTGTCTCTTTCCCTATTTATACAGATGAGGAAACTGAGGCCCAGAGAAGTTAACTGATTTGCCTAAGGTGAAACAGCAGATAAGTGGGGGAGCTGGGATTAGAACCCAGGTTTTTCTAACTTCCACACCCATGTTCTACCCAGTAGGCCATGCTGCTTCTCTATATAGACAGGGAAAGAAAAAGCCAAAATGGATGGAAAAAGGAAAGGCTTCAGTATTTCCTTTCTGGTCAGGTGAAGTCAACAGGCATGGGCCCTATTGACATTCCTTCTGTCCTTCCCACTGACGACCTCTGTCACTTTGTCATTTCAGGTAACAGCACTTAATAAAATCCCCACAAAAAAGATTACAGCTCACTTCTGAGACAAAAAATTATACTTATGTATTGATAGAAACTTCTAAAAATGTAATGATTACGATGAATAGGAATTAGTATAGCATGACAAATAGTAATAAATAAATATTATGAATTGCTAGCAATCTATCAGTTGCACCACCTTTCTAGCAGAAAGAATGCCCCTTTTTCAGTTTAGAAATGATTTCTCCAAGCTGACTCCGAAAGACCAAAAAAAATGTTTGGCAAATAGTAAGAACCTAAAAAATACTATTAATGTTGTTATTATACAATTATGATATGGTTTATTGATATTATAATCAAATTTTGGATAGCATCAAACTTTGAGGAAAATATATGGTCCCTTTCATTTAATTGTAGGGTTTTATTTTTTGTTTGTTGGGGGTTTTCTTGACAGAAGCCCCCCAACCCTAAATCCAGCCAAAAAGGAAGCCATGTCAGGACAGAAACATATTCCACTTCTGATGATGAATAACTACTGTTGAACAGCTACAAGAGAGAGAGTCATTAGAGAGATTGATGAACTTATCAGTAAGGATAAGCCCTCATATTTGCTAATGGGAAAGGTCACAAAGCAAACAGTAACAATCAAATGCATTAATACATCTTCCCATACCAGCGACTTCTCCCTGGTGACTTTTGACAGGTGCAATCTGGCTCCCATATGCCTCACCTAAACCTCAGGGACTGATTCACTGCTGTACCTCAAGAAGCCTGAAGATTTTCCCTCAGCATGAAGGCACTGAGGAAACAGACATGATATGCATAGCTTTGCCTCCTGAATGTTCACTTTTCCCTGAGAGGTCAGTCGCAGGAAATACTGCTCTGTCTGATTGCAGTTGAGTACAAACTTTTCTTACCAACGTGGAGAAGCAGCAAGGAAGAGTGGCTAGACCATGGTCTTTGGAGCTTTGGAGTCAGAAGGACCTGGGTTCTAATCCCAACTCTGCCACTTGTCTGCTATGTGACCTTGGGCAAATCATTTAAATTCTCTGTGCCTCAATTACCTTATTTGTAAATGGTGATTAAAGCCATGATCCTCATATGGGGCAAAAAACTGTGTCCAACCTGTTTATCTTCTATCTACCCCAACACTTAGTTCAGTGCCTGTAACATAGGAGCTTAACACCATAAAAAACTACTCCATACCTAATGCACAAGAAAGCAGGGCTTGCTGAAGCTTGCAGATGTTAATTGTGAATTGTCCAAATTAATACAATGGTGGATGTAATCTTAGTTTCCTTCTGCATCCCTTTAGGATGTGTTGGCAAAGCTCTGTTCCGTGCTGTGCATAGACTAAAGATTCCATATGTACATCAGACCATGAGCAATAAATACCATTAGTGAACTAGACAAATGACCTATCTCCTACTGGAACAACAAGATGTTTGGAAGGATAATGGGATTCTGACCTAATGGTATGGAAAAGTCATCTTGCATCCCTAGCTATTCCCTCTATGTATCCAGCTTATCCAACCATCTTCCATTGAATAGTAAAATGGGGATTAAGACTGTGAACCCCATGTGGGACAGGGACTATGTCCAACCTGATTTGCTTTTATTCACCCCAGCACTTAGTACAGTGCTGGCATATAATAAGTGCTCCATAAAAACCACAAGTATTTTTTATAGAGGCCCATCTTTTTTTTGGCAATTGGGTAATTGCCAAGTAGGTTTCAGGTGTTTAAAAGCTCTTCTGTCACCCTGAATGTGGAATATTCAATAGCAGGCAGAAATATTTGCCTACTCAAGTCTTTCTATAATGGGCTATATTGACTTCGTTGATTCTAAACTCAATATTATCTGTGAGGTAGAAATGAGAGGGAAAAATGAAAAGTTCATTTTTCAGATGGTAGAGGAATCAAAATGAATACTATAAGAGTCCAAGCCCAAACTGCTTATTTGGGCAAAACTCTGGTTGAAAGGACTGGGCAGCCTGCCCAAAGAAAATAGTGTGGAGGAGAGGGGAGGAGAAGAGGAGAGACAGAGACAGAGAGAAGTGCACAAACGTGCACCTCCTCTGAGGCAGAGAGCCAGAGACACTCCAAGACAGAGATATGCTCTGGTTTTTAAAAATGGAGCTGCTCTCCAAAGTTGAAGTCCAAATAGGTATGGCTGTCTCCTTTCCACACAGAGGCTTGTTTTTGCCATCTATGGGAAGGAGTTAAAACTTCTCTGTGTACTTACCTCATCTGTAAAATGGGGATTAAGACTGAGCCCCATGTGAGACATGGACTGTGTCCAAACTGATTTTCTTGTATCCACCCCAGTGTTTAGTACAGTGCCTGGCACATAATAGGCAATCAACAAATACTACAACTATTATTACCTAGCAGAAGGCTTAGAAATATCCCCATATGGAAGAAAATCTCCCTTCCAACATGCCTTTAATAATGTTAAACTCAAATCAGTCAGTAGTATTCAGTATCTGTGTGCACAGCACTGTACTAAGCATTTGGTAGAGGATGATAGAGGTAGTAGACAGTTCCTGTCCTCAAGGAGCTTCCTCCTTTGCGGGACAGGGGAGGAATCCAGACATTAAGATAATTTACAATTGGGAGGAAAATGGAAAAGTTAATAAATAAGTGAATCCTGATTCTAATTAAAGACTCTACATTTAAAGTGAAGGGACTCTGTATCACTGCTCCATTGCTAGAACCCTTCCCAACATCAATTCAAAATCAAAGGATGACATCTGGACTTCCCTCTGCGTATTGGATGGAGAAAGGAACAATCAATTTTGCATGGATTCATGTCTTTGCTTGAACAAAATAAGTGACCCTAGTAAGATTGCGCCTTTAAATGGATGTGCACTATCACATAGCAGTTTTACCACCAGTCTTGAGATTATAATATACTCTATTTTCTTTGTTCCCCAAAGAGACATCATAAAAATTCTGTTGCTCATGCCAAAAAGACAGTGTGTTCTGTGTATATGGCTGGAGCATTATGACTGTCACCCTTGTATATCAATGCTGCTTACCGATACAGCCATGTATTAGAGTTTATGTACAGTAGGAGGGTAGGAGATTAAATGTGCTGATGTTCTGTGAGTGGGAGCAGAATAGATAAAAATCAGTTACTTGGAAAGGTAAAGATTGAAACAAGTTGTGTGTTGGTTTTCTAACAGACTACTAAGAAGAAAAGCAATTTGCATATGCCAACAGACTAACTTCTCACAAATCATTATTTCTAATTATTATTTATTCTCGCCACGTCAAATGGATCACGGCATTTTCAGCTTTTGTCTTTATCATCCAAAATACCCTGAATTTCATGAAACTATTTAAACAACTGTTTTTGTTCCAGAAGCAAAACAGAACATACCGTGAAGACTAATGTCAATGAAACTGGTCATGCGTGTAGATCTTAATACAAGTATAAAGCTCATTTCTAATTGTGCATCCCTTACAATTCATTTGTCTTGTGTACTTTAAAAGATTGTAAACTATAATCCTGCAAGACTTATTAGCATTTCAAATAAAAGTTTTCCATGAATGAGAGACAGACAGGTTCTTCTGCTATTTGAGAAACAGGCAACTAAAAAAATGGTATCAGATCCAAATGTTTTAGAGCTAAATTTAAGCAGATATCAATGAAATATTGGCAGCTCTCTCTTCCAGATTTCTGGCACAGTATTACTGCCACATTCTAGACTGCAAACCACAGCTTGTCAGCATTTACAAATCCACAGGAGAGCAAATCTGCAAAATTATTCCTTGTAGGCAAGTGCAGTGTTTTCCTATAGAACTTCAAAGCAGCTGTTTCTTCCCTCTCTTCCCCAAAATACAGAAAATTCACACATACATGAATGCGCGCGCACACACACACACACACACACACACACACACACACACACACACACACACACACGAATTGTGAGGGGGATCTGGAGTATTTCCTTTTACATGGTAAATAGTAGCAAGGATCACATATATATAAATCCATATATATATACATGCATATCTAGCTGGCTTTTAGTTTGGCAGGCCATGCTACTAATGTAATCTTAAACATGCATGTCACATACCTTTTTCTATATTTAATTGAACTATGTTGAAAAAACCCAAGGCACACATGGAGACTCTAACTGATGGAGTCACTTTGTGCCGTAGGTAAGCACATAGGCTCTGTGGTTTTAGATTTCCAAAATGGATATGCTCAGTAGCAAACAGCAAGCAAAACCACATTTTTCTTATTAGTAATAAAAATAATTGTGATATTTATTAAGTACCAGGTACAGTACTAAGTGCTGGGGTAGATACAAGATAATCAGGTTGGACAGAATCCCTGTCCCACATAGGGCTCACAGTCTTAATCCCCATTTTACAGATGAGGTAACTAAGGCACAGAGAAATAAGTGACTTGTCCAAGTTCACACAGCAGACAAACAGCAGATCCGGGATTAGAACCTGGATCCTTCCAACTCCCAGACCCATACTCTATCTATTATGCCACGCTGCTACCAGGAGCAAGATGATTCAAGAATTCCTTAGCCAAGAGATCCCAGTCAGTCATTCAATCATATTTATTGAGCGCTTACTGTGTGTAGTGGACTGTATTAAGCACTTGGGAGAGTATGCTTTAACAATATAACAGACACATTCCCTGCCCACAGTCAGTAATGAGTGAGACTGAAATCCTGGCCAAAATCTCTCACACACCCAGTTTGGAAGTCACTGTCACATGAGTCAGATGGGGCTAAACTGAGGGCAGGGAAAGACCAAGAAACTCCGTTTTTAGAATAAAGTGAGAAGGCTTGAGACCACATTCTCAGGGTCTGTTAATGACGGTTTACTGTGAAAGGCAATTGGCAGTGAATAACACAGCCAAAGGCACAGTCAATTCAGAGGGTAGGGTGGATAGAGGAAATCAAATGCTCAGTTTGGGCAGGTTTCCTGAAGAAGATATAATTTCAGGAGGGTTTCAAAGATGGGAGGATATGAAAAGGGAGAGAGCTCCAGGCCCAAGAGAAAATGTGGGCAAGGGGTCAGCGAAGGGATAGATGAGACTGAGGGAAAGTGAGTATGTTTGTGTTTTAGGAGCAGAATGTGCTAGTTGTGTTGTAGGAGGATCAGCATGTTCAAGTAGGAGGGAGAAAGCAGATTGAGTGTTAAAGTCTATGGTAAAGAGTTTCTGTTTGATGCTGAAGTGGGTGGACAACCATTTGAGGTTTTGAAGAGTGGGGAGATATGTACAAACTGGTATTTCAGAAAAATGATGCAGGCAGCAGAATTAAGTATGGACTGGCGAGGGAAGAGACAGAAGGCAGGGTGATCAGTAAGGAAGCTGATTCAGTCATCAAGGTGGGAAATGAGTGTTTGGATGAGCATAGTAGCAGTTTGGATGGAGAGGAAAGGGCAGATTCTTGAGATGTTGTGAAGGAAGAACTGACAGGAGGTGCTTCAGAGCTGAACTCTTGGGAGAGAAGTGGGTTCATGCTACCCCTGTCTGCAAGATAAATGATCTGATGCTGCATCCATAGGGGATGGAGGTTACTAATGAACCACTGGAGATATTAGGTGGAGGGGTTCCATGGCTATTTATGTAAACAAGGAAGAGAAATGGTGGATGGTGAAAGGACATCCAAAAGATGGAATGAGATCCAACACAGAGTTCAATGAGGCCCACTTATTTCCTGGGGGCCAGCGATTATTGATGTGGAAATCCTGGGTACCGTATCTGTCTATCTGGAAATGTTATTATTGACCCTACACTATAGGGGGTCTTGTTCCCCATCTTAATATTAGAAATGCATGCTGCCTTTGCCCTTGGGGTTGGCAATCTTGACAATTTATCTTCCACTGACAGTGAAACCACCATTCAGAGTTCAGTATGTTGTCTTTTTTTTTTTTTTTTAGGGGAGCTAGGGGTAGGGGGAAGCAATAGTAATTCTTTACTTTGGAAACCCTGGCTACATTACTCTTAAATCATCGCATTCTGCTAAATGATTTGCATACTGTTAGGTATTGGAGGTTCTTGAACTGTGACCCTTGCACTAGCCCCTGTTCCCTCCACTGGTTATTTTTATTGATTAATTAGCTTTGGGGACTATCCAGAAACATTTAGGATAAGCGTTTGGTGCCAGAGAAAATGAAACAAATATGCAAATGGGATTTAAAAGCGCCTGGAACAGGTCCACAAACACAGTGGGTGCTCAATCCATGTTTCCGATTAAGAGGCTAAATCCAAACCCAGTGAAAGTCCTACTAATCAGAAAATAAAAGCACAGTCAAACCAAATTCTGTGAAGTGCTTGGGTCCTTAGCTCATGGGGATAATCTCATAGGGTTTCTCTGGGATGAAAATCAGAAGCCAAGCTGGTAGGTTTGTGGATAATTATCTTACTGTTAGCTAGAGGGAAATCACGAGCTCTTAGAATTGCTTTTTGACGGCTGCAATTGTGCAGTTTCATATCCAGTTTCCAAAAGAAGCAGAAGATTTTTTTTTTTTAATATGTTCTGGTGGATGACCAGGGAGCACTGGCCTCTTATCCATCATGTCCGGATGGCCATAAATTCAGGATGAGATACAGATTTCCATGGGCTTTTTATAATATTCAAGTTAGTTTTCAAGTAGTACTGCCTAGTGAGAGTCTAACCCTGGTTCTACCATTTATTTGTCTGCTGCGTGACTTTGAGCAAGTCATGTTACTTCTCTGTGCCTCATTTCCCTCATCTGTAAAATGGACATTGAAACCATGAGCCCTGTGTGGGACAAGGACATATCCAACCTGATTTCCCTCTATCCACCCCAGCTTATAGTAGAGTGCCTGGCATATAGTAAGCACTTAAATACTATTAAAAATTGCTGGATCATCCCCTTCATCCTCTCCTCCCTCCCAATTCTGAAGATTCCCTACCCCTGATAATGATGGCTTAAAACCTGCCAATCTCCAAAGACTACACTCAGTACAATAGTTCTAGTCTATGGGCTGAAGCGGATTGCTTAAAGTTGGTATGTTTTCTAGTTCTAGTTCAAACCCTCCTTATAACTGTTGCATGTAGCCAGGATTTTTTTTTTTTTTTTTTGCTATTTGTTAAACTCTGTGAGTCAGGCACTGTACTAAGCACTGGAGTAGATATAAACTAATCAGATTATACAAAGTCCCTGACCTGCATGGGGCTCACTGTTTTAATCCCCACTGCACAGATGAGGTAACTAAGGCATAGAGAAGTGAAGTGACTTGCCCAAGATCACACAGCAGACATGTGACAGATTCAGGATTGGAACACAGGTCCTCTGGCTTCCAGGTCTGTGCTCTAACCACTAGACCATGCCACTTCTCAGTTCCCAAGTCATAGTTCAGCCTGGTGATAGCAGAGTACCCAGGATTCAATTCCATAACTCATCTGGGATCTGTGGAAATAGAACTTCAGGAGGATGCTAAGTCTAAGGTAGATGTGCAAGTTAGAATGACATTTTCTGTCTATAATCATCTCACTAGGATGGTCCCTGGAGAAATGCAATTGGTTAATCACTTCCCAAAGGCTGCCGGGAGGCCATTCTCACATCCTGGTAACCAATGCGGTTTCTATTTCCATAGCCCATCGCTTGTAGAACAAGGCTACTGAGTGGTAGTGTGGAAAAAAATACTCTTGAGCATTTAACTCCTTAAATTCAGCTATTTTAAAAAAATAACCTAAAGACCATAAAGCAAGATGAACCAAGAACTAGAAGTGTATTATTACAAACTTTTCAGCAAAGAGAAGACAACCCAATAGCATGCCTCCAAATGCAATATTCAACAGCTTTCAGTTGTTGTTTTTCCTTATCCCTATTATTAGTATTTGTTAAGCACTTATGTGTCCTTTTACGGTATACTGAGCACTGGGGTAAATAAAAGTGAATCACATTGGAAGCAGTTGTCCCACATGGGGCTCATGGTCTTAATCCCCATTTTAAAGATGAGGTAACAGCCACAGAGAAGTTAAATGACTTGCTCAAGTTCACACAGCAGAAAAGTGGTAAAGCTGGGATTAGAACCCAGGTCTTCCTGACTCCCAGGTAAATGTTTTAACCACTAGGTAATGTCAGTTGTCTGCTGTGTGATCTTGGTCCAGTCACTTCTCCAAGTCTCAATTTCTTCATTTCTAAAATAGGAATTGAATCCTACTCCCTCCTACTTTTAGTGTAAGCTCCATGTGGGACAGGGCCCATGTCCAACCTTATTACATTGTATCTATGCCAGTACTTAGTACAGTGCTTGGCACACTGTAAGTGCTTAACAAGTACCATAATTAATATTGCTTCAGCAGGTAACTACCGGATCCCACAATCATTAATCAATATGGTGTCTTCTAAGGTATCCTCTAGAGGAGATATACACCATACAGGTGTTATTTTGGAAATATGCTGATGAGATGAAAACTATTTTCTCCATAAAATAATAAGTTTGTTAGTTATCTGTGAGAAGGAATTCTGTTTTCAACCAATTTTGTACTTTCCCAAGCGCTTAGTATATTCATACCCACAGTAGGCACACTATCAATACATACTGACTGGCAAGGTTATATGCTACTTACCCACACAGCCACATAGTTTGAACAAAAAGTAATACCTGAATTCTTGAGCCATCTGTACGTAAGATACCATTTCAAAAGAGACAGTTGATGTCCTAGATTTCTTACGTTCCTTTTCATAAGCCTTTCTAAGCTTCTGTTTCTCAATCAGGATTTTATAATTTTCCAAGATTAAATGGATTTCAAACTTGAAACCATTCAAACACCACTGAAATATGGAAGGTGACCATAGTTTATTTCCCAGCTCCTACCTTGCCTGGCAATGGCAATTGCTTCTGCTATGTATTTCATATGAATAGCAGTAGTAGTAATGGTATTATTAAGCACAGGAAAGAAACATATAGGTGGGAATTAAACACTGCTCCTACCCCTCATGTAGCTCACAATCTAAAAATGAATATGCAACTTTAACCATTTCACCACGGGGATATAAATGAAATGCCAATCCAGCCCACCATGTGGGTACCCTGTATTAAAATATGATTTTGTTAATACTATTAATCAATCAATCGTATTTATTGAGCGCTTACTATGTGCAGAGCACTGTACTAAGCGCTTGGGAAGTACAAATTGGCAACACATAGAGACAGTCCCTACCCAACAGTGGGCTCACAGTCTAAAAGGGGGAGACAGAGAACAGAACCAAACATACCAACAAAATAAAATAAATAGGATAGAAATGTACAAGTAAAATAAATAAATAAATAGAGTAATATGTACAACCATATATACATATATACAGGTGCTGTGGGGAAGGGAAGGAGGTAAGATGGGGGGATGGAGAGGGGAACGAGGGGGAGAGGAGGGAAGGGGCTCCCCTTTATACTAGTATTACTACTAATAATAATGATAACATTTATCAAGTGCTTACTAAGAGCTAAGCACTAGGGTAAATACTAATCTTTGGGTTTTAGAGCTGAGAAAACCGAGGCCCAGAGAAGTTAGGTGATTTGCCCACGGTCTTACAATAGGCCAGAAGTGGAACTGGGACTAGAACTCAGGACTCCTGATTCACAGTCCTAATCGGTTTTCACTGGACCACTCTGCCTACACACAAAAGTGATTTATGATGGATGAATTTCCAACTGCCACCTGCCATCACTCACACCCCTTGATGTGATTGTGGATCAAACTTCCCAAACTTGTGCTTTTGTGGATCAAACTTCCCAAAAGGCTCTAGAGCCCATTAGGCCTCGGAGCAATGGTTCATGTGTTGAGATTCGATGCAATCCATAAAAGAAGCTGGTGATTGGATGTTAAGGCCTGATTAAACTGGGAAAAGCATGTAGCTTGAAGATAGATGAGCCTTAACGTGCCACTACAGTGATCCCATTGCTCTGTTTATCTTTGTTTCAAGCTGGCGCTAAATCAAGATAACAAGCCTACCAATATAAAGGAAAATAAAAAGAAGGGACATTTAATCACTGTATTAGCTTCAGATGAGTATCGATTCCTAGCCAGCAGTGTCAGATAAATGGAGTTTGGAAAGAGCAACCTCCCTCGTGTGAATCCCTGGATGAACACCTTGGCCCTTTGGGTAGCAGCCAGCATCCTCTCCAGACCAAAGAATGGGGAAGAAACCAGGGTGACCCGAATCCTCTTTCCCCAAGGCTCTTCCTCCCTCAAAGCAGTGGGAATTTGGCAAGAGACAAGTTGCTAAGCAGTCAGTACAGGGTTGCCTATTGTTTCTTGACCTACATAAAACATCTAGTGATCCTGCACCGTTTGTTCACACTGGATGACTTTTCTGCTGCAGTAAAAAGGTCTTCTGTTTCCATAGATATTTCACATTAACCTCCCGCCCTGGAAGCTTACGCAGATTCACTTGGTTATTGGCTGAGTTGGTTGGACACAAGGCACAGAAGGAGCTTAATCTAAACCACAGATTAAACTCTCTCAATGGCTGATAGGATTAATTGGTCAACTGACTATTTGCTGAAGGCCACAGTGTAGAGCACTGTACTCAGTGCCTGGGGAAGTATAACAGGAGAAAACAAACAAAAAAAAACACATTCTCTGCTCACAAATAGCTTACAATCTAATAGACCCAATTTAAAGGAACCAAATCGCAGTGCTTAGTAGCTAGTTCTCTTTCATTCCAAAAAATGAGAGAGCATTTTAGCAACATCAGCTGTTTTTGAAATAAATCAAACAACTTAGTATTGAAATAAATCATCTTAAATTATTTTAAAGGAGCATTCATAAAATGCAACAATTGCTAGAGAAGGGAATGTGATATTTTTTATTTAATAATTGAGGTATTTGTTAAGCATTTGTTATGTGCCAAGCATTGTACTGAGCACTGGGGTAGATACAAGATACAGGTCCCATATGGGGCTCACAGTCTAAATAGGAGGGGGAGCAAGTATAATAATGATTATGGTAGGTGTTAAGCACTAACTATGTGCCAAGCACTGTATTAAGCATGGGATTAGGTACTAGATAGTCAGGTCCCAACATGGAGCTCACAGTAAGTAGGAGGGAAAAAAAAGTATTGAATCCCCACTTTGTAAATGGGAGAACTGAGTCACAGAAAAGTTAAGTGACTTACCCAAGGTTACACAGCAGGCCCGTGGCAGAGCCAGGATTCAAACCCAGGTTTTCTGACTTCTAGAGCCATGCTCTTTCCACTGGGTCACGCTGCTTTATTCATAGAGTTTGCAGATGAATCCAAAAGGTCTTTAAATACAATACTTCAAAGGATTTGATGGACAGAGGAAGGGCTGAGACTTTAAAGAGAAAACCTACCTTATTAACTATCAGTCAAAAGTCACACTCTCCTAAAAACAAGATTTCTTTGGAGGGTGAACAGGCTCCCACTGCCAGTATCACAGTATAGAAATCTGAGTTTCAGGCAAGGGAGAGATTGGAAATGAAATCTGTCAGTCGAGCTCCCTCAAAGAAGCTATCCCCATCTGCATTTTACTCTGATTAATATTAATAGACCTTGCAGGCTAGCAGGAAGGGGAGAGTGGACCTCTTTACGTATGACCCTTATTATATAACAAGTAGATACTATGACTTTTGTAATTAGCCTAAAAACCTCTGCACTTTTTACATTATATACAAAAATCTAATAAGAGAAAGGTTAAGGACTACATTTCATGAGCTGTCATGTCTCTCTTGGCACACAAAAAAAATTTAAACCCAGGAAATATTAAGCATATTTCCAGAATCCCAATATGAGAACTAATGAGTGCCCAGCATGGGCAGACATATTAAAAAAAATGACATAGGCAGTTTTTGAAACTTACTGTGATGTCCAGGGAATGAACAGAAGATACATATAGATGATACAGAAACATCATGACTGTTTAAAACAACTGCACAGGAAAGGAGATGATTTTTTTTTCTCCTCCCCTAATCATTTCGAACGCCCCCGCCCCACCACAAACAGTGGGATTTCCAAACACTCGTTTTTCCCACGATTCAGAAGGGACATCAGGGCAGTTCCAAGGGGCAATGGGGTCATAAATTTAAAAGGAGAGGAGATTTGTCTAGATTCACATCCTGGCCCTTCACAATCCCTCAGAGCCAAATTTACACTCATTTCAAAACCAGGGAGCACCAGCTAGGTGAAATTTATCTGTAGTAAATCACACCATTAGAATAACCCTGAACACATCATCAGGAGGGATTATGGAGGGGCCGTTCATGGAGATTTTCCACAATGTCTCAGGATGCTAGGGACTCTGGCAACACTGGAGAGGAGTACCACGATTCAGGGTGACCTGGATGTATCCCCCAAGCAGGTAGGGTGGATGGACCAGAACTGGAACTTATAGATACAGAACAAGGAAGCAGCATAATGTAGTGGATAGCGCATAGTGGGCCTGAGAGTCGGAAGGTCATGGGTTCTAATCCCTGCTCCACCACTTCTCCATTGTGTGACCTTGGGCAAGTCATTTCACTTCTCTGTCCCTCAGTTACCTCATCTGTAAAATGGGGATTGAGGCTGTGAGCCCCACTTGGGACATGGATTGTAACCAACCTGATTTGCTTGTATCCACCCCAGCTCTTAGTACAGTGCCTGGCACATCGTAAGCACATAATAATAATAATAATAATAATAATAATAATAATAATGGCATTTGTTAAGCGCTTATTATGTGCAAAGCACTGTTCTAAACTCTGGGGAGAATACAAGGTGATCAGGTTGTCTCACATGGGGCTCAAAGTCTTAATCCCCATGTTACAGATGAGGTAACAGGCACAGAGAAGTGAAGTCACTTTCCCAAAAATCACACAGCTGACAAGTGGCCGAGCCGGGATTTGAACCCATGACCTCTGACTCCCAAGCCCGGGCTCTTTCCACTGAGCCTCGCTGCTTCTCACTTAAATAACGCTATTATTATTATTATTATTACTGAGACATGTATTTCATTACATACATCACACCACACATGGAGTGTGATATAATTATATCACAGACCTTTCAGGGGTCAATTCAAACCTAGAGTGCTTCTCTGAATTTACACTTTATTGCTTCTTCCATCAGTAATTTATTTTAGTGTCTCTCCTCACTAGAACCTTTAAAGCACTTGACATTCACCCTACCCTCAATCCCACAGCATCTAGTCCCCCTCTGGACTGTGAGTTTGTTGTGGGCAGGAATTGCCACTCTTTATTGCTGTATTGTATTTCCCCAAGCGCTTAGTACAGTGCTCTGCACACAGTAAGTGCTTAATAAATAGGATTGAATGATCTATGTACATATCCAAAGTTCATTTATTTATATTGATGCCTGTCTCACGCTCTAGTCTGTAAGCTCCTTTTGAGCAGAGAACATGTCTACCAGCTCTGTTGTATTGTACTCTCCCAAATGCTTAGTTGAGTATTCTGCACCTAGTAAGGCTCAATGCATACTACTGATTGATTGTAAGCTCCTTGGTGGTAGGAATATCTACTGATTCTATTGCACGCACTCTTCCAATGCTTAAAGCACAAAATAAGCATTCAATAAATACTACCAATTGAATGGCTGGTATTCCTTCTCCTCCATTCTCTTTGTTCTAGATCTGTTGTCTTCCCTGCTTGAAGAAGCAGCGTGGCTCAGTGGAAAGAGCAAGGACTTTGGAGTCAGAGGTCATGAGTTCAAATCCTAGATTTGCCAATTGTCAGCTGTGTGACTTTGGGCAAGTCACTTATCTTCTCCGTCCCTCAGCTACCTCATCTGTAAAATGGGGATTAAGACTGTGAGCCCCACGTAGGACAACATGATCACCTTGTAACCTCCCCAGCACTTAGAACAGTGCTTTGCACATAGTAAATGCTTAATAAATGCCATTATCATTATTATTATTCCCCTCACATCCCACAATCCAGGTCCTTCAGAACAAGGGCTCTGTTTTGGAGCTGCAGAACTTGGGAGTGGGAGGGAGGCCTGAGAGCTAAAAACTAAAGTACCACCAAATAAAGGCTTCCTGTGTCATATTTGAACTGGACAGTGGGCAGGCCAACTGGAAACCAGGCGGTCCAGTATAAAACTAGAATACCAGAGAATTAGTGGAGACTTTCCCTGCCCATAATGAGCTTACAGTCTAGATATCATACTGTGGGGTGGGAGCAGTGCCTGAAATTTTAAGCTGTTTAATCTGCCCATAACATTTAGAGTTTGAGAAGCCACCCTGCCATGAAGGAATGACAGATGTTACCCAAATGAGCCAAGCTTAATGGCTTGACATTCTCAGAGTCCAATCCACTTTCCAGAAAGCCATTTTTCTAATAGTTTTAATTGGAATCTACTTGCAGCTAATCAACAGTACAGGTATAAAGCACTTCATTTGCAAATAAAATTTTCTCTACAAAGTGTTTGCCATATTACCAGTGAAAACAGACTCTTTATCCTTATAAGCTGCTATCAGGTTCTCTTGAAATTACATTTCAGATTTGGATTATTTCTGGACTTTGGCAATCTGCAGTGAACTCTCCAGGGATGTGCTATACCTATGCATGTAAAACATCACTTCATAATTACAGTAATAATCATAATAACATGCAGAGCACTGAGCTACGTGCTGGGGGTGGAGACAATCAGGTACAATCCTTGTCCCTTATGCAGCTCACAATTTAAGGGAGGAGGGAAAACAGGTATTGAATCACCACTTTACAGATGAGGCCCAGAGAGGTTAAATGACTTGCCCAAGGTCACACAGCATGTAGATCTGAGGTTAGAACCCAGGTTTCCAGACTCCCAGTCCTATGCTAATTCCATTAGACCACATTGCCTCTCCTCCTCATCATCATTATGAAGTACCAAACATAAAAGCATCAGTACCATAACTAACTGAACAGGGAACATATCACCTGGAAAGCAAACTGTCCAGTATAAAACCAGACATAATTACTATTAAAAAATATACTATTTATTATAGTATAGTATACTATATTATAATATATAATATACTATAATATGCTATTTAATATACTGTTTAAAAAAATGCACACCACAGTTGAACCCAGGACTCAGGTCAACTTGCACAGCTCATAGTTACACAAACCCTAAGAACCCAATTTCATTGTCCAAGTTCTCCTAGAACTCCCTCCCCTTTCATATACAACTGACCATCACTCTCCCAACCTTCAAAGTCTTACTAAAACCTTTAAAATGTGGTAACATATTTATTAACTTCTTGCATTGTACTCTCCTATGGACTTAGTACTGTGCTCTACACACAGAGATCAAGAAATACCTTCTTTTTAATGGTATTTGTTAAGCACTTACTATACCTCAAGTACTGCTGTGAGCCCTGAGACGGATTCAAATTAATCAGATTGATTGAACCACAAATTCTTCTTCCAACAATAAATATAATTTAGCTAATTTCAATATCTAATTCTAGCTGAAGTGATTGATTTTTAACAGGCCTAAACAGGAAACATGCAAGTGCAGCACCTCAATTGATAGCAAGCAGCAGCAAATTCAAACAGTATTCCTAATCCCCCAGACAGATGCACAAAAAAGAAAGTCCCAATAGAGGATCAATTCATTAGTTACATTTTTTGACTCACCAAATGTTTTATGCACATCTGCACCCAAACAGATTTATCGTGAACCTGTTCCCAAATCTGACTTTTTTTAAAAATAGTATTTATTAAGCACTTACTGTGTGCAAAACACTATTCTAAGCCCTGGGGTAGGTACAGATTAATTTGTTTGGACAGAGTCTCTGTCCTGCATGGGGCTCACAGTTTAAGTAGGAGGGAGAACAGAGGCAGAGAGATGTTAAGTGACTTGCCCAAGGACACACAGTTAACAATTGTCAGAGCTGGGATAATAATAATAATAATAACAATAATAATAATAACATTGGTATTTTTTTAAGTGCTTACTATGTGCCAAGCACTGTTCTAAGCACCAGGGTAATCAAGTTGTCCCACATGGGGCTCAGTCTTCATACCCATTTTACATATGAGGTAACAGGCACAGAGAAGTTAAGTGACTTGCCCAAGGTCACACAGCTGACAAGCGTGGAGGCAGGATTAGAACCCATGACCTCTGACTCCGAGGCCCATGTTATTTCCACTGGGTCATGCTGCTTCTGCTGATTTACTTAATGTCAGAATCAAGATTAAAAGTTCCTGTTTGAATAGTTGAGGACTTTGATTTTAAATACCACCTAAAATGACCCCTACCCCAGTGAACGGCTCTGTTCCAGCTGCTTATAGCCTTATTAGTGTGTCACTTATTCCACAAAAATCCCGCTATTTTGAATGTTTTAACTGGCCATGAAAGAATCAAACACAAAAAGCCCATTTGTAGAGGGAAAAACAGGCAACCTAGAAAAATTGCATATTGTTAAAATAATACAAGTTTGAGGCAAACCAATCAAATGAAGAATTTTACTAAGTGCTCAAGCACTAGGAAAAGGTCTGTTTTTCGCCCCCTCCCAAGTCCTACTTTTATGTTCCTTTGATACAAGGTGGCACAAAGTCAAGAGAGAACTTAAAACAAGCTGCACATTAATATTTGAAAAAGGGCACCCAATCTGTTTGATGTAACGCCCTTCATGCAAATCACGGCGTCCGGCAGAATTCCCAGTAGGAACAAGCCTGCTTTCTTCTTAGCAAGTTCTCTTTTACGCCAGATTATAATGAACTTTTCACACTCCCTTTGCAATCCCCCTGAGCAAGGCAGAAATACAGCTATTCCACGCTAGCTTGCCGACTACTTTGGCACACATTTTTTGCTGTTTTATTAATTTTTGGTAACAGAAAAAGAGGAGAAACAATTTTAGTTGAGTGGGAAAACTCAACTTTTTCTGGACCAACTCTGGGGGAGGGGATTGGCGAGCCACCCCTCAGATCACTATTTGATTTTAGATAATCAATCGTTTGCTAATGAAAAATACCCATTTAAACAGCCATGAAGAGAAATGGAGAGAAGTGTTTGGAGGGACGGCATATGATGGTACAGAAGGCTGACAAAAATAAGATGATAATGTTATTCAAGTGTTGACTATGCACCAAGCACTGTGCTAAGTGCTGGGTTAGGTACAGGAGAAGTTCGGTGTCCTCGGCTTTTACATAGATATGAATATTCCATTGATGGAATCCATTATGATCCCACATTGCAATTATTCTTTTGCTCACTTTCCTCTATGGACTGTAAGCTCCTTAAGGGACAAAATTATATCGACTCCTTTACTGTACTCTCTCAAGTACTTAGTCTACAGTGCTCTGCAGTAAGAACTCAAACACTATTGATTGAAGAAATGAGTAGCCCTCACGTATTATGGAATAACTGGGTATAAAGGTCCAGCATCTTTTTTTTTTCCAGTTACAAGGACATGCAAGTAGATAACTTTGCAAACAACCCACTCATCATTCAATGGATGGCATTTGTTGAGTGTATTGTTTGCAAAGCACTGCATTAAGGGTGTGGTGCTGGAGGGCGTTAACAGTGATAAGAAACACTTGATTCCCTATCCTTTGGTATCTTATTCATTCATTCAATCGTAATTATTGAGCGCTTACTGTGTGCAGAGCACTGCACTAAGCGCTTGGGAAGTCCAAGTTGGCAACATCTAGAGATGGTCCCTACCCAACAGCGGGCTCACAGTCTATAAGGGGGACAGACAACAAAACAAAACATATTAACAAAATAAAATAAATAGTAAATATGTACAAGTAAAATAGAGTAATAAATCTGTACAAAAATACATACAGGTGCTGTGGGGAGGGGAAGGAGGTGGCGGATGCGCGGAGGGAGGGCATTCCAGGCCACGGAGAGGCGGGACAGGCGAGAAGGAGGCCCAGTGAGGAGGTTAGCTGGAGAAGAAAAGAAGGGAGGTGAGGTAGGAGGGGGCGAGGTGATGGACAGCCTTGAAGCCGAGAGTGAGGAGTTTTTGCCTGATGCGTAGGTTGATTGGTAGCCACTGGAGATTTTTGAGGAGGGGAGTAACATGTCCAGAGCGTTTCTGCACAAAGATGATCTGGGCAGCAGCGTTAAGTATAGATTGAAGAGGGGAGAGACAGGAGGATGGGAGATCAGAGATCAGATCTTATAATATAGGAGGGATTGCATTGTGTCACCTTTTAGAACTAATACAGAAGGGTGTTTTTTTGCAGTCAATTAATAGCTCTATTCCTTCACTGGGTAGAGAAATGGGGGTGGGGGGAAGAGAGAGAGAGAGAGAGAGTAATCTTTTAACCTTTACATTTGAAAACAGCCTTTAGGTAGTTCTTCAGTATTGAAATTTTTCACTCTGCATGACTACATGTCCTCTCAGATTTGGAACACCTGACCCAACCTTCTTAAAACAAAAAAGGCTTTCTTTAGCAAGCTGAAAACTAAAATATAGAAATTACCTAATATTAAACATATTTCTACAAAATGACCATCATTTGCAGGGTTCATATATAATGATTTCTCTTCCCTTCTGAAAACACTGAGGGAAAGTATTTTGACTGTCCCTGTGCCCTACCAGAAAATGAGTGGATTTCCTCTATCCCCTGAATCCAGCAGATGCTGGTTCCTGCTGCTCCAGAGAAAGGCTAATACATTCCACTAGTTATTGCTATTCCTAAGACATAAAGCCCTGCTTGACTTTAACAGATGATAGCTTGTGCCTATGAGCTTCTAATTATCTTTCTAATGATCTCACCTTGCATAGATACCTCTTAGTAACAGTTAAGAAATGACACCGCCTTTTCAGAAACAGAAATACATAGATACAGAAGAAACACTTCTTACATTAGTATCGGAGAGCATTAAATCTTTTTCTTAAAAAAATGTCAGAATGTTTCAGCTTGCAAGTGCCATGGATGTAGCTGTTTAGCATAGGGAAATTGTGGGAAGAAAAGGACCTTATGTACCTTGTGCTAATGAAGACCTCGTTAGGGGGTGCATCAAACCTAATGTGTTTTTTTTTCTTGTGAGCTTGCTGAATAACAAATAGAAACTACTCATACTTGTTGCACAAAGATTATGAGCTAGATGTTAAAAAACATAGCATTATGGGGGAAATTTGGCAATGTATGATGTACCTTCACCAACAAAGAAGATGCCCTTATGGAGAATTTCCCAGAGATCTGAGAATCAAGAGAGTAGACATTCAGTGGTGCCATTGTCTCCTGCTTATAGTGATGAATTCCCCATTTCCACATTCATTCATTCAATCATATTGATTGAGCACTTACTGTGTGCAGAGCACTGTACTAAGCGCTTGGGAAGTACAAGTTGACAACATATAGAGTCGGCCCCTACCCAACAGCGGGCTCACAGTCTAGAAGGGGGAGACAGACAACAAAACACATGCCCTCTGATAAATGGTCATCTCAAACCACATGCTCCATTTTGAGTGGAGGATAAAGGGATAGCAATAATAAGAATGATGGTATTTTTTTAAGCACTTACTATTTGCCAGGCTCTGTACTTAGTGCTGGGGTGGATAAAGGCAAATTGAGTTGGACACTGTCCCTGTTCCATGTGGGACTCCCAGTCTCAACCCCCATTTTGTAGAGGAGATAACAGGCACAGAGAAGTGACTTGCCCAAGGCCACACAGCAGACAAGTGATGGAGTCAGGATTAGAACCCATGACCTTCTGACTTGCAGACCGTGCTCTCTCCACTAGGCATCTCCTCTCCCTGAAGGAGGTCTATGGATTCTGAAGTGGGAATTGATGGCAAGGATCTTGAATAGAAGATTTACCCAGTGGAATCTTACGTAGGGAAGCAATGTGGCCAGGATGAAAGACTACCGGCCCCGAGAGTCAGAAAACTAGAGTTCCAATTTCAACTCCGCCACTTGCCTGCTGTGTGACCTTGGACAAGTCACCTAACTCCTCCATGTCTCCATTTCCTCTTCTGTAAAAAAGGTATTAAATACCTGTTCTCCCTCCTATTTAAACTGTGGGCATTGTATGGGACAGGGACTGTTCCAGACCCATTTATTACTTAAAGCAACATTTTTCATCCACTATTGGAAGGGTCTATGCTGAAACTTTAGTGCTGCAGGCTGGGTTCTATCAATCATTTGAGATTATCCTTTGAGCACAGAGCACTGTACTAAGCATTTGGAAGATTACAATAGAGTTTAATAGACATGATTCCTGCTCCCAAGGAGCTCACAATCTACTGGGGGAAGCCTCATGTTACTAGTGGACAAGGGACGGGTTTGGGAGTCAGAGGATTTGGATTCTAATCCCACTAGCACCATTGGTTATTGTGTCACTTTGGTAAATCACTCAACTTCTCTGCACCTTGGTTTCCTCATCCATAAAACGGAGGTGAAATACCCTTTTTCCCCCTCCCCCTTAGGCTGTGAGCTTCACATGAGACAGGGACCTTGAGACTTGATTATCTTGTATCTACACCAGTGTTTAATAAATACCACAGAATGCTATAATTACCTCACTAAAATCAATTATGGATAGGAGGAAGGTAAAGTGAATATGTACATGAGGTAAAGAACAGGGTAAAATATGTTCATAAATGATACCCAAGTCCTGAAGTGGCAGGTGGGGGATATAGTTTGGAAAAGTTAGACTTGGGTTGGGTTGGTAAGACTGGGGGTACTTGGAATCATATCATGCCCACACCAAAAGGGTTTTTCTCCTGATAAAAAACAGTTTATCACTGAACTTCATTTAGTTCATCTCCAGTATATGTGCAATATAAAGACTTATACCACTGCTCAGAAAAGCTGGTTACAACTTTGTTACCACTTAAACAGTGATTTACTAAAAGCCTTCACCCTGCAGTTTATTGTATTAAATGCAAATTAGGACTTTTCTCCTTTCTTAATAATGCTGTCCTTTATATCCAGGAGAGCATTCCCATAGAATTTGGCTGATCCAGGCAAGCATTTTTCCTCCAAAGGCCAGTTTGACCCTGCAAGATGGATAAACACCAGGTGTAAAGTCTGTTTTGCTGTACATCTAGTAGCTTTCCTAGAGTAAGGGCAAAGAAAATTCAGGAGGATGAGTTTCTAGAAGGCCTGGGCTCTCCTTTTGAATCTAGGCAACTTTCCAATCATCAGGAAGTTATTGCTTTTAAGATCTATCCTCATCAGTATCTGCTATTTCACACTATATTTCCTCCGGGCATCATTGTACAGTGCTCATCTGGTTCCAGTGATTTACTACTGTTGAATTTTTGAAGTTGAATTCCCTCATAGAGACTTCACTCTCTGTTAAGCCCATACTGAATTTCCATGAAAAGTGCATTTAAAATAGGAATTTTCCTATCATCATCTATGGCTTGGGCTGATGTAAAATATTTATTTTACTCCTATGCTGGTTCTCACTCCTCTTCAATTCTGCTCCACACAATTTAGACATCTTGAGGAAATACCATTATCCATATAGCCACATTCTTCTGTGTTTAATGTATTGTTTCTTCTGCAATGAGATCTTCTTATTTTTTTTTTAGCAGACACTTCTATTCTTTCATAAAGGGCCAAAACACACTCACATGGAAGTATGTACAGAAAAATACATCAATTTCAATATCGTTACTTTTAAAAAAAAAAATGTTAGGGGAAAACATTATTTATGGCTGTTCTGCGCATCTTTTAACAGGATATGATTTCAAATCATTTTTCTCCCAGAGGTGGGGCAGGGGGTAACCACAACATTCTCCCTTATTGTATTGTAAACTTCTTGAGGGCAGGGATTATGTTTCTAATTCCTATTCTGCTCTCCCAAGTTCTTAGTACGGGGAATTGCACAGAGTAACTGCTCAGTAAATTCCAGTGACTGATGATAAAATAGTCATTCTAGTTTTTTCTGTGTTGGTGTGTCTTTCTAAGTGAGTGTGTGAATGTGGTTGGGAAAACATGGGTATCATTCCAAGGATGTTTGTCAGTGTATATGAGTCTGAATGCTTGAGCACGTGTTTGTATGGGTCTCCCTGTGGGTAGTTGGAGTAGTAGTGATGATATTTGTGGTTAGTTATCAATCAGTGGTATTAATTGAGTGCCTGTGAGTGAATCACTACACTAAGCACTAGGGAGAGTACAATATAATAGAGTTGGTAGACATCCCCTCCCTAGATGTAGTTTACAGCCTCCATGTGTGTGCCAATGAGGATCTTGTGTTTGTGGAGGAGGGGGATGGTGTCCTAGATTTTGTTTCCATGATTTTCTGACTAGTATGTATTAATGTGTGTGTATGCATGAGCACATATTTGAGTGCATCTCCTTCTGGATATTCATGTCTACACGCATGAGCAGGTCTTGTGCATGTCTCGGTTTATTTATTGAGCACATACTGCATGCTGAACACTGTACTAAGCACTTGGGACAGTACAATATAACGACCTATCAGAGTTGGTAGAGGCATTTCTTACCCACAATGAACTTAGAGTCTATAGGGACATGCTTACAGTGTGTTTCCATGAGAGCTGAGCTGGGTTTTTATCAGCCATGTCCACTGATACCACCTACTTCTACCACACTGACAATCAGGGATGACAATGTGATGCCATTTGTATTTGTCCCAAAGTGCCCCCTGAGAGTGAACACAAAAGGGTAGCAAAGGCCCAAATTTACTATCAGCAAATAAACATGTACATAGGATCCAAATTGACTTGGGCCCTGGCCCTCCCTGCCCCATATCCATCAGCAATGGACCTCATCCTCCCAGGTAGACCTCAGGCATAGCAATTCTGTACTCTCAGGTAATCACTGGGACGTCTGAATATTTAGCATGCAGGGAATGTGGCTCATGTGAGATCCACCATCTCTGTGGATATGGTATCAAGGCAAAAAAGCACTGAGAACCTGTCCATCAGGGAAGACCAGGTTAAGAGTAGGTTGGAACAAGACTTCATCCCATCAGGATCAGGAAAAATAATTTGACCCTTCCAGGTCAACCAATCTGCATGTAACATCAAAACCTGGGCATCAAATTAAAACGTTTTTGCGGGGCAAGAGAAAAATGACCAGGTCAAATCATTAAAATGGAGAGGTAGCTGGGTTTATGGCCAGTTTCCCTAAGAGTGAAGGCCCAAGTGTCCAAGAGAATACAGATGGCTTGGGTAACAGAGGGTGTCAGCCTCATCTATTCCACAGTTTTGTTTGTTTTGTTTTTAAACAGTATTTTTAAGTGCTTATTATGTGCCAGGTACTGTACTAAGCACTGGAATAGATGCAAGCTAATGAAGTTGGGCCCAATCAATGTCTCACATGGGTTCATGGTATTTTACAGATGAGGTAAAGGAGGCACCAAGAGGCGACTTGCCCAAGATCACACAACAAATAAGTGGTGGAGTGGAGATTAGAAGCTGTTTCAGGTTCACACTCTGCTGTTGGCAGGTCAACCAATCCCTGACCCCATTTTGGTCTCAATTCCCCTTCATAACCTCTGTGATTAATGATATTAATTCCTGTAGTTATGAAAGCCTTACTCTGTGCCAAGGACTGTGCTAATAACAAGGAAGGTCCAAGGCAATCAGATCATATACAGCCCCACCCAGGGCCCACCACTTGAGGAAGAGAGGCAGGTTTTAGTATCCCTATTTTACAGGTGGGAAAAATGAGGCCCAGAGAGGCAAAGAGATTTTTTCCAAAGTCACAAAGCAGGCTGGTAGTGTAGAACTTTGGTCAAGTCTACTACAGGCATGAATATTTACATAAGAGGCATTTGATTGTCCTACATACCTCTCTGGGCATCCCATCAATTCTCCCAATCCCGATGTGAAAAGGTTGAACTATGATCCAACATGGCACAACCTCCCCCTGCCACCTAACTCGGCCCCATTTCTACCTTTAATTGGCTCCTACCCTTTAAATCAACAAGTGGTCCAGGGGGTGGAGATGGAGGGAGAAAGCCCTACTGAAAGTTCACCTCCTCCAGGAGGCCTTCCCAGACTAAGCCCCCCCCCTTTTCTCTGCTCTCCCTCCCCTCCCCATTGCACCGACTGGCTCCCTTTGCTCTACCCCCCCCTGCCCCACAGCACTCATGTATATATGTACATATTTATAATTATATTTAATTTCATTAATGATGTGCATATATCTATAATTCTATATTTATAATAATAATTGTATTTGTTTAGCACTGACTATGTGCTCAGCACTGTTCTAAGCGCTGGGGAGGATACAAAGTGATCAGATTGTCCCATGTGGGGCTCACAGCCTTAACCCCCATTAACAGATGAGGGAACTGAGGCACAGAGAAGTTAAGTGACTTGCCCAAAGTCACACAGCTGACAACTGGTGGTGTTGGGATTTGAACTCATGACCTCAGACCCCCAAGCTCGGGCTCTTTCCATTGAGCCATGCTGCTTCTCTACTGATCCTACTGATGCCTCTTTACTTGTTTTGATATCTGTCTTCCCCACTTCTAGACTAAGCCCACTGCGGGTAGGGATTGTTTCTGTTGCTGAATTATATTTCCCAATCACTTATTTAAGTGCTCTGTACACACTAAGTGCTCAATAAATACAACTGAATGAAACATCTCTCTTTTGGGGCCCTCCACTCCAAATTCTTCCAGGAGGTGCTAAGACTTCTCTTTATTCCTTTGCCCATTCTAAAGTTCCTCAAGCCCTTCATCAACAGTGTTGAATTCAGCACTAGACCAAGACTCTGATCCAGGCTGGTGTCAAGAATTATTATTCCTATTTTTAACAGCTAGGAAGTGAAAGAATAGAGAAGATAATTGAGAGTGGTGCCTTGGCAATGAAGCATGTCATCAATTAAGATTCGTTTAGTGTCCCTGAATGAAGGTCTCTCTCCTAGAAGGCATGGGGATTTAGAATGTAGGTTAGGCCAGCTCTCTTTCTTCAAGGAATTCATAATCTAAGCATTTTTTGGCTTACTTTCGAGTGCTGGATCTATTATATTAGTGATTAAAAGGTTGATTTTCCATCTGGGACAGGTTTGAATCTTGTGACTATTTGGCTGCACATGCCTCAATTATTTTTCATGACTTCTCTTCCTCATATGGGGATAGTTCTAATTATACTGCATCTACCCCAGTGCTTAACACAGTGCTCAGCACATAATGAACCCTTAATGAAAAGCATAATCAACTTGTGCCTACTGCCATTTAGAATTTCTTTCAAAGCTCTTGGTTCTGTCTTCAATAAATCCACTAATCACATTTTTTTATGGTATTTTTAAGCGCTTCCTGTGTGTATGGTCCCTTCGACACATGGGGCTCACAATCTTAATCCCCATTTTACAGATGAAATAACTGAGGCACAGAGAATAAAGTGACTTGCCCAAGGTCACACCGCAGACAGTGGCGGAACCCGGATTAGAACCCAGGTCCTCCTGACTCCCAGGCATGTGCTTTATCCAGTAGGCCACACTCCTGATTTAAAATAGCAAATCTGGGGGCCACAGTGTACTCCAAAAACAATAGAATTGCAAGAGTCAGGGGTGATTTTCCACACACATCCTTGCTAGGATGGCCATGTATACTGGACCATTTGTTTTGTTTCTTTTTTCTCTTTATTAAGTGTTTACTATGTGCCGGACACTCTACTAAGCCCTGGGGTATATATAAACTAATCAGGTTGGACACAATTCCTGTCCCAAATGGGACTCACAGGCTTAGTCCTCATTATACAGGTGAGGAAACTGAGGCACAGAGAAGTGAAGTGACTTGTCCAAGGTCACACAGCATACAAGTGGTGGTGCTAGGATTAGAATCCAGGTCCTTCTGACTCAGTCCCAGGCTCTAGCCATTAGGCCATGCTGTTTCTCAGTTTCCAGCTGTTCTGTCCCCTGTTATGGCTATGGACACCTTCGTGTCTGGTATTTATAGTTCAAGCACTCAGTTTACCACTGTGACACCTCCTTCCGTCGGTTCTATGGCCTGGGATGCCAGTGTCCAATGGGACACAGGAAGAGATACCCAGTTCTGGAGGACCCTGGTGGTCCTGGGGTACCACCAATCAGTAAATCATATTTATTGATCACTTACAAGCAGAGCACTGTTCAAATTGCTTGGGAGCAATTAGCAGACACATACCCTGCTCATAATGAGCTTACAGTCTAGATGGGAAGACAGACATTAATAATAATAATAATAATAATAATAGCATTTATTAAGCACTTTCTATGTGCAAAGCACTGTTCTAAACGCTGGGGAGGTTACAAGGTGATCAGGTTGTCCCACGGGGGACTCACAGTCTTAATCCCCATTTTACAGATGAGGTAACAGGCACAGAGAACTTAAATGACTTGCCCAAAGTCACACAGCTGAAAATTGTTGGAGCCGGGATTTGAACCCATGACCTCTGACTCCAAAGCCCAGGCTCTTTCCACTGAGCCATGCTGCTTCTCTAAATTTATTAATAAATAAGTAATTTATAATAAATAATTTAAAGATATGTACATAAGTGGCATTGGGGCAAATATCAAATGTAAACAGGGAAACACTCTAGGTTTCAGCGAATTTGGTTTACTTCCAAAAAATGGTCTGGATGTCATGGCAGAAACTTGAGGCAGGCCCCGGTAGAAGGTGTGGCTTAGTGGCTAAGGCTGGGAGTCAGAAGGATCTGGGTTCTAATCCCAGCTCCAATACCTGTCTGCCTTGTGACCTTAGGCAATGCACTTCACTTTTGTGCCTCAGTTACCTCATCTGTAAAATGGGGATTAATTCTGTGAGCCTCAAGTGGGACATCAGGTGTCCAACCTGATTAGCTTGTATTTACCGGAGCACTTAGTACAGTGCCTGGCACATAGTAAGTGCTTAATACCATAACAGTAACATGGGACAACACATTTTGGGGTAACGCTAACGACCACCCCGGCCCTTGCCCCCCATGGACCTCTAGGCCAAGGAGAAGGAGACTTTTTTATCCAGGTCCTCAGAATGTGTTTTACCTTAGTTGTCCCATTGATCAGAAAGCTGAGATCATCTCAAGCAAGCATATGCATTGCGAAGTACTCCTAAATATGTATTTCTATCCACTGCAATAAACCTTAGCCGGGTACTACACAGGAAGAGGATTTTGCCTCGTCTAAAAACAATTCATGCCTGAAGAAGGATTTTCAAATTATAACCCACGATTTTTTCCCCCAATTCCTTGCTTCAAGGAAAAACATATGTTTTTGCTTCATTGCGCATTTTCTTCAAAGTTCTGCTGGCCAAAAACAGGACAGGTAATCTATATGTCTCAGTGGGGTGTGCTTCAATGTGTGTTTCCTGTGTGATTTTGGAGAAGGAGACAGATGAGATAACTGAGAGCGATCCCAGGAGCAAGCACTTCGGAGGCAACAGTACCATTTAAAGAGCATAAAATTATACTAAAAATTAAAAATGCACCAAGTGCATAAAAAGCAATGTGTGTGTTTAGAGCCCAAAACATCCAACTTCATCTATCTTTTCTGGAAAATTAGATTATTTATTGCAGTCATGACACCATCATTTTAGTAGTGGAATTTAGCTGGTAGGCAAATATCAACAGAGAATTGCTAATTAGAATACCTGTTCTTCCTCCTAGTTAGACTGTGAGTCCAATGTAGGACAGGGATTAGGTCCAAACTGATTATCTTGTATCTACTGTAGAACTTAGTACACTTTTTGGCACTTAGTAAGCACTTAACATTTTAAAAAATCATCTACCTTACCTGGAAAGTCCTGCATTCTGAAAAGATTTTCAGTTAAAACAGAATAGCTGATGAACAGGAAAGAGAACATTCAATACCACTGTGCTTAGGGAAAAAATGTTTTTAAGCAATGAAGGAACTGAGAGATGCTGGTCTCCCCAGCACTTCCCACAGTTGCTTTAAAAGTGATGCTGTCCCATTTAGAATCTTATTACTATTCCATTTTTCTACCTGTCTGTCCCAGTGAGGCCAGCCAACCCTTCTTTTTAACAACATATCTCTCCAATCAACAGATTGCTGAATAAACTCTGCAATTCTTGCACGGTTAATTGATATTGATGAGTTGCTAGTTAACCAAACAGCATATCACCTTTGTTGATAAGTTAGGTGACCTTTCTTTGAGAGATTCAGTTAGGACTCCTGCATTGGAAGGAGTGAATGGGATGGGGATTTCAATTTCAATCAGAGCACATGTTCTCTCAATTCACTCTTCCAGCCCTGACACCCAGAATGCCTGTCTTGCCAACCCACAGGGTGAAGGAATCCCTGCCAGGTATTTTCATGCTCCACTGCAACCCCACAGTGTCCCTGATCCAAAGTCCAATGTTGCAGCTCCCACAAGATTCACTGACAAAGTGAGGAAAGGGAGAGGTGGCTCAAGGGTCACTGGACGTTGTCGTCCTGATGACTTTTTTTGTTGTTTTCTAACAACAAAACTCTCAGAGGACTGGACAGTCAGGAACTTTAAGGGGCGTTTCTGGAATCTAATCTGAAAGAAAGCAAGTTCTGCCTAAATGTCTACACTTGTTTCTGAGTCCTCATGCCTGACGTGAGGTTGTCTTTCCTTTTCAATCCTGGGAGGTACTGGGAGCTACTCTTCACTTAAAAATGATTGAATTATTTACTGAGGAAGAACACCCACAGGTGATTATTAGCAATTGTGAATGAAGATATTTTAGTCTAAGAGAGGGGCTGATGGAAAGATTTTTACCCAAAAGATAGGTTCTCTATAACAGCCCAAAAGAGTTCAGAAGAACTGTTTCCTCAACTTCAACCATGCTCCAGTTGACAAGCTAACCACACCACTCCTATTTCAGTATGTGGCATCAATTCTTCCTGCCACAAGTTCTACAGCATGTGACCACCTGAATTCCTGAGATAATAGCTCACAGAGGAAGTAGTACAGAAACTAAACGCACCATCAAAGTATTTCAATAAAACTTACACAGGATGCCATCCCAATTTTCTCAGATTGATTATGCACAGAGTTCCCCTAAAATGTGGTAGTTGCATTTTTAAAGAATATCATGTTATGAGAAAGTTGTATTATATTAACCATCACTTCAGTGGAATTTGAAGGGTTAAGGCTCATACTTCCCACCATGACTGACATGTTTCAATACAAATCAAATACCTACATTATTTTTAGGTCCATGCCAAACAAGATGCAGTCATTCATTCATTCACTCATTCAACTGTATTTATTGAGCACTTACTGTGTGCAGAGCACCATACCAACTGCTTGTTAAGTACAATTAAACAATAGAGACAATTCCTGCCCACAACAGGCAATGACAACCTTGTCACTCACTGCTATTTTTTATATTAAATTCTGTAAAGTTTCAAAAACACAAAGCAATACAGAGCACTGTAAGGCTGAGACAGAAGTTGGGAAGTGCAGCAGTTTCACAAATGCTTGTACATATTTCTACTAATACTGACTCTACTTGTATCAATAAGTGGATCATGTTCTACTAAAACACACATTTTGTGAGAAGAACATTCCAACTCTTCCTTTGTTTTCTATTCAAATACTGCAAAGTCATATAGGGGTACAAGCAAGTTAGGGCATAAAAGTCAATTTGTTCAACATTGGAGATAAATGGGAATATAATAATAACAGTAATGGTAGTAACATGGTAATTATTAACAGCTTTTCTTTATATCAAACACTGTTGTAAGCTCAGGGGTAGAAAAAAATTGATCCAAGTTCTTGTTCCACAGCCTGAGGAAAAACAGATATTAAATCCCCATTTTGCAGATAAGGAAACTGAGGACTAGAGAACCTAAATGAGTCACCCAAGATCACACAGCAGGCAATGGAGAGCTGGGCTCAAGACCCAGGTTCTCTGATTCCCAGGACAATGACCTTTCCACTAGGCCATGTTGCTTCTCTGCTTGAAAGTGATCAAATTCCTCAGAAGTTTGATGTGAGCAGCAATGTCCTCTAAGTAAGCAGCAAACTCTATTGTACTCTCTTAAGTGCTTAGTATTGTGCTCTGCACACAATATTTGCTCAATAAATGCCACTGATTGACTGATTGATTTTTACTAGCACCAATCCTATCCACATTTAGTCAGTCACACAATAAAGTTGTTCTTATCAGGGTCAACATTAGTGGCTTGTTGAATCAGTCAATAAATCAATGGTATTTATTGAGTATCTACTGTATTGAGTATTTATTGAGTATCTAAGTGCTTGGACTTCCCAAGTGCTTAGTGCAGTGCCCTGCACACAGTAAGCGCTCAATAAATACGATTGAATGAATGAATGAAAGTGTGAGCCCCATGTGGGACAGTCGGATTACTTTGTAACCCCCCCATTGTTTAGAACAGTGCTTGCCACATTCATTCAATCGTATTTATTGAGCTGTCATTTAACTTCTCTGTGTCCCAGTTACCTCATCTGTAAAATGGGGATGAAGACTGTGAGCCCCACGTGGGACAAACTGATCACCTTGTAACCTCCCCAGCGCTTAGAACAGTGCTTTGCACACAGTAAGCGCTTAACAAATACCATTATTATTATTATTACTGTGTAAATACCAAATACCATAATTCTTATGATTATTATGATTATTGAATTTTGAGCCACCTGGGTTGGGAGACACTGAACCAGAGAAAAATTCATACAGCTAAATCAAATCCAAAAATTCACATTATATCCTCAGACATTCACTAGTTAGATATATATATAAGTCTTTTTAGATACACTTACGAGTCATCACCGGCCTTCTGGTAAAGCTCCCACAGTCTAATTCAACAGACAGGATCATTGAGGAAGACTCCCCTTCCTGTATTTAAGGCCTCTGCTCAGCTGGCTAATCAGACCCAATTACCAGAGGATTCTGGAAATGCAGTTTCAACAAGAATCAGCTTATCAGTAGATGGAATGATTACTCCAGTAGGTTGTGAAGACTCCTTCTCTGAAAGTTTTGAAGAACATATTAGGGGCCTCTTCATCTGGCTCAGAATTGTCTTTCATATACTAGGAGGGCAGTACAATACAAAATAATGCAGATCAATTTATTCTACAAGAAGCTGTTTGAGGATAATTTAGAGGAAGGAACTGATTTAGTTTACATTTTACAGTGTCTGTTTAAATGAATGTTCCCAATTCCACAGATAAATCATTACGTGCTATAAATACACAATAGGAAGATAGCAAGAAAAACAAATGAAAAAAAAAATGGAGGATTCTGTAATGCTTGATTTCAGAAAAAAAAATTAACTTCCATAGGAAACCTAACAGTTAAAATACCAACTGACTCCCAAATTCTTTCAGGTATCTGCAGCAAATGATGTATTGATTTTGCTGTTAAACTGCACAGCTGTAACCAACACATTAGACATGGAAGATAAAAGCAATGACTAAAAGCACCTTATTTCATCTGTCACACCTGAGGCTCTGCCTTCTTCAGACCTTCAGTGTATTAGCACAGAAAATCAATTAGGTAAAGAGCTAAACAAATGAAGGGAGAATAAAAAAGGCCTCATTCACTAAGTGTCAGAGGTGTCAATGAGCCCTGGAGATTTAGCGAAGTGGGAGATATTTCCAAATAAACCATATCAACTCTCCCTGAACTTTTTTTAATCTGCAATTATGGACTGTAGATATTGCCAAGTTTATGTTAGTGAGGGTTGTGCTGTGAACAAACCAAAGCCTTGACAAAGAGAAAGTACAGCACTGTGAATCTCAAATACCAGGCTGTTTGAGGGAATACCAATAGTAGTTCTTATCAGCCTTTTCAAGAGAAGCTAGTGTCTCAGGGATGCCTTCAGTGGGCTGGGTGAGTGAAAAGAACAGATGCGAGGAGGAAAAGTAAGGTGTCTAAATGAGGAAGATTAGGGGCCTGGAAGACATAGAGACTGGGTTCTAACCCCACCCCAATATGTACCTGCTGTGTGACCTTGGACAACTTTGTTTCCCTTAATGATACCTGTTAAATACTTACCATTTGCTAAGCACTGGGGTAGATACAAGAAAATAAGGTTGGACATAGTTCCTGTCCCACATTGAGCTCACAGTCTAAATAGGAGGATGGAGTATTTAATTTCCCATAGGATGCTAAGGCACAGAAAGTTAAGTGACTACCTAAGGTCACACAGCAGACAAGTGGCAGAACTGGAATTAGAACCCAGGTCCCTTGACTCCCATGCCTGTGTTCTTTCCACTAAGCCATGCTCCTTTCCCCTTCTCTATGCCTCTGTTTCCTTTCTGTAAAATGAGGGGTTAATACCCACTTTCCCTCATATTTAGACAGAAAGCCCCACACGGGACAGACTCTGTGCTCTTTCCACATGGCTACACTACTTCAAGTTTTCCATTTAGACCATAAATTGCCTCTGATACCCATTTGTATCACCAAAAGGCTTAGTGACCAACCCAAAACGACACAAGACTAGCAATCGGATGAACTAACAAATGGACTAACATATGTCAGTTCATTCCAGAGTCCTGAAGGCCGGAAAATATCATTGAACCAAGAATTCCAGATTTTACCTGGTTATCAATGTTGCTTTTGTGAACTCCTCAATTAGCACATTCCAAACAACCATACACCCAGAAGGGAAAACAAAACAAAGCAATTGCAACTATTTCTTTGAAACTTTATATTTTCTCATGCTCTAGTGGGCTTGATATTTCCTTTATTCTACTAAATCTATACAGTCTTTTTCTGGTGGAAAAGAATTATTTTGAAACTAATTGTGAGCAGCTGCTCTTGTTTTTATTTTTAATTCCTAGTAAACAAAATATTTAAAACTGATGCTACCAGGTTCTTTCCAAACTACACTTAGTTATATAGTCTTCAGGCATTTTCTGGTGCCTCAATACATGAGATCCTGTTATTATTATTATGGCATTTGCTAAGCCACTTACTTTGTGTCAACCACTGTTCTAAGCACTGGTTAATAGGGCTTACAGTCTGAGTACAAGGGAGGAAAAATATTAAACTCCCATTTTAGAGATAAGGAAACTGAGGTACAGAGAAGTGTGAAGCAGCATAGTTTAGTGGAAAGATAATGGATCCGTGAGTCAGAGAAGCTGGCTTCTAATCTCCATTCCACCACTTGCCTACCAGGTGATCTCAATTATTTTGATTTCCTAGTGTCAGCTGAGAGGGGTGAGAGTGAAGATCTTGGGACTTAATTCCCTCGGTATCAAAAGAATAATATCCCTTTTCATTCTTTTTATCTTAAACACTTTTGGATAGAGGGTATTTTTTCTAACTCCTATCTTTCTCACACATATTTATAGCATACACTTCATATGATGGCTTCAGTTGATTCCTGATTGCTTTACATAATGCTACTATATATTCATCTCTTTTGCTTATTTTCAGACACAATGTAGGCTGCTGTAAATGGCCATTTCAATCAATCCATCAGTTGTATTTATGGAGCATCTACTGAATGTTAGACATTTCACTAAGCATTTGGGAGAGTACAGCAGAAGAAAGACCAATCTTCTCTACCCTCAAAGAGCTTACTCTGTAATGGGGAATACAAACAGAAATTATTTACTAATATTGAAAGCAGAAGAAAGAACATGGCTCTAAACATCCCAAACCAGTGCTCCTTCTACCTTTCCTATCTCTGTCAGTATCATACTTTCCTCCCCATGTGTTTGTAGTGCTTGATAAGTGTGGTATATTTACTAGGTACTTACAGTGGACCTAAGTGGTAAAACACTGTAGTAGATAGAACGTGCACAGATAGGAGACAGTCCCTTTACATGGGGTTCACCATTTAAGAGTGGGATGAGAACAGGGAGGTAATCCCCTTTTTCCAGATGAAGGACTGAGTTACTGAGAAGTTAAATGACTTTCTTAAGATCCCTCAGCAGGCAGAAAGCAGAGTCTGGATTAGAACCCAGGTCTTCTGACTGCCAGATCTGTATTATTTTCTCTAGGCCATGCAATTTGTACTTGTTCTTCCTCCAGTTTTCACTCTTTATAGGTAATCTTGGTCTTGCCTCTCCCATTAGTGGGTAAGCCTTGCTCAGTCATATTCTCCCAAGTGTCTTGTACAGTGTCAAACAGAAGGTGCTCAGTAAATGTAACTGATTGGTCCTAACACACATTAGTACGAATATGCCACAATTAAATAGCAGAATAAATGATGAAATATATGTGGACAGGGAACATGTCTACCAACTCTGTTATATTTTATGCCCCAAGCACTTGGTACAGTGCTCTTCACATAGTAAGCACTCAATAAATATGATTAATTGATTGATTGATTGATATATGCAAAAGTACATGAATGCTGCAGGTGGGTATAAAGACCTACCTAAGTATAAATATTTTAGGTTCTAAAACTCCACTGTCTATTTTCTAAACTCCCTTCAGAATTCACATTTCCAAAATCAGATTTCCATGTTTTGCAGGGCCAATGTAGGGTCATTATCCTCTGAAACTCTGGGATTCTTAAGAAAAGATCATAAAGAAAGTTCATTTGTTTTTATCTGGTACAGGAATAGGCTGGGAAATGTCAAGTAGTCTCATGTTCATTTATTAAACTGTCATTAGTACATTTGCCAATGGACCACAATCTATTGAATCATATGGCGAACACAGCAGAGAATTCTAAACGTTACATAATCCTGTGGAAAACTTTTAAATCCTCAAGAGACTTTCTACAATGTAGATAGGATTTGAAGAAGCACCAATTTAAAGACTAAAAAGACATCTAGATAAAGTCATTCAGTTAGTCAATAGTATTTATTGAGTACTTACTCTTACAACTTACTCAAATACTTATGACTCCTCAGCACTTTTGTACATATCTTTAAATTATACATTTTAAAATTATTTACTTATATTAATGTCTGTCTCCCCCACTAGACTGTAAGCTTGTTGTGGGCAGGGAATGTGCCGGCCAACTCCATTGTACTCAACATTCCCAAGTGCTTTGTATAGTTCTCTGCACATAGTAAGCGCTCAATAAATATCATTAATTGATTACTCTGTGCAGAGCACCATATGGGAGTATGATTTGCATTGAGGTATTTGTTTGGATTCAGTGCATAGGTGACCCACAAGGGAGGGAAATAGGGTTGGGGTTGTGAGAGTAAATTTGTTGTGGGCAGGAATTGTGTCTACTCTACCAACTCTGTTACACTGTACTTGCCCAAGCTTTTAGTATAGTGTTCTGCACATGGTAAGTGTTCACTGAATTCCTATGATCAATTGGAAGGCTTCTTGGAGTGAATGCTGCTTTAATAGGGCTAAATAACCCTGGCATAGGATTGACATAAGCATACTATGTTTCTTTTACTCTCTTATTTTTTTAATGGTATTTGCTAGATGCTTACTATGCCAGACACTGTACTAAGCACTAGGGTAGATAGAAGCTAATCAAGCTGGACACAGTCCACGTCCCATATGGGGCTCACAATCTTCAGCCCCAGGTTGCAGTTGAGGGAAGAGAGAATAATAATAATAATAATGGCATTTATTAAGCGCTTACTATGTGCAAAGCACTGTAAGTAGGTAAGAAGGTAAGTAACTTGGCCAAGCTCACGCAGCAGACAAGTGGTGGAGCCAGAATTAGAACCCATGTCCTCTGACGTCCAGGCCTGTGGTCTTTCCATCAGGCAACAAACACTGCTTCTCAACAACAAACTTTTATCTGTATTACTGAATATTCTCTTTTCTCCTACTCAAAATGCTATCATTTAATAGTGAATGATAGTCCGCCCTTACAGTCTAGATACTCTCCATGGGGTTTGCTTGTATCTAATTATTCATGCAGAGAATGCACTTACCTCTGGAGATTCCAGCCAGAAATAATACTAAGGCCAATTGTTTTTGCCTATCAGAACTCTAAATTTAGCTTTTTTGTGAATAACTTTAATTTATTCATGGTGTAAAAGGTGCATTCATGAATGAAAAGGAAATTACCCAGAAGTCCTCAGTTTCCAGTAATGGGTCAAAAGGCCTCATGGATATTTCTACAGCTTTGCCTAGTACTGTCTGAAATGAAAAACAGTCTGAGTGGGTGAATATCTTTAACCTCTTCCTCAAGGAAAGATCAATTTAAAGAATTCTGAAATAAGAAACTCTGACCCCAAGAAGAACATGAGACTTTAAAACCTTTGCTCCCCCACCATTCTCTTCTTGAATGGAATCAGAGAGCAGTGATGGAAAGGGACACTTTTTCTTTAAGGATCATTTTCCCACACTCTATTAGATTGTGAACTTTCTGAGGGCAGGGAGTATGTCTTCTACATTTATAGAATGCACCCAAACACCTAATATGATCTCCCCACAGTAGATACAAAATAAACAGTGATGATTAGGAGAAGAAGGAAAAGAATGAAGATATGGAAGAGAAAGAAGAGAAAATAGAGGAGGAGCAGGAGGAGAAAGAGGTGGAGAAAAGGAAAAATTAATGGGACTTTTAGAATGGAGGGGAAAATTGTCAAAGTTTGTCCTTTCAAGTTTCACACATAATTATACTGCTACTTCTTTTCCTGAAAACCACACACATTGTTGGCTTTGCAATAGATGAACAATCAATAGGAATGCAATCCCCCCAAAATTTAATTGTTCAAAATATAAAGAGGAGTGAAATCAAGTATAAAATGGTTCTGATTCCTTTGTTCTCCTGTAGGCCAATCAGTGGGTACTCTGCTCTAATTGTTTTCCTCAGAAACATGTCATGTTTGGATTCTTAATTTGGGGTAAATATCCCAAAGAGTTTAAATATCTCAAACCTAAAGAATGTTTCATGCTTTGTTCATCAGAACATCTTGGGCATGTAAAAAAACACACAAAATCATGCAACAATAAAGTGTAGTATCAGAGGTTTGAATGATTCTCTGACTATTATTCAAATGTTTTCAGATAAATGAAGTTCCTTTTTTCTTTGTCTCCACAAATAATGGCATGTTTGGTTTATGCAAACTAAAATGTGGCCCGTTATTGTTTGTGTTCTACAAAAGTGCAGTATGTTAAAAGATTAATGATTAATGAAGTCTGTTTAAGTGGTATGACTAATTATGAACTCAATTTTTAAGCACCAAACTACAATTTGCATATTGCATAATGCATTTTCCCTCTGTTTCATGGTAAAATGTATTATCTTGTCAATAAGATAATTTTTGAAGATTCTCATAAAAAGCAGCCATCAGCCCCTAGGAAAGAAAAGGCAAATTTATTGCATCAATTCCATATTACCTCATTTTCCCTACACTACCTGGTATATCTAGAAGTAAAATTTGAGATGGAGCCCAGGCATGTCAAACACTATCTATGTATGGCATAGAGCCATGTGGAGCTTGCTTCAAGTTCTTATGCCACACTCCAGACACCTGGACCAGGTGAAGAAAAGAAAAAGATGCAAAAGAAATGTCCAACCCCCACACCCTCTAGATGTGAGCTCTTTGTGGGCACAAAACGGTTTTTACCAACTCTGTTATATTATACTCTCCCATGCGCTTAATACACCCTGCATACAGTAAGTGCTTAATAAATATGATTGATTTATGGACTGATTCTGCTGCAGCCTGGCTCCATGAACCTTTGGCATATGAAAGAGTAAGACTCAGAAATTTGAAGGTTTAAAATGCAGCTAAAATGCTAAAAATCTCCCAGTGTGATATTATGTACACTCAGTTGTTACCGGGAAAGCTCTTATTGACAGGAATTGGATCTTGCATTTCTGTTGTGCTTTCCCAAACATATCGTATGGTGATCTCAGTTGTTTTCAATAATTGTCATTAGTATTATCACTCAGGATATACTTGAGAAATACTAATTACTAGGCAAAATAATTGACAATAAGAACATTCTAACACAAGCTATACCAATGGTCCATCCAGCTCAATGTGCAGCCTCTGACGACAGAAGGATGCTCAGAAGACCTTGAGCCCACTGTTGGGTAGGGACTGTCTCTATATGTTCCCAACTTGTACTTCCCAAGCGCTTAGTACAGTGCTCTGCACACAGTAAGCACTCAATAAATGCGATTGATGATGATGATGATGATGATTTCCTAATGTTTAAGGACAGATTACCTCAAACATCTTGAACTTTTCTTTTTACAACCTTATTATTCTCTCAAGTGGCCCATTATGTATCACTCACCCATGAATTTATACAATACTCTCTTGAACCTGCTGATATTTTCAGCCTACACAGCTTATTAGAGTAAGAAACTTCAAAGGCTTATCCCCCATTTTGGGAAGACCATTATCCTTGCATCAAGTTCTGAAGCTACCACCTTCCAGCTTCAATGGATAAATATCACCCTATTGCTGAGGGATTTGGTGACCAATAGCTCAAGATTTTTCCTGATATCAGAGGCTTGATGTTCCCACTAAGCTTTCATCATCATCTTCATCTGTCCACACTGAAGCCAATCTTTTTTTTTAGTGTATAGTCATTCAGAAGCTGCTCCATCCCTTCTCCCCAACCCACCCTTCTATGTATTCTCTCCTTCAGCTCCACTCTGTTCTTAAGATGGGTTGAGCAAAACTTCAGCATTTTAATGGGCAAATTGTTCCATGGCTTTATGCAATGACTATATCATTTTGTGTTAATTTTCTATGTCCTTCCTCATAACCCCCATCATTGTGTTGGTTTAAAGAGCTCCTGAAGACATAGGGGTAAATCCTTGAAAAACATTCTTGATCCCCAAACCACCAGTCAATAGAAAGATATCTCTACATTGAATTTCTACGTTGGTGGGTAGGGAAAAAAGTTCCCAGAAACGTGAAAAATGTCCTGCTATTGATGCTTTCTTCTCCAAGCACAGCTGCTTAAGATGCTGGCAGCAACTTCCTCTTTGAGCAAACTGTCAAACCCAATTCCCAGGCTCATGGAGTGGGTTCATTATTTCTACTGACTGAAAGGAAGAGCAGGAGAGCCAGGTATGAAAATTCCCATGAATGCTGCTAAATTGTATGCACATGTGATGACCTACCTCTTCTTGACACTATGAGGATTAACTTCCTTGGCAAAAAGGAAGTGATTTGCAGATTTTGAATACTGATTAATCATCATTGTTCTAGGACAAAGGCTGCTAGAGGCTACTAGAAATCTTAACTAGAATCTGAATATTTTTCAAAAGAGGGAAGAGAAGAAGCCATACCCACCATACAGCCAGAAAATCCTTAATCCAGGGAAATGGGCCCAGGCCCTAGGGTCTTAATATCCAAACCAAATCTAGATCAAATCCATAATGGTTCATGCCACCTGATTGATATAGTCATTCTGAAGGAAATGTCCAATCCAATAAAATGCCACAAATGTAGAAAGGTGTAGAAAGATGGGTTTGTCAGCTTTAACTTCTCATCGTGCATGCTGGCAGAGAGGGAAGCAAAATAATATGTAACTGGGGTAAATTTAGGTGACCCATTTCTCAGTGTCCCTTTTCTCCCAGAAAGACAGGGGGATTGGGAAGGAGTGGAAGGAGAGAAAGGGGAGGAAGTAGGAAAGGAAGAAAAGGAGGAAAGAGAAAGGGAAAGAGTAGAAGGAGAGGAAGGAGGGAAGGAAGAAAAGGGGGGAGAAGGGAGGGAGGGAAGGAAGTTGCATGGGTAAATAAGTCTTTTGCTGACATTGTTGCTGTTATAGGAAAAGCACAAATACGAATTCAAGGAATTGCTAACTATACAGAGACCTGTCATTTATTGAAATTCTCAGGAGCATCCCATGTTAATATAGGTATATACTAGTGGACCAGGGGATATAGCCTGGGCCTGGGAGTTAGAAGGACCTGGGTTCTAATCCTGGCTCTGCCATTTTTCTGCTGTGTGACCCCCAGGGAAGACACTTCACTTCTCTGTACCTCAGTTTCCTCATTTGTAAAATGGTGATGAAGAGTGTGAGTCTCGTGTGGGGCAGGGTTTGGGTCCAACTTAGTCATCTTGTATCTACTCTAGCACTTAAAACAGTGCTTGACACATTGTTAGTGCTTATCAAAAACTAATACTATTGGTACTAGGAGTATTATTATTACAAGTATTATAATCCTGAAAATGCTCACATTAATGATCTCTCAGAAATAAACCTTTCATATGCTTCAGAAGGGGAAAAAAATAAATTTAGAAGAGATATAGGTAAAATGGGCTACACTGTCAGTTGTACACTGGGAAGAGTGAATAAGTAAACATGGCAACATTTTAGCCAAAATTGGGTGGATTCCAAAATAAGAGAGAGGAAAGTACAACCTCCTGTCTGAAAATGAATCATGTCTAGTGAGCTATCAGGCAAGAGCCACAGTCTTCTCTCAGAAGATTGGATTGGTGCATTTATTTTAATCAATATCTGCCAGAGTCAGAAGCCTGTCAAGATGGACCATCTCTGTGCCAATGACCAAAGACCCTTCAATCTCTGAACCGGCCTCATCTACCACTTTCTCCATGGACTCCATGGAAGGATGGTCACCTACGAGCCACACTGCCACCACAGAAACCTACCTATTCACAGTTCTTTGGGGACACAGGGATGTAGCCAACCTGTCAAGCTCTCAAGTCGACTATGCAGACATGGTGGTATCAGGAGTCCAGTGAACCCTTGAAAATAGAACTAATCATCCTCACAACTCATTGCAAACATTGGGTGCCTAGGATTAGGATTTCCCCAAGTGGTTGACAGACAATTCCTTCAGTCTAGGCCTTTGCTGTTGGTAATTTAGGGATTAAAAGAAGTGGGAGAGATAAATAGCTCATCGTCATTTGTATGATGTGAAAATTGAGGCACTGAGAGGTTAAGTAACTTGCCCAAGGTCACCCATAAGGCCTATGGCAGAGGCAGGATTATCATGATCACTAATGTTATTTATTTATTTATTCAGATGGTATTTATTAAGAGCTTACTTTGTTCCAGGCTCTATACTAAGTGCTGGAGTAGATAGAAGCTAGTCAGGTTGGACACAGTCGATGACCCACATGGAGCACACAGACTTAATCTCAATTTTACAGATTAGGTAATGTTGGCACATTAATGTAATGTAGGTAATGTAGGCACAATTAAGTGATTTGTCCAAGGTCACACTGCAGACAAGTGGCAAAGCTGGCATTAGAACTCAGGTCCTTTTGACCTCTGATTTACTGAGCGCTTACCAGGTACAGAGCACTGTACTAAGTGCTTGAGAGAGTACAGTGTAACAGAGTTGGGAGACTTGTTCCCTTCCCACAACAAGTTTAGTCTAGGGGGTGAGACCGACATTGATATAAATCAATAATTTGTAGCATATAATTTACAGATATGTACATAAATGCTGTGGGGTTGAGGAAGGGGTGAATATCAAATGCCCAAAGGTCACAGATCCAAGTGCATAGATGACCCAGAAGGGAGAGGAAGCTAAGGAAAAGGGCTTAGTTAGGGAAGGCCTCTTGGAGGAGATGTGACTTTAATAGTGATAGTGGATTACAAACCAGGTCTCCAGATTCCCACCATCAAAGGCTTTCCACCAGGTCACACTGCCTCTCTAAATAATAAATGTTTGGTGAAACAGGAACAGAAAGACTCAGAAGCATTTGGTACTTCATAGTATGAGAGTTTGGCCAATCATCCCAAACCAGAAACTCTTGGCTTGCTATAGAGATGACAGTCCTTGGTAACTGCTGGTTGATGCCAATGCAAGAAAAATGTGCCAGCTCGAGATGCATATTTTTTCATTTGGAAAGCAAGTGTTGTGCAGAGTCCTTAGTACCTGATAAAAAAAAACCCACAAAAAAACCTCTGCTAGTCTGTCATTACCAGATGTCACCAAGAGTTAATCGTTTCATCTCTATTAGTGCACTGGTGGTACCCCACCCAACTTCACATGCAGGATTTCACCATCTGTTGCCGCTTTTTAATTCATCCAATTGACCATTGATGGATCCAGACATGGTCTAACTTCCTGCAGTTTCTAGGATGCCACTGATCGCCCTGACAGCCAAGAGTTTATCAAAGCATTTGGTAACCAAGGGAAACCTACTTGAAAATTCTTCTTTGGGCACAGGCTAAGATTTATTTTTCTATTTAGACTTTTTCTTAATCAGTACTTTCAAAAGTTGTTGAAACAAGGTTGTAATGGCATCCTGTATTGCTAGAATACCTGTATTCACTGTAAGATTCAGGTGCAGCATGATGGAAAGATTAGAGAACATTTTTCTGAGAACCAGGTGTCTGTTCCAGTTTGTATGTGTGTTAGGGCAAGTGGATTTGATATAGGAATAAACATTTGTGTTCATGCTCATGACATGAATCAATGCATGATGCTACTACACTTCCCAGCCTCTTCCTCAGTTTACTATACCATATAATATTTTGTGATTCTTTGTGTTATTGCAACTTTACAGTATTCATTTCAGCTAAATTGCACTGAGTGGCAAGGGTATGAAGCATTTTGATAATAGTAGACATATATTTTATGAAATTTCACTGTAAAACATCAGTCATCATGGTATCTTTAAACCATCTACCTTCTGACCTATTAATTCCCACTGACTAAGCACTTACTGTAGCATGGTTTCCCACAACAAGGAGTTTCTCAAGAACACAACTCCTTTCTTTAGGAAAACTCCCTCTATTTGACAACAGCCATTCTGACTGGCTGGCAAGTCCATGGTTTTAAGGCACCTTGAGCTAGAGGAACAAAATGAAGCAGTATTGCTTAGCAAGGATCTGCAGGACCTGGCTTCTAATCCCAGCTCCGCCACTTGTCTGCTGTGTGACCTTGGGAAAGTCCCTTAATTTCTGGGCATCAGTTACCTCATTTGTAAAATGGGGATTAAGACTTTGAGTTCCATGTGGGACAAGGACTGTGTCCAACCTGATTAGCTTATCTACTCCACTGCTTATTTCAGTGCCTAGAACATAGTATGAGTTTATCAAATACCATAAACAAATGAACATACAATTAACATTTCTTTTGGATCATTCAATCAATATTATTTATGAAAAACCTACTGTGTACAGAGCACTGTATTAGGCCCTTGGGAGAGTTCAATAGACTATGTAGACTGAAGTTCGTGATGGGCAGGGAACGTGTCAGCTAATTTTTCTTGTATTTTCTTCAGAGCTTATTACATTTCTCTGTACATAGTAAATGCACAATAAATAAAATTGATTGTTTGATTGATAGACATGATCCCTGTTGTCAGGGAGCTTAGAATCTAGGGGAAGAAAATGTCACTAGAGCCAATTAAAGATAAGAAGTAGGAAACGGTTGAATAGTGGATAAAGTTGGGGACTGGGAGTCAGAAGGATCTGGGTTCTAATTCTGGCTCCATTCCATGTCTGCTCTGAGATCTTGGGCAAGTCACTTCACTTCTCTGGGCCTCAGTTACCTCATCTGGTAAAATGGGGATTAATTCTGTGAGCCCCACTGCAGGACATAGACTGTGTCCAACCTAATTACCTTCTATCTACCCTAGCCCTTAGAACAGTGCTTGGCACATAGTAAGCACTTAAAATACCATTATTACTAATAATATACAATGTTATTAATAATAAATATGTAATATTAATATATGTGTTAAAGTTGCAGTTTGGAAAAAAACCATGGGAGAATAGAAATTAATCAGAACCAGGATTACCCATTGATATTCAGAGAACTAGCTGTTATTCAATGCTTTCTGACAGCAACAGATACCCTTTTTTGAAGTCACTCCTTTACAACTCACTTTCTTCCATGAAGATGTAAGGAGAGAGAATCTGGAAGTGGTCCCAGATTGTACATCTGCCTCCAGTCTAAATTACACCTGAGAAGGAGAAACCAAACAGATGGAAGTAAGGAGGATTTCTGAACTGCCAGACCTGCCTTCATGCCCCAACAACTGCAATGGTACTCTCTCCACTCCCATGAAAAATGGAGCTTGCCAGGTGGCTCGTCGCCTTGTGATTATATGGTTTCACACCTGCACGGCACACAAGTATGTACAGGTGCAGTGGCAGGCATGCTGGATGGATAAGTGGAAGGAAGATAATCCACTGTTTTGTTTTAATTAGAGACAAACAGCAATGGAGGGAAAGAAAAAATATATTACAATGCAGTTAGCCTCATTAGAATGACTCCAAGAGCTGACAGCCCTGGAGATTTTAATGCATGCGATGGAAGCGATGCTGGAACATAGCAAAAAGTCTCTGATCCCCATGAGATCAGACTTCAGCCTGAAAGGTAACTCCATGGATAGGATAATAATGATGGTAGGTATTAAGTGCTTACATTATGCCAAGATTATTAAATCACACTCAATACCTGACCCACATGGGACTCACAGTCTAAGAGGGAAGACAGGTGTTACTTCCCCATTTTACAGAAGAGGGAAACCGGCTCAGAGAAGTCAGCACGGTGTTTGCTAACTTTTGTTTGCACAGTGCTTTGCTGGTCTATTTGCATCTTTTCATACTACAAATAAAATTGACAATTCAAAGAAAGAATACAATAAGTGGGAATGTAAGACTCCATCACAAGGGAAAAAGTTGACGTACTCAAATGAGACACATTAGTTAGGACAAGGAAAATGAAGGAAATAGGGGTCTTAAGAGGGTGAACAATGAGTGGTGGAATCTTTCATCTCTACCATGAGTCATCAATTTAAATACAAGCCAGTGAGGTAGATTGGCAGACTCAGCCGCTTGTGGGAAATAAGTTGGTTGTTTCAATTCAGTGCTAAATGGAACCAGATATTGTTCCATTAAAATCATGCATCCAGCTGAACAACTGTTGCTGTGATGGATTAAGCACATTACACTGAGTTGCAAATGTCAAGCATCTTTTCTAGAAATATTGGCTGTGGTTTATGGTGAAGATTCAAGAACAATAAGTTGAGCAAGGGATATCAGTCAGTCAATTGTATTTATTGAGCATGTACTGTGTGCAGAGCACAATACTGAACCCTTGGGAAAGTAATAATAATAATGATGATGGCATTTATTAAGTGCTTACTATGTGCAAAGCACTGTTCTAAACGCTGGGGAAGTTACAAGGTGATCAGGTTGTCCCACTGAAGGCTCACAGTCTTAATCTTCATTTTACAGATGAGGTAACTGAGGCACAGAGAAGTGAAGTGACTTGCCCAAAGTCACATAGCTGACAGTTGGCGGAGCCGGGATTTGAACCCATGACCTCTGACTCCAAAGTCCGTGCTCTTTCCACTGAGCCACGCTGCTTCTCAATATAACAGAGTTGGTAGACACATTTCCTGCCCACAAGGAGCTTACAGACAAGAGGACTGAGCAGTCCTGAGCAGGGACCCACCTGGGTGTGTGGAGAGTTTATGAAAATCAGTACAGCCACCAGTATTAAAAAACACTTGGTGATATGACTGTGGACCAGAGTCACTAATGGAAAGATAAGATAATCTAAAAAATAAAATAAAAATAGGACAAATAACAGATGGAAGCACATATCCCATAAACTGGTGAAAATATCTGAGAAATGTAACTTTGGCTTTGGAGATTGGGCACTGGAAAAATAAGCAATTTGAATTCCCATGTGTGAACATTATATTGTACTCTGTACAAATGCTTTGCACACAGTAAGCACTCGATAAATGTGATTGAATAAATGAATTATACTAAAGCAGCACCCAGGGTCTTTTTTTTTTTTGACTGGGTTTTTTTTTTTTTGTGTGTGTGTGTGTGTGTGTTTTTATGGTATTTGTTAAGTGTTAGCTATGTGCCAGGAAATGTTCTAAATGCTGGGGTAGAAACAAGTTAATCAATTCGGACACAGTCCATGTCCCAGATGGGGCTTTCAGTCTCAATCCTCATTTCACAGATGAGGAAACTGAGACCCAGAGAAGTTAAGTGACTTGCTTGAAGTCACACAGCAGACAATTAGCAGAGCTGGGATTAGTACCCAGAATCCTTCTGCTTTACCATGAATAGAGGGATTAAAACTTGAAACAAGACATGGATTTCAAGTTAACCTAGTCATGGTGGCTCATTCTCATCTCTCCTGATGCTGAGCTCTCTTTGACATCCTCACCCCTCACTGGATCCCCTTCCCTGCTTCAAATCGGAGAGTCTGCAGCTCTCCCTGTCTCTAAAATCCCCCTGAAATCACTTCTCCACCAGGAAGACTTCCCTGATCAATTCCTAATCTCCTCAATTGATACCTGCAATTTGCCATTTCTTATTCCAGAACCACCTAATCTTTTAAATACTTTTTGCCTCCTGCAACTCTTATGTAAATACCTAACTTTCCCCATTATTTAAGCACTAACTTTCTTCCTCTTAGTCATACAGAGTTGAAGCTCTTTGAAGGCAGGGAGTATGTCTACTTGTGTCTACTAATCCTATTACACTCTTCTTAGCACTTAGTGTAGTGCACTGGTCACAGTAAGTGCCCTATAAATACTACTGATTGATTGATTAACTGATTTTCCTCCTCAAGAGTCTAGAAGGCAAACATGTTAAATATGAGATCCTTGCAACTTATCAGTGTTTCAAAGGGTGTAGAGAAATTGCATTGCTTGAAAGCTTCAACTGCCATTGGCTAATTGTAATAAACAGAAGTTCACTGGGTTGCAGAAAAGATTCATTTCTTTTTCAAAATATCAAATGGCTTTACTTCACCTCACAGTAAAAATGTGTGGGCGTTTTTAGAAAACATTTCTCACAACGTGTGGAGTTAGATTCAATGATCCTGAGGTCATATTTTTCTACAATCATGGTACTTGTTTAATTAGCACTATTGAACGTGCATTTTTTAAAATATTATTTTTACTGCAATACTGAGAATGAGCTGTTTACTCCTCCAGTAACCCCAAGGAACATGTTGAACTATCTTGATTTAAATTCCATAATTCACCACAATGTTGTTTTCTTTCTTGAGGAAACTTTACAAGATTTTTACCATCATTTTTATAATTGTTAGCATTTCCTTTGGTTCATACCCCACATAAAGACAAAATATTTTTTGATTAATATTAATTTAATAACCAAATTGTTGTAGCTTCTGGTTAATATAAGAGAATACATTTCAATTTTGTTTCTGTCTTTCAAAGGAACCCTGCTTGTTTGTCTTTCACAGATTCTCTTTAAGCTTTTAGCTCTTTGTTGAGTGATATTAAGTGGATTGATGCTGACTGCTCTCCCTTCATTTCGGGAAGAATCTGCTCCTCATGATACAAAGAGGATCCATCCAAAAGTCCACACAACAAGGGTGAATGAGGGCAGTGAAGACAACCTGGATAATTGAAGCCACTTTTTTGTTGATTACCCAGATAATTACCATAAAAACAATGAATGCTACATGGGAACTTGGGTGCCCTGGAAAATGAAATATTCATCTTAAGTAATATCGAATGACATCTCACTTCATTTCATTGGTGAATGATCCCAATTTTTCTTCCTCCTGTAGTGATGACCTAGCAAAATGAAGTTCTTTGGGGGGAACTTTGACTCAGACTTTCAGGAGACTTTTTTCCACTGCCTTGCAATGTATGAAAATTAAATGCTTCACAAAAAAGGAATTAGCTTTAGACCCTGGGAGAATTGAGCTCCTGAAACTTTTAAGTTTTCTTCTTCAAAGAGGAACAAAGAAAGAGCTGTATCTCCAGGAATGTTCCTCTGGCCAATGCTATTACAAATGTTAAAAACTCAATAGAGGCTGTGAGATTTCTAGGGCTTTGTGGAAAGTTCAATATGCCCTTGTCCCTGTTGATATTTATCTATCGTGTATTGTAATGTGCTATCTATTCCCTGCTAGGTGTATATATAATAATTAGACATGTACTGCCACAAACGCTCCTAACTGTCTAGCCCAATTCTGTTTTAGGTTAAAGGGTAGAGTTGGAATCTTTGTACTGATAAAAAACTTATTAAATATGATATAAATGGTCTAAAGCTATACACTTCCCCAGAGACTCCCACTTTTAATAACCTCCAGTATAATAGATAAAGCAGAGGGCAGTAGTCATTACTGAGATGGATTTTCTGGCAGAATTAGACATCACCTCCAGAAATCAATAATCATTTGAGGCTAACAGGGTGATTAAATGACCTTCTTTTTATTTTCCTTCATATTGAGTTGTTTTTTATCTTGATTTAGGGCTGTATGGCTTGAAACAAAGATAAACAGAGAGTGCCGAGTAGTACAGTGGCAAACTGAAGACTATCCATTATCTAGGCAGAAGCACTCCATACTTTAATCAAGACTTCGCTACCCAACACGTGCCTTCTAAAGTATGAAACTAAAAATTCTAGATGCAGAATATATTAATAACACCACCTCGGGCTACTTCTTGTTTTTAAAGATTTGCACCATTAGCTTTGTGGCAGCAGGTACCCTATTTTATATTTGATAAGTTATTTAGTGCTCCAGAATTTGCTGGGGGATATCTCTGTATTGAATGATAACATTTCCATTAATCCTTTTCATCCATGTGGTTCTTTCCCTTCTCTTCTTTGCTGTCTGCAAGAGAAGCAATTGGATGATTTGGGTCTATTTTTGTCTCCCAGGTGGGACTTTGTGAGCTACAACTGACAACAGTCTTCCACCAAGTGTCAAGAATGCCACAAAAGCCCAGTGAGATTTCTCTCAGCTTTGTCTTCTCTCCTCTCTTATGCAAAAAACCCTTTTTTTTTGAGACATTAGCTAGAGTTTTCTTTCCTAAATCTTGTAGAATACTAAAAGCAAAAAAATCTCAGAGATCATAAAAAGATATTGATACAGCAAATAATTTGTGGGTTCTGATCCATAAAATCTGAAAAAAGAGTAAGGACATCTTCCCATGTATTTTGAGCTAATGAAATTCCGATTTGTATGGTAGCTTCCCCCAACACATCTTGTAATTAAGCTGTGGCAAAGGAATCTTGTAAGGAGGTCTCTGAGGGGTATTATAAATCTGCTGTATAACCCTGCTATTGGATAATGCTTTTTAAGGCCATGAGTTAAATTCATTCATTCAATTGTATTTATTGAGCACTTACTGTGTGCAGAGCACTGTACTAAGTGCTTGAGCAATGTTGTAAGATCTTTGATGACCAGACTGTGTCAACTATGTATCCATTCATTCAATTCATTCAATCGTCTTTATTAAGCGCTTACTGTGTGCAGAGCACTGTCTACACATAAAGTGCTTTGTATTATGTTCTGCACACAGTACTCAATCAATGCCACTGATTTAACACCAGGAAACAAGAAACTAGGGGTTTGGGAACCTGAAATTGGCAAAGATATTTCCTCAGCTTTTGTATCCCCTGTGTTAAAGCATGGCATTCTTTAATGACATTACCAATAGTACTACTGTGGTCCTAAATTGAACAGCCATTATTGTTTGCACATGCTAATCTCATGTACTTCATTTCCATCTACATATGAACTTCCTCCAGTTCATTCATTCATTCAATAGTATTTATTGAGCGCTTACTCGGTGCAGAGCACTGTACTAAGCACTTGGGAAGTACAAGTTGGCAACATATAGAGATGGTCCCTACCCACCAACGGGCTCACAGTCTAGTCCAGTTGTAAGATTTGAATTTTGAACTTTCAGTTAGCCCAGAAGATGAGTTTAACATAATAATAATAATAATAATAATAATAATAATAATAATGGCATTTATTAAGCACTTACTATGTGCAAAACACGGTACAAAGCACTGGGGAGGTAACAAGGTGATCAGGTTGTCCCATGTGGGGCTCACAGTCTTAATCCCTATTTTACAGATGAGGGAACTGAGGCAAAATCAGACCTACCTACAAAATAGCATCAGCATGACTTCATCACATAACTCCGTATGCTGGCATAACAAATCTGACATTCCATGATCTTCCGAGTCTTTTTCTTTTTTTTTTAAGCACCATAGCTGCCCACCCCAGGGATGCTTGGTTATCTCATCACTGAGGTGAACCTATTCACATTGCTATGAATAGTAATAATGGTACATGTGGTATTTGTTAAGCAACTACACAGTGTCTAGCACTGTATTAAGTCCTGGGGAAGAAAAAAGAAAATCAGGTGGACACAAGTCCCTTTCCCAAGTGGGGCTTATGGTCTAAGAGGGAGGGACAACAGATATTTAATCCTCTTTTTGCATCTTTATAAATCTGATTTTCTTCAATTATTCCATGTGTCACACTGTAACTTCCAAAACATTAACGGAAATTTTGATTCTTTCAGACTATCAAATTATTATTTTCCTGAACTTTTGGTCCTTTTCAAAATAGGCTTGATGTTCAGGTGGAATGTGTGATATTCTGTTGCAGGTCCTCCCACCTTCTTGCTTGATCCAAATTATATAAGTAGTCTTGCTGCCTTTCAAGTAGAGATTCAAATTTGAAATCTTGCTATATTTTAAGAACTGATGAGACATGCCCAAAATAATTTGCCAGTTTTGATTTACATCTGTTCTCATTGTCTTTGTTTTTTCCATTTCCCAGACTTGACCCTGCTTTTCTGAGTCTTTTTCTTTTCAACTGATTTTTCTAAAGATACCTACTTTTGCACATGGCTCTTGGGCTTTAGGGGCATTTTAAATATGCCTGAAGAATTATTTCTTACACTTTTTAATTCTCTTGAACTTTTATTAATATTTTTGATTATTTAATATAATTGGTCCTGTGAGTAGAGCACTGATCTGGGAATCAGAAGATCTGAGTTCTAGTCCTGGCTCTTCCTGTAGCTGATTAATGTGGGCTGAAGACCACACATGGGTTTTGCAAAACGTTGCAAATTTTCCTACCTACTCACTTGTTGCACTCTGTGCCCCATTGGGAACATGGCTGGCAGGGTTAAGGGTGTTTCTAGTGATGCTGCACAAGTTACAAGCACTGTGGCTAATTCCTCTAAGCATATTCTCCACCCTGAACTCTCAGGACTGAGGATCTTCTGTCATTCCCAACAGGAGACTCCATCCATCTCTAGACCTCTTCCAACAGGGTCTTGGGATTTGATGCACAATATTTTCAGTAGATTGATTTTCTACTTACATTTACCTCTTTACAGTACTATTATCAATGCACTTGTTGAGGACTTTGTGTCAGATACAATGATAGTAATAATAATTGGGATGTCTTTGTTAAACTGCTTACTATGTGTCAAGCACTGTAATAAACTCTGGAGTAGATGCAAGATAATTAGGTGTGACACAGTCTTTGTCCCCATAGTGGGACTCACAGTCTAAGGGAGAGAGAGAATGAATATTTAATCTCCATTTTACAGATGAGGAATCTGAGGCACAGAGAAGGTAAGTGATTTGCTCAAGGTCACACAGCAAGCAAGTGGTGGAGGTAGGATTAGAACCCACCTCCTAAGACTCCTACGCCTTGTTCTCTCCTTTTTCCAGTGCTTCTTCAGGTAGGCTTTTCAGCTATGAGATAAATCCATGGTAACAATAGGCCAAGTTCCTGCCCACAGGGAATCAAAATCCAAAATAGAGCGGGCAGACCCATGAAAAATGGAATAAGTTACAGACAATCAAGTACAAAAAATACAATTTCAACACTCCAGAATTGACCACATTGAATAGATAAATAGTACTGGGGGTCAGGGGAAGAGTCCTTAGGCTTACCTTCAGTTCAGCAAACAGAGATACTGTATTGGATCTAACCCAGTGCTTAGTTCTTAGTGACTGTTTAACGAGTATCACATTGTTATTATTATTATTGTCTCCACTTTTCCACAAATCATCAATCTAAACATTATTTTACACTTGAAGTTATTGTTGGACTCGTACTTTTATTCCATTCTGAATGTTTTTAGAAGAAATAGCTAGAACTCTAAGCTGAAGGGAAGACTCGCTATTTAAATTTTCTAGTGAGTTTGTAAAGAGAGGATTAGACTGGCTTATTCAAGTACATTTTCCAGGTATAGTTGACAAGAGAAACTGTGGGGCTGAAAACAAGTGAGACAGGTTGTTCAGGAAGAAGCCTGACTGCTCAGAAAACTATCAATATTTTTCCCCCCGTCAGTCACTGAAAATATGTCAAGAAGCACAGAGCTGATTTTAACACGCAACAAGGCTGAAAAAGACAAGGGGTTACAATGCACTAACTTGGAAACTGCAATAATAGTAATGGTATCTGTGAAGTGCTTACTCTGTGCTAACCACTGTGCTACATGCCAGGGTAGATAAAAGACAGGTTGGACACAGTGCCTGTCCTTCATGGGGCTCATAATCTAAGGGGGAGAGAGAACATGCTTCGAATCTTCATTTTACATATGAGGAAACTGAAAGACAGAGAAGCTAGAGGAGTTTCCCGATAGCATCCAAGTGGTAAATATTACTCTATTTATTTATTTATTTATTTATTTATTTATTTATTTATTTATTTTACTTGTACATATCTATTCTATTTTATTTTGTTAGTATGTTTGGTTTTGTTCTCTGTCTCCCCCTTTTAGACTGTGAGCCCACTGTTGGGTAGGGACTGTCTCTATTTGTTGCCAATTTGTACTTCCCAAGCGCTTAGTACAGTGCTCTGCACATAGTAAGTGCTCAATAAATACGATTGATGATGATGATGATGGTAGAGCTGGGATTAGGACCCCAGGTCCTTTGTCTCCCAGACCTGTGCTATTTCTACCAGGGCACAGGAAGTGGGTGTGGGGCAAGGAAGGTAGTGACTTCTCCTCTTGTTCTGCTTAAAAGGAAGAGTCACGGCTCTGTCCATCTGTGCCATGAAATTAGTTGAAAACAGTGTGGCCTAGTGGAAAGATCTTTGGGCCTGTGAGTCAGGGGACCTGGGTTCGAATTCCAGCTCTGCCACTTGCCTGCCGTGTGACCTTGGGCAAGTCACTTAACCTCTCTTTGCCTCAGTTACCTCATCTGTGAAATGGGAATTAAGACTGTGAGCCCTAAATTGGGTAAGGACTGTATCCGAACTGATCATCTTGTACCTACCCCGGCACTTAGTTCAGTGCCTGACACATAGTAAGCATTTAACAAACATTATTTAAAAAATTACTCTATTCCACACTGTCCAGCACATGGTGAAGGACTCAGATCATTCCTCCACCAGAGCTCTCAGGATTCAGGCAGGACAGTGTGATTTCTTAACTGACAACCTTTTTTCAGTCCCATGGATTTGCATGTTGATAGAGCCCTTTCAGCATTCACTTGCAAGGGAGTGAAATGACAGATTTTTTTTTCCCTAGTGACAATTCATCATATAGAAGGATTCTTTTTCCAATTCACTTTCACGATATTCTGAACTGATTATAAACTAACACATTTATAAACAAAAAATGACATCAACAAGACCAAAATTACTTTGCTGACAGAGTACAACTTGTTCAACACAATTAATTCTGGTGTTCCCAGTTGCTAAGTCTGGGTAGAACATAGTTCCTATTTTCATTCTTGTGAGTATTTAGAGAAAAGAAATCTTTTAGATCAAAAAGGGAGATGTTTGTCTCAGATGAAGTAAGGGTGGAAAGTGAGAGTAGGAATTCATTAAATCTGCTCAGCCATTGTGGGGCCCTAGAATGTGGAGGAAAGAGGAAAGAAATTTTTTTTTGTTTTTTTCCTGTTTTATCCTCAGGCATTTTCCATTCATTCCAAAGTTACAGAGCTTACTATGGAATTTAACACAAAAGAAGCACAATACAATCTTGATGATAAGTAAATGGTGAACTTTTTCACAATATTCTTAATTGTTCCAGGGACAGAAAATATCCTCCTCCTCATCAACAGACTTTATTGAGCACTTTTTGAGTGCAGAGAATTAGACTAGCACTTGGAAAGCATACAGTTTTAAAAAAAGACAATTCTCTTTCAGTCTAATGAGACAGGCAGACTTAAATTGCAGACATCAATCAATTAATAAATTGTGTTGATTGAGTGCTTACAGTGTGCAGAGCACTGTTCTAAGAGCCTGGGAAAGTACAATATAACAAAATTGATATAATGAATACATAATTTATATATAAAGGATAATATATAATTAAGTATAATAAAGGAGTAGGTAGTAGTGTGAATATGTCACACATTTCCACTGAGTTTGCAAAGAGATTGGACTGGTTTATTCAATTAGTTTTCCCATGTTTGGTTGACAAGCCCTTCTAAATAGTAGTAATAATGATAACATTTGTTAAGCGCTTACTATGTGCAAATCACTGTTCTAAGCACTGGGGAGGTTACAAGGTAATCAGGTTGTCCCACGCGGGGCTCTCAGTCTTCATCCCCATTTTACAGATGAGGTAACTGAGGCACAGAGAAGGTAAGTCTCTTGCCCAAAGTCACACAGCTGACAACTGGTGGAGCTGGGAGTCCCTCCTCCTTCAGGAAGTTTTACTTGATTCATCCCCAGTACCCTAATTGATTAATTCCCATAATCTCCCCAACAACCACCCTCAGTACTTGTGTTACTCAATTGATTGTTATTATTATTATTACATAATAAGTGCTTAATAATAATAATGGTATTTGTTAAGTGCTTACTGTGTGCAAAGCACTGTTCTAAGCACTGGGGTAGATACAAGGCTATTAGGTTGTCCCACAGGGGGCTCACAGTCTTAATCCCCATTTTACAGATGGGTAACTGAGGCCCAGAGAAGTTAAGTGACTTGCCCAAAGTCACACAGCTCGCAAGTGGTGGAGCCAGGATTATTACTCTATTTATTTATTTTACTTGTACATATTTATTCTATTTAATTTATTTTGTTAATATGTTTTGTTTTGTTCTCTGTCTCCCGCTTCTAGACTGTGAGCCCACTGTTAGGTAGGGACCGTCTCTATATGTTGCCAATTTGTATTTCCCAAGCACTTAGTACAGTGCTCTGCACACAGTAAGTGCTCAATAAATACGATTGAATGAATGAATGAATGAATGAATGAACCCATGACCTCTGACTCCCAAGCCCAGGCTCTTTCCACTGAGCCACTGATTACTTAGTATAGTGTCAAGTGCACTGGGGTTGATACAAGATAATCAGATTGATTATATGGTCTTCCCACATGGGGCTCACAGTTTAAGTAGGAGGGAGAACAGGTATTGAATTCCCATTTTACCACTGAGGAAACTGAGGCACAGAGAGGTACAGTGGCCAAGTAGTACAGCTAGGATTGGAATTCAAGCCCCTCTGACTCCAAGACCTGGTCTCCTTCCACTAGACCACACTGCTCCCCTGTTCCTGTGAGATAATCAATGTGAAAATGCTTTAGGAAAATTAAAAAAGCACTCTCAAAAATTCAAGATAATTTATACATTGCAGATTCAGTTTGGCAGTTTTTTTCCCCAGTTGACTCAGAGAGATTTTCTCAGTGAGAAAGCAACAAGCCCATGGAAAATGTCAAAGTAAAAGTTTAGCCAGTCTAGGGTTTGAACAAATGGAGCAAGTGCTGAGGAAGAGAGGAAGGAGAAAGGACATCTCCTACTTCAGCGAAAATACGTTAGGGATTTTCATTTTGCTTGGGTAAAACTCAAAGCATCTGTAGGTGTTTTGTTTAAACTTTTTCCACAATTTTACCTTTGGGCCGAGCTGCACCGGCCTTTTTTTTTTTTTTTTTTGGAAAGCAGAGTGTGTTATATTGAAAGCCTGGATGTAATTTAAATTATAGGGTTCCACATCTTAAAAACTGTAAGAGGTGAGTGGAAGGAATGTGTTCAAAATACACAAGCATAAATTATAGCGATGCATGACATCATCACTGAACACATTTCTCAGTTACACCTACACAGAATGAGATGAAGGAAAATTAATTCTCACGTAAGCAGTAGATGAAAACTATGTCTTGCAAAAGAGGAAGATGGTATATAAATGCTCAAACTGATTTAGAAGGCAAGATCACTGCATGATAGGGCTAAAAACATTCAATATGAAGAAACTGTACATTTTCATTTTGAAATGCTTTGGAAGAAACTTCAACTGATTATAATAAGCATGGAATAGAAAAGGCTGTTAATCGAAAATCCATTAAAAGAGCTCTAAAAGCCACATTCTCCTCCTAAATCTACATGCCATCATCCTGAAAACATTTCCACGACTCCGGTTGAATGCCAAGCAATCTGGCTCCTAGTCCCTGCTGTAAAAAAGCACAGTTATAATTATGAACCATGTTTATTAGAATTATGGAGCTGCATGAATCACAAGTACAATACTGTGAGGGGTGACATTCAGAGTTGGACTACTAAATTCTTCCTCTAATAATCCGAAGGTTTATGGGTATAGTTTGTACAATATGGCATATGGCATGTACAACATAACAGCATGTGAACAATACATGTATAGAGAGAGGTACAAAGAAGAGGATCACTGAGAAGAAAGGGAAGAGCGAGAGAGAATGGAGCAATCCTTAGGGTTTGATGATGAAACTACTGTGATTATCATCTTTGTAAGTACAACGACTCAAACGAAATTTAATCAACCGTAATAATAATGGTAGTTATAAAGTGTTTATGCTGTGCCAAAGCACTGTGCTAAGCGCTAGGTTAGCTATTCTATAATTGGCCGTATGTGCCAGTCTCTGAGACTTTCCCAGCTAAATAGGCAGGTGTGGTCAGGCTATGTGTAAGTTTAAAAATGATGACACTGAGTGCTTTTCTATTCACCTGCAGAAAATGACCTATTAAAAAGTGTGCATTCCTATCCTGTCTCTTTTGAAGAAGCAGTTTGGCCTAGATGTGGAAGTCAAGGGACCTGGGTTCTAATCCTGGCTCTGCCACTTGCCTGCTGGGTCACCTTGGGCCAGTCACTTAACTTCTCTATGCTTTTGTTCCCTCATCTGTGTACTGGGGATCTGCTCTCCCTCCCCCTTAGAATGTGAACTCCATCTTCAAGAGGGACCGTACCTAATCTGATTGTCCGGTACAGTGCTTGGCATATATGCCTAACGAATACCCTAATTGTTATTTTTGATCACCTATTGCAAATCAGTTAAGTTTCTAGATTCAAACTCTTTCCATTTTAATATTTATTATTTTATCCATGAAAAAAATCTTTGAAAACTATGACCACAACACACAACAACCTGGTTATGAGGAAAAGATATTCACTCTAAGAAGAACTGAACCCCAATTAATGTCTCCTTTAAAATTGGGAAGGGAATGTACTGAGCACAAAAATCTACTTTAGGTTTTACAATAATAGGATGAGTATAATAATGCCACACTTGCTTCAGAGAAGCTAAACCGTTCATCCAAAAATCAATAACAGAAAGAACAGCATGTCTTGAAATTAAGTCGGTTAGCATGGAAATACAGGTGTAGAGAGCCAAGTGTCAGAGGTCAAAGATAAAATTTGTGCACCCTCATTTGGATGTATATTCGCAAAAGTGGATCTTGACATTCATCTATTTTTTCAAATCAATTTTTAATTTAGGATTAGTATTCTGTTATTACTATTACTATTATTTCAGGTGCAATTACTCCTTTAATAATGGAATTCCAACCTATGAGATAATTCTTTGATCTTGATATGAAAGTTGTCTCTTGCCAAAGAAATTTGGAATCGTTAGGTATCCTTCTGTGCCCTCTCGCAATTGGTCAGTATGGTCATCCTTACCTTCTAGATGATTAATCGGAGACCCAGAATTTAATCAAAAATTCTCATACAATTATGTGTAAGCTTTACAGAAATCAATAACAGAGTCCCAAGTTATATGCCAAAATACAGAGAAACAAATACATTCTGATTGTCTTCATTTAATAACATCAAGAAACATGCCCTTGGTTTAAAAAAAAAACAAACTTCCATCTCTTTAGGAATCCACTGTACTTACTAAAAAAGAAGCAATGCTATATTATGAAAAGGTAATGAGAAAAGAAAGGGTTTGGAATGTGACTTTGTTCAGACAAATGGACCTAAGGGTATTGATCTACAATGCCTTCTTAGCCAGTTCCAGCCAGCTAAAGATGAGGCTGTTTTTCTACTTGCTAATTTGCACGAATCAAATTGCTTAATCACTATCTGTAAGAGAGACATTGTTTGGACATTAGATCCCTCACATCTGGGGCTAGGAGGAGAAGCTTATGACTGGCTGCAGGAACTGAGGGGTGATGGCCTTCAGGATGCATTTAAATGGGAATTTTTTATCACAAATTTCCTGTGTGCCAGCCATTATGAGGGAACTTCAATAGACACAAAATAGAGCAAGATAAAAGGCTCTCTTTCTCACACAAATCTATCTGAGGTCTTTAATCCAAGCCTCATTTTTATCTGCAGGTGGCCCAGTGTCCCATATGCAATAAATGGATGCAGTTCAGCCCAGGTTCTACTGGAAAATGCCTATATATCAAAGGATGTCAGGTTTTTATTCCAACACATACAGCAATCCATAATGGATTTCATGGGTGAGGTATCATTATAAAACACCAACAATATTGCCTCCTGTTCAAAATGACTCGCAGGCACCACATGGAGACTGCTCAGGCTGCTGAGTTGAAAGTGGTTGAGGGAAAAAGTTGAATTTCCTTTTACTCCTCCAGCTCCCTCCTCACCTCTCCTCCCTCCATCCTACCTCTAATGGAGAGAACTCCTTGGTACAATTCCTTTGGATTGAAGTCGACAACGGTAGTGAAACTGGAAACAGACAGTGACTGTTTTGGATTATTTTTGGTTTCCCTCCTCCTTCCTCCAGGATGCTTCACTAGGCTGTCCTAATGCAATCCAGCCTGTGCACTTCGGTCTTCTAATGCCAACCTACTCACTGAACCTCATTCTCATCTATCTGGGCACCAACCTCTCGCCCATGTCCTGCCTACGGCCTGGAACACCCTCTGTCTTCATATTCAATCGACAATTATTCTCCCAACCTTCAAAGCCTTATTGAAGGCATATGTACTCCAAGAGGCCTTCCCTGACTGAGCCCTAATTTCCTCTTCTCTCACTGCATCACCGTGAATGAGGCCCACATCCTCCCCCTGGCCTGGAATGGCCTCCCTCCGCACATCCGCCAAGCTAGCTCTCTTCCTCCCTTCAAAGCCCTACTGAGAGCTCACCTCCTCCAGGAAGCCTCCCAGACTGAGCCCCCTTTTTCCTCTCCCCCTCCCCATCCCCGCTGCCCTACCTCCTTCCCCTCCCCACAGCACCTGTATATTTCATTCATTCATTCAATCTTATTTATTGAGCACTTACTGTGTGCAGAGCACTGTACTAAGCGCTTGGTAAGTACAAGTTGGCAACATGTAGAGATGGTCCCTACTCAACAGTGGGCTCATATATGTTTGTACAGATTTATTACTCTATTTATTTTACTTGTACGTATTTATTATTCTATTTAGTTTGTTCATGATGTGCATCTAGCTTTACTTCTATTCACTCTGATGACTTGACACCTGTCCACATGTTTTGTTTTGTTGTCTATCTCCCCTTCTAGACTGTGAGCCCAATGTTGGGTAGGGACGGTCTCTATATGTTGCCAACTTGTACTTCCCAAGCGCTTAGTACAGTGCTCTGCACACATTAAGCACTCAATAAATACGATTGAATGAATGAATGAATGAATTGCTGCCTTGATTCACCCCTCCCTCAGTCTCTCAGCACTTATATACATATCCATAATTTATTTATTTATATTAATTTCTGTCTCCCCCTCTAGGCTGTAACATCACTGTGGGCAGGGAATGTGTCCAACAACTCTGTAATTTTGAATTCTCCAAGCACTTAGTACAGTGCTCTGCATACAGTAAGTGCTCAGTGAATATGACTGATTGACTATAATTGTTGCCTCCTATCCCAATATAAGTAGTAGTTGTAGTGGTCATAATCTTTCATTTTCATAGTAGTAGTCGTTGTAGTAATAGTGGTAGTGGTAGCTGTATAAATAATGGAATTTACCGAATGCACCTGAGTTCAAATGCCTAGTACAGTGCTCTGTACACAGTAAGCACTCAATAAATGTGATTAGTTGATTGTCTAAATGCAATAAGCAGCTGGGAGAAAGTACAACAGAAGCTAAAAACATATTCCAGGAGCCCAAGGAGTTTACACTATAATAGAGGACGTGGACATGCCAGATTATTTATGAATAGTTGGGAGCACAAGAATCAGATTAGGAATAGAACAAATATGCCAGGATGGGATATCAAAACAAATCAGAAGTAACTAAATATACAATTTAATTTGCATAGATATACACATAAGTGTTGAGGATGTGCGTAAAATCCTAAGTTCTAGTTGTGCCTAATAATAATATGAATAATAATAATAATAGTGGTTTTTATTATGTGCTTACTTGTTCTGTGTTTTGAGTAGTAGGCCCTTAGGGAATTAAGGAACCTTCTCCAACACCACAAATTTAGGTGCATACAGTACAATGTGATGTCTGAAGAAACGGTTTTGTCACTGTCATCGGACAAGGAGTGAAGCCTACAGTGAGAGTTTTCCTTAGCCTGGGGTTTGTCAAGAACATAACCACTGTATGATTGGAGAAAGGGCAGCATTAGATACAACTTACCTTGTCTTGAGAGATAGAAAACTTAAACATATTGTAGGTTCTACATGGTGTTATAAAATCTGTGCTACTCTACTGGTGTCATGATGAATGTCACTCACATGAGCAAAACTATTTCATTCATTCAGTTGTATATATTGAGTTCTTACTGTGTGCAGAGTACTGTAATCAGCACTTGGAAGAGTACAATATAACAATAAACAGATACGTTTCCTGCCCTTAACCACCTTACAGTCTAGAGGACGATCTTATGTGTGTGGTATCGAGACAGATGAGTTTTGTTGGATAAACACTTGCTAATCCCCTCATGATATTTCAGCCAAAACACTTAGTAAAAACATGAAGTCTAGAAGAACTGACCGTACTTTGGATGTTGCGACCTGAAAACCAAAAAAACAAATGTTACTCAAACCCCCTTGCCTAACTAAGGACTAAACTATGAATCCTTACAAATTTTCAATGCAAGTTCACATCTTCTGTGTTCTGTAAAATGCTCTATCATGCAACCAGTGCTTAGGAAGGTTTTCTGACTAAAGGACTGACCGTCAAAAAAGGTGTATTCATTGTAAAATACATGCATACCTTCCACCTCAGTAGGGGGCATTATTTCTATGGAACATTTACTCTAATGAGAGTTTGAATAGCCATGAGTAGGGAAAGAATCTGAATATTACAAAGACACAATATTCTGTATTTTAAGGAGATGGTACAACAAGGCCTCGAACATTGCTTCATCCCAATTTAAAATTACAAGTCAATTTCGGATGACAGATCAACAGAGTGCATTGCCCATTCAAGAAGGGAATATCTCTCTTCAAACATAAGCTCTGTATGGAGAAAGAATAATGAAAAAGAGAAAACAGGCATTACCAATATTCAGTACAACAACACAAAAAGATGCAACTTTTTTGTATGGTCAAGATAAACCAAACCGTGGATTGTATATTTGCCTTTTCAGACACAACCACTCAGATATTTGAAATATGTATTACATTTTCCTACACTAAGTTTTTGCCGAAGATTGTTACCTGTTTATGTATGCTGCATTATTTTCTCTTTGCAAAATGGATTAGGATTCGAGTAGATTAGTATTCAAACTTAAAAATAGGGGTCTTCTGTTTGCATTTTAGGGTAATGACAACAACTCAGTCGCTAAGTACTGTGGATTCTAGTGAAACTGCCATTGCTTTTCTTATTAAATAATAATAATAGTGATGGTATTTGTTAAGTGCTTACTATGTGCCAAGCACTGTTTTAAGTGCTGGGGGAAATACAAGGTAATCAGGTTGTCCCACTTGGGGCTCACAGTCTTAATTCCCATTTTACAGATGAGGCAACTGAGGCACAGAGAAGCTAAATGACTTGAACAAAGTCCCACAGCTGACAAGTAGAGGAACTGGGGTTAAAAGTACTTTGCAACTCTGTGGTTCTCTTTAACATGTGTGATCCTTTCTCACCTGTTCCTCATCTGTCCTTTATGGCTTTCACTGAACTAAGATAGATTCACATTTAATATTCTGCTAACACTCACCCTCTCTCATATTAGAGACAAGCTTCACTGAGACTACATTTGCCAAATGACTTGCATTAAAGCCTGTGTTCATTCATTCAATCGTATTTATTGAGTGCTTACAGTGTGCAGAGCACTATACTAATCGCTTAGAAAGCACAATTCGTGTTCTGTGTTACAACCTTTGTCGTAACAAAACAATATATTACAAATTGAAACTTTATGTCTGTTTTGCATAGAAATGTGATGGGACGCTTTGGGGACAAAGTAAGGATTTAAGAAGCGTGCAATTAATTGATTATGCATCTAAATGCAGTACTGGCTTGCAGAAAAGTTGTTTAATTTGTTCCACTTTTTTCTTCTCAAATAAAATGGTTTTAAAATATGAAAAGCAAGATCCTTTTTTCCTGAACATGATGATCTGGAGGGAAAGATAAGAAACGGAAAGATAGTGGTTGGAGCAGGAGCCCCAGTTGATTCTTTCCAGTGATTAGCTGTGCTTTTTAAAACACTGTGTTCAGATAATCCACATTTTCAACTTCTGTTGTACCTCCAAAGCTGACTCCCACTGCCTCCCTACTCCTCACTCTCTCCCCAACCCCAGAACTGAATGTGGAGATCTATTAGTGGAAGTGTAGAGGAAGAGTGCATTGGACCTCGTGTGTAGCATGGATTATTCAGTGCCTTTTCCAATCCTAACCCCCATGGAGTGGAGGAAGGGAGCGGAAGGCTGAAGGCTGTAAAGACACATTCTCCTTAAATACAGATTCAGTAGTTCCTTTGATTGTGCAGAATTGCCAGCAGAGCCAGTCGATAGCTATATGATGCACTCAATAGTTGACATTTGGGAAATACAGGGAGCGTATGAAGTTGAAGGCATGTCTAACTGGTTAACAACATGCATTAATCAGTATGACCCGCAGGGCAGCGAAAGACTCGGTTACCTGATGGAGCTGAATACATCTGTTTCTCTTTGAAGGATGAAGAGTCCTTAGATTCCTTGCAAATCTTGTAGCCCAGTGCGTTGTGGAACCAGAGTTCATTCAGAATCCTAAACATGGCTAGAATAAATAAAAAATAACTTGTGTATATTCCACTCTTAAGATACACGACTGGAATAGATTGGTCCACTAACTTCAATGGACTTGAATGTAGAGTTTGTGATAAACAGCTGCTTCAGTGAAAAAAAAAATCGAGCTCAACAAAGAATACCAACAAACTCACAACAAATGTGAACCTTGGAAGGTGATTTATGATTGACCATCCCATGTCTTTAATGATAAATGAAAAAGGAATAGATCCTCCTTCCCATATATACCTGCCCTTATTCCCAGATCCCACTAAAGTAGGTATCAATCGGTGGTATCAGTGGAGACCCTATGATACTCCCTACACTGATGTATTCATTCATTCATTACTCTATCTCAACCATACATTAATCAATAGTACTTATTGAACACTCACTCTGTCCAGAGCACTGTACTAACTGCTTAGGAAAATATATTAGAGTTAGTAGACATGGTCCCTGCCCTCAAGAAGCTTACAATCTCGTGGAGGTGACAGACAGTAAAATAAATTACAGGCAGGAGAAAGCCATAGAGTATAACTATATGTCCAACAGAATTTATGCAACATCTACTTTAACCTAGGTATTGTGAGGAATTAGAATGGCAAAGCCAGTGACAAATCATACCATTACAAGCTACAATCTAATGGAAGATAAAGGATTACTTAGACTGTGAGCTCCACATGACACAGAAACTGTGCCCAGTCTGATCATTCTATATCCACCCCAATGCTTAGCACAGAAATTGACATATAGCAAGTGCTTAAGAAATACCATAATGAATTGACACAAGCGAGAAATTAAGTCAAAATTTAAACACAAGTAGAGATTTTTAAAAAACAGATTGATTAAGCCAAAGACAGATGCACTGTGACCAGATTCACAAGGGAAAACATGGAGTACTGAAACTCCTAGAAATCTCATTCTGTTAGAATGGTTCCAAGAAGGTTCTAAGTAGGGTGTTTTTTGTAGACATGTGAAGTTGTTCAAGGGTGTGCCCTAAAGAAGAGGAGAGTGGATAACATTCCCAACAGGGAAATAGCAAAATAGCGTGATTGGAAAAGAAACAGTGCATTGAATGGTGAATGGGTGAACTAATCCGGACCAGAAAGACCGAACAGGTGCATAAGGGGAGATGAGATTGCATCTTTTAGATGAGGATGGTTAACAGGAAGTGTAACCCTAGGATCATTGTTAGGGTGCTTTGATTTGATCCCTGACATACCTGGGAGATGCAAGAAACTTCTGGTCAGATTTGCCAAGGTGAGCTCAAGCCTTGAATAAAAGGATTCTTGCACTCACGTGCAGAGTAAAATGGTAAGTGAATGTGTTAAAATGATCTCAGCACAAAACAATTAGTCTTGGACACTGCTGTTACTTGTCTAGGTCTCTGGAACACAGTCACCTTTGATATTCAATCAACACTATTAACTCAGCACCTATTGAGTGTGCAACACTGTGCTAAGTACTTGGGAAAGTGCGACTGAAACAAGATACATGTTTTCTGCCTTCAAGGAACGCACAGTTTTTGTGAGGGGTGAGATAGACGAATGTTCTGTAGGAGGATATGATTAAAGGCAGTTCAACTATATTATAAACAGGAACTGAAAATACAAAATGAGAAGCCAGGTAAAAAAATAGCTATATGGACCATCAGAAAATTTAATATTTATCATTCTGATAGATAACTTCTTATCATCATTATAGTATCATCTTTCTACTCTAGAAACTTTCCATTATTCTTCTCTCTAAATGGATTTTACCTTCTGATGGCTGACGGAATTAGGGGTCAAATATTATATTTTGGGGTACAAAGAAACTAGCAGTGAATGAAAGATTTTGGTTTTCTTTTTTTCCTCCAAGACTTTTGACTCTGGTAAACCAGGCTAAAGTACAGGTAGACGGAAGCAGAATGCCTGTGAGAGTGGAAGGAAACCCGTAACAAAACCCACAATCATTTATAAGCAGATTGAGTCAACTCAGAACCAATCATAATCTCCTACAATGTGCATGTTAGGGCATAAATGCTATGCAAATCATTAAACAAATAAACTCAGTCAAAAACAAATAGGAGCTAAATGAAGAATTAAGTACTCAGAATTTATGTTCCATTAATCTCAGATTAAATTCTATTTACAAGCAAAAGAATCACCAAGGGCCCAGTTACAGTCTGAAAGTGGAAATGGAGAACAAATAGTATTTTCCTAATTAAAGTTCAAAATCAAGCTAGGAAGGGGAAATAGCCAGAGGGAGAGGGAGGTCCAAATCTCAACATGAATGTGGAGTCCTACAAAGATTAAGTGACCACTTCCTAAGTGGCCACTAAGCACGGATGAGATTTGCCAAATGTGATGAAAAGCAATGGGAGAAGCAAAACTGAAGTACATGAATCCCCCCGATCACAATGGACTTATATTCTAATGGACCACATCTTCAAGTTTGAAGTGAGGTTTGTTACAAGCTAGAGGAACATATTCCACTAAGGTAGCCAGTGGATCCTAGGCACTTAAAATAATGGCTAGATTATAAACTCTTGCAGGGCAAGGATCGTATCTACTAATTCTATTGTACTCTTCCAAGAGTTTAATTTAGTGCTCTGCCCACAGTAGATGCTCAATAAATACTATTGATAGATTGACTATGCCATTCAGTGCCATGTGCTGTGGCACAGAGAAGGATTTCTGAAGAAAGTTTAATCAATCAGTGGTATTTCTTTCATTCAATCGTATTTATTGAGCACTTACTGTGTGCAGAGCAATGTACTAAGTGTACTAAGCGCTTGGGAAGTACAAGTTGCCAACATATAGACAGTCCCTATACAACAGCGGCCTCACAATCTAGAAGGGGGAGACAGACAACAAAACAAAACATGTGGACAGAACACTGGACCAAGCACTTGGGAAAGTACAATTGCAGCAGAATCAGTAGACTCACTCCCTAACCACGAGGATCTTACAGTCTAGAGAGGGAAACAGATACTAATATAGATAAATAAATTACATCTATATTCATCATCTTTCCCATTGTCCTATATTGTTTATGCTTGAAATTATTTTCCAGAATCAAAGTTGTTCCTGAATAAGCATAACAAAATTTAACTGCTTTATGAATGTCATAATTACCCTAGATTGTAAACTCTTTGTGGGCAGAGAAAGTGTCTACCAACTCTATTTTATCTTTCCAAGCACTTAGTACAGTGTCCCACTCAGAGTAAGCTTTCAATAAATACCATCGATTGACTGTCAGCCAGATGATGATGGGGGAGTCAGTACAGTAAACTCTCATTTTAATAAGCTCCAGGGAACTTTCATGTGCTTGTTAACTCGAAACTTTGTTACTCTGAAACAGGTTCACTTTAGTTTAGGGATATATCCTGACCAATCATTTGTATGAATGATGCTTAGAAATGTAAAGTTGGGTCTTGAGCTTTTTTTTTGGTTGAAATAAGCTATATTGTGATGCAGCTTGGCAGGGAAGAAAGGAATTAGGTTGACTCTGTGAATGCATATCATTCTCCAAATGAGACATCATTGTGCATACCTCCTAATTCCCCCTGATGTCTTCCTGACTGACAGTGGATTCTGAGGGTGTAGATGAAATTTTGCTGTCCCTGCTACCTGTTCTGACAGCCTGCCTGGACTCGTAGAATTCCCAGGACTGAAATAAAACTCAAATGATATTTTCTAATTCTACAAATGAACTGAGAGAAGGTTTCCGGGGCAGACTTGCAGTTGGAATTGGTGGGACACGGCTCTTGAAACATCTGTCCCTGTCTGCTTCAGATAATTCCAATGAACTTGATATTTGCAGTTTAGTTTCTCCATGCAATTTGGAACAGAAATTGCCTCTCTAGTGAGAATTCCTTTTTTGGCATTAGATAATGTGAAAGGGTACATTTAGATAAAACATAAAAAATAATAATTGTGATATTGGTTAAATAATTGTTATGTACCAAGCACTTTACTAGGTACCAGGGTAGAAACAAAATTAGGACAGACATCATCCCTATCCCACAATGGGGCTCACAATCTAAGTAGGAAGGAGAATACAGATAACTGAAGCACAGAGAAGTTAATTGACCTGCCCAAGACCACACTGCAGGCAAATGGCAGAGCTAGAACTAGAACACAGGTCTCCGGACTCCACATACCTGTTCTTTCCACTAGGCCATGAAGCTTACATATAGATACAACATGTGATGTAGATTTTTTAACCAATGGATTAATATAGCATTCCAACAGAACTTCAGTCAACTATGTAGAGGGAAGGAGGGGAGACTATTTGTTGGTAAATGACTTGAAGAATGAGGACTTTGATCTAATCAGAACTTCAGGGATGGTGTGTTTTTAAAAATGAAACTCCCGTGACTATTCTGCAACAGGGTTGGACTAGCTCATCAGGATGTCAGGAGAACCTGACTGTTTTCCATAGTGGCTGGAAGTGGCATGTGGCACTACCTCCTTAACCCATTGCCAATCCCAGAAATTCAGTATGTACCAAACTTGTGTAACATGCCAGAGCTAAGGGAGCATACCTAGACTGCTGTTTGTAGCTAGTCTACTTCTACTACCACTGCAACTATTACAACTGCTACTGCTACTACTACTAGTATTCCTACAAATAAGTCTACTACTTAGACTGTGAACTCCTTGTGGGATGGGTACTGTGTCCAACCTTTTCATTCATTCCATCGTAGTTATTGAGCACTTACTGTGTGCAGAGCACTGTACTAAGTGCTTGGGAAGTACAAGTTGGCTACATATAGAGGCGATCCCTACCCAACAATGGGCTCACAGTCTAGAAGGGGGAGACAGACAACAAAACAAAACATATTAACAAAATAAAATAGAATAGAAAATATGTACAAGTAAAATAAGTAGAGTAATAAATCTGTATAAATATATATACAGGTGCTGTGGGGAGGGAAAGGAGGTAGGGTGGGGGGGATGGGGGGAAGTGGGGGCTCAGTCTGGGAAGGCCTCCTGGAGGAGGTGAGCTCTCAGTAGGGCTTTGAAGGGAGGAAGAGAGCTAGCTTGGCGGATGTGCGGAGGGAGGGCATTCCAGGCCAGGGGGAGGACGTGGGCCGGGGGTTGATGGCAGTACAGGCGAGAATGAGGCACAGCGAGGAAACTTAACCTGATTAAGTTGCATCTAATGTGGTACTTAGAACAGTGCTTAATACACAGTAAGTACTTAATAAGTACCATAATAATTTCAGTACAATAACAACTAGGCCTTGGTCCACATAACGATGGATTTTTGACCTTCGAGAGGTATTCATCAGTGAGGCATAAGCTACTACATTCTAGTTCCCCCAAACAACAGCAGGACCCAAAGAGCTAAAGAAGAAAGTAGAAGAGTTGAAATGGCATGCTTCCAATCAATCAATCATCATATTTATTGAGTGCTTACTGTGTGCAGAGCACTGTACTAAGCGCTTGGGAAGTACAAGTTGGCAACATATAGAGACGGTCCCTACCCAACAGTGGGCTCACAGTCTAGAAAGTGGGCTCACAGTCTAGAAAGTGGGCTCACATCCACATCCAAAGAACCACCACCCCCATACCTCCATGACTAAAGCCCCAGAGTAAGGTATTTCTTTCCAGAAATGGAACTTCATTCTAGCCGATTATTACTTCTTATATATACTTAAATATAATCTCTCAATCTTCATATATATTCATATTTTGAATTTATTTCCAAATTGGTTTCTAGCTGTTGAATTTTATAAGTCCCCTCTGATGTAGGAAGCAATATATATTGGTGATTATAACTCTTTGCTCCTACAGCACCTTTCATCCAAGTTTCAGAGAGCATTTTAATGAGTGTTATTCCCATTTTACAAGGATATAAATTGACACAAAAGCCGCTCACCAATGTCTCAAAACCATGAGTTCATGAAACTACTATTCATTTTTGTGACTTAAGTATTGCTTAATACTTTGCAAAGACATATTTTCTTTAAACAAATCATAAATGGAATTTACTATTTTGGGAACCACACAATCCCATTCACATTAGTATAATTTAATACAAATGATTGTCTAGCTTCGAAGACAAAACAAGGAAGGTTTAGAGAAAAAAAATCACACAAACACTGCAAATATTATTCAGTATGATGCACTCTTTGGGATTGTCAAAAAGCAATAACAGAATTTGGTGGAGACTTTGTTTATCTTTTCCGTAGCCCTTTCACATTACTTACCTCATTTTGTCCTCAGAACATAGTGAGAAGTAAGCATCATTGTACCCCTTCTACAGATGAGGAAACTGAGGCCTGGAAAAGTTCAGTGACTTATCTGAGGTCATATAGCGGGCCAGTAGCAGAACTGGGACTAGAACTCAGATCCTTTAATTAGCAGACCCATCCTTATTCCATTGGATCATGATGCCTCTTCTGAGAAAACCTAAGAAACCATTCACACAAGAATGACTTCATAGGAGTGAGATACTGAGATCCAGGGACGCCTAGAAATATCTTTTTATTAAGGAATGTTGAGTAAGAAGTGAAAACCAATTACCTTATTTTGGAGAGACCTGACAATGACCTGCTATTTACTAAATAGCAAGTGATTTTGTTATCTTGGAATTTTTCAGGATCCAGTTCGTCCAAATTCAGGTTGCTGCTACTCCTTGTACCTCCTTGAAAAAAACCGCTGAGTCTCTCAAATATAATGCTAAGAATTACTGTTATTTTCACTCATTCATTCCTTCAAACATATTTATTGAGCACTTGATTGTGTGCAGAGCACTATATTAAGCACTTGGGAAAGTACAATATAACAATGAGCAATGACATTCCCTGCCCACAACGAATCTAGGGGGGAGACAGACATCAATACATATAAAGAAAGTGACAAATATGTACATAAGTGCTATGGGGCTGGTAGGTGGGAAAAGCAAAGGGAACAAGTCAGGACAATGAAGGAGGGAGTGGGAGAGGAGGAAAAGTGCTACAACCTGGAAAGGCCTCTGTAGATGTAGATGAAGCAACTACTGTTAGTGAAAATCTCCAGAGTCCACAACAAACAGTCCCAAATCCAACTAAATTTGAGGAATTTCTTTTAATTCAAATGAATTGGTCAACTTAGCAAAGAGTATTTCAGATCCATCTTAAGCACCAGATTGCCTTTATGAGCCATCATTCTTATATCTTGAAGACAGCTTTTCTGCAATGTTGGGGGCTTAGAGACATATTTAAAGATTTATATTTAATTCAGGCTGCAAATCACCAGAGTATTTTGTAGACTAAGAAACACCACAAATGTTTTTTCAGCCAGTGTATAGAAAATCTTCCAGTTGTAGGTTTCATGGTCTGAGATTTTGTCTAACATGCTGTGGAAATCATAGATATCTGGTTCAAAAGGAATATTTACATTGAGCAGCTAAGTTCTAATAGTACCTGGCTTTTCCACAAAATATGGGTCTTCCTTCTCTCATCAAACAAATTACCTAGAGGAGAACAGAGTTAATATTAAATGATTTCAATGGTATTTGTAAGCACTTACAATGTGAGAAATTCTGTATTAAGCAAAGGGCTCACTACAAGATAAATAGGTTGGTTACAGTCCCCGTTCCTCATTGAGGAGGGAGAATAGGCGTTCGATCCCTATTTTACAGTTGAAGGAACTGAGGCACAGAGAAGTTAAATGACTTGCCCAAGATCACACAGCAGGTAAGTGGCATATCTGGGATTAGAACCCAGATCCTCTGGCTGCCAAGACTGTGCTCTTTCCACCATGCCTTGCTGCTTCCTCAGAAAAGTAGAATAAAAATGGATGAATCCCCCAAATCATTTCTTTCCTGGTGAATACTCATCACTCAGATAAAAATTAATTAATGAATTGTATTTATTGAGTGCTACCCACAAGGATATTAACAGTATAGAGGGAGACACAGGTATTAAAATGAATTATGTATACATATGTAAGTACCGTGGGACTGAAAGTAGGGTGAATATCGATTGCTTAAAGATCCAAGTGTTTAGGTGATACAGAAGGGAGAGGGAGTAGGGGAAGTGAGGGCTTAATGGGGGAAGACCTCTTGGAGGAGAATACATATGCTTCTAAGAATTCTCTCCCTTACCCAAATCTTCCAGAACTACTATTTACCCCCAGAGTGGCTTCGGTAGAGGTAAAATTGTGTGTGTGTGTATGTGAATGTGTGAGTGTGAGTGTGTGTGTGTGTGTGTACATGCACACATGCGCACACACAGGTCATGCTAGAAGTGTGGTCTAGTGAAAAGAGCTTATGATTGTAAGTCAGCAGATATGGAACCTCTGTCATTGGAGTGCTGTGTGACCTTTGACTAGTCTCTTAGCCTCTCTGCCTCTTGATTTCCTCATCTGTAAAATGGGGATGAGAGCCCAGCTTTCCCTACTTCCTAGAGTCCTCGGACCATACTGTCTCCACAGGGTCATCCTGCTTCCTGTAGTGCTTCCTATCATTATCATCCCCACTTTACACAAAGAGGTGAAGTGAATTTCTCAAAGTCACACACAGGCCATTGTCAGAGCTGGGATTAGAACCTGGACTTTTAAGTCCCACATCCATATTCTTTCCACTAGGACGTGCTGCCTCCCAACAAGTTCTGTGATTTTAATTATTCATTTTGGATTTAGTGAGTCTTACTGTTGAAAAAAACCCTTAGAGAAAACTGACTGGAAACATAACATTGATGGACTTTTGACCAGTTTCCTCTGATGTCTAGTCTAATACAGAGCATACTGTAATCTTACTTTGCTATGATTTTTGGGGGGTGAGTAGGAGGGTTCATTTTAATTCCTTAACAGTTAGGTGGGTCTTCTGGATAAGTACTTTCCCATTTTCCTTGGCACCTTCTGGAAGATTAAGTATTCCTTTCATGCAGCAAACTTCCATTTTGGTTCCTGTTTCTTCTTATTCTATGCTTCTTGCCCATGGAATGTCTTACCCCTGTGTATAAAAACAGCCAAATCCCTGGTTCTTTTTAAGACCAATTTAAATTCCTCTCTCTTGACTGTGTTTTTAATTAGTTTTGCTTGATTAATTTGTTTGAAATGTTATTTTTATGTCCTTTTAGTGCACTGGCGTTAAAGTTTTCTATGACACGATATGACGTTCCTTGGCAATTTATGTTTAATTTTAGTTTTATTGAAAACTGAAAGTTATTAATTCATTTGGGATTTCTATAACTCCAGCACAAAAATCTTTGAGATTGTGCCAATGACTCATGCAAGTCATTGATTCAGAGGACTTTAATGGGTTTTAGTAACATCACAAACGATTGAATCTAAGGGTAGGTCTCCAGATATAGAAACTAAACAAGAAAAACACCACCACCAATAGTGGTAACTCAATCTATTTATAGGAAATCTATTTATGCAATACATTTCTCCTTAGAAGCACAAAGTAGGTTACACCTAGAATATTATCTAACCTTTCTACTTGATATGCTACTTAAAATGCAGTAAATGCTGACTGATTTTCAAAGTAGTAGTTGTGGGCTTTTGCAAGTTTTAATGAATCAGACATAGGAATAATATAACAGTTTATCTTCCATGTAGATTGACAATCCATTCCAGATCTTAAATCACAAGCCCAGCAGAAAAACTACACAGCAGTATAAATGTCAGGAATTTAACCAATTATTTCAGTGTTGTGTTAAGAGTCTAATGTAGCAGCAAATGGACCATGCCAATATTAATCTTTCTTCAACCTTTGATTCAGTAATGTTTCCATAGACTTATTTTTCCATATAGACTTTGGTTCTATAAGAATGTAATTTAGCCTGAAAGACATACACATGGCAACAGTTTCTAAATATAAAAGTTGTTGGTGATCCATAAAGAAAAATAGGTTGACAATATCCTCTTCCCCACAGCACCTGTATATATGTATATATGTTTGTACATATTTATTATTCTATTTATTTATTTATTTATTTTACTTGTACATATCTATTCTATTTATTTTATTTTGTTTGTATATTTGGTTTTGTTCTCTGTCTCCCCCTTTTAGACTGTGAGCTCACTGTTGGGTAGGGACTGTCTCTATATGTTGCCAACTTGTACTTCCCAAGCACTTAGTACAGTGCTCTGCACACAGTAAGCGCTCAAGAAATATGACTGATTGATTGATTGAATATGGTTTCAAAAATTTGACATGTTTAAAACATCTCTGGGAAATATCTCTAGGAGAGTATAAGCCAAAGAGAATCCTTGTCCTTTTGGCAGGCAAAACCTGTTCAACCTCATTTAGCAGGACAGAGGGTTAAATAAGAAAAGAATGCATGGTCCACCTGTCTCAAACTGTTAAGCAACCACCAAGGTTTAGGGCTTTGGCTAAGCATAAAATTATGATCAAAGTGAAACTTGAAAGTTAACAAAATGAGTTGATGAATTGGAAGCTGCCTCCATATTCTGAACAGTTTAGAATTGTCTTCTGAGAACCATCATTATGCCCATTGTGGGCAGGGATTGTCTCTCTTTATTGCTGTATTGTACTTTCCAAGTGCTTGGTATAGTGCTCTGCACACAGTAAGCGCTCAATAAATACGACTGAGTGAAGTGTTGTAGACCTTATAAATTTATTCATTCATTCATTCAATCGTATTTATTGAGCACTTACTGTGTGCAGAGCACTGTACTAAGTGCTTCAGAAGTACAAGTTGACAACATATAGAGACAGTCCCTACCCAACAGCGGGCTCACAGTCTAGAAGGGGGAGACAGACATCAAAACAAAGCATATTAACAAAATGAAATAAATAAATAGTAAATATGTACAAGCCAGGAAAAAGCCAGGAAGCTCTAGAAAGAAATCCTAGTTAAACTTATTTTCTTAAATATATAAGACCCAGCTTACTTCAAATTCATGAGCTAGATGGGAAGCAAAGTGGCCTACAGGAAATAATAATAATAATGACATTTTCAAGCATTTATTATGTGCCTGCCAAAGAACTCTACTATGTATTGAAGTAGATATGTGATAATTCATTCAAATCATGTCTAGACTGTAAATTCATTGTGGGCAAGGACTCTGTTTGTTATAGCACTTTGTACTCGCCCAATCACTTAGTACAGTTCCAGCCCACAGACAATGCTCAATAAACATGATTGATTGACTGATGTCTGCTATCTCTTTTATACCGTACCAAGCACTCATCCCTCCAAGTAGGTTAAGTTCTCAATAAATTTGTCTTTTTTTATGCGGTCGAGTCTTCTCCAACCCATAGCAATGCCATGGACACAGAACGCCCCACCTCTATCTGAAATCATTCTGTTAATGTATCCATAGAGTTTTCTTGGTAAAAATCCAGAAGTGGTTTACCATTGCATCCTTCCAAGCAGTAAACCTGAGTCTCCACCCTCAATCTTCTCCCACGCCGCTGCTGCCCAGCACAAGTGAGTGTTGACTTGTAGCAGATTGCCTTCCACTTGCTAACCACTGCTCAAGCTAGGAATGGAATGGGTATGCCCCTGCTTGACTCTCCCTTCCATAGTTGAGGCTGGTAGAGTACTTGAAACTCTACAGGTGCAACCCTAAAAGGGGATCTCAATAAATACTATTCACTTAAATCTGCCTCTCCCTCGTACACTGTGAACCTTGTGTGGCATAAGGACTACATCTTGTCTTTGCACAGTGCTTAACATACAAGTAAGCATTTCATAAATACCACAAAACAATATTAGTACTAATAATGTAGAATTTCTAAGGAACAGATAGGAATAGTGTTGGAACATCTAACTGTGGGAACTCCCGACTCACGACTGTGGAAAGATATTTAGAATCCAATATCATGATGGCATTTGTTAAATGCGTTACCATGTGCCAAGCCGTGTATTCAGGAGAAAGGTATATATAAGATAATCAGGTCAGACACTGTCCTTGACCCATATGGGGTTCATGTTCTAAGTAGGAAGGATAACTGATATTTAATCTCTGTTTTACAGATGAGGAAACTGAGACTCAGAGAAGTTAAGTGACTTGTCCAAGGTCATGCAGTGGACAAGTGGCAGAGTCAGGATTAGAACCCAGGTTCTCTGACTCTCAGATAGTGGCCAAGCTCCTTCTCAATTCCCATCACTCCTTTACAACTTTGGGTAAGAGGCTGGATCCTGTAATAATGGGAAGATAAATGCATATATAGTGGGTTTCATCAAAAGTGGAATAAAGAGCAAATTCACAAAAATAGCATGACCACAATATTGGATCATACTGCTCTTATGCAGTTCATACTGGGTATCTTGGAGAGTTTGGTTTAAAATAGGAAAATAATTTTAAGTCACTGGCCTAGGAGTTGGTCTGAACACTAATTCTTTCAATCAGTTCAACACAGGAATGAATTGAATGCCCAATTTTCTCAGAGCATATGGCAAGATTTAATGGAACTAAAAAGCTCGGACCCTGCCCTTAAGGTGTATATAACCTAATAAAAATAGTTGTTGATGAAAATGACTTACAATTGCTTAGTGCATGAAGAAAACTAAAGATACAACTGGTTAAAGGCAAGTGGTAGAGAGGCCAATAAATAACTGCGTAATGATGATGACGCTAATGATGGAGTCTGCTATCAAGAATGATGTTTTGGTGGTCCTCTTCAAAGGTCAAAAAGCCCGACTAGTCTATACTTAATGTAATTTTTGAATCCCAGCATATTTTTTTTTGGGGGGGGGGATACTAAAACCACATTTAATTTCTCTAAAATCAATTAAATATGGACCAGAAATGAGGGAAAAATAACTACACAATTTTTTTTCCTGTGTCAACTTCTTTCGCCTTCCAAAGATCCATGTACTTTCCTGATTTCATCATACCCTAAAGACAGAGTTCTCCCAGAACACTACCCGGAATCTATCGATTTTTCTGGTTTATTTAGCTATTTTGTCCTTGATACTGAAACAACACCATTCCAATTGAACACTATTAATAGACTCACTAGAGGGTATTTTTCTGTTTTCAAAGCTTCCAAAAGCATTGAATAATCTTCACAACACTTCCCCGTGGTTAGCGCTATCTTTTTGTTTCAGATGAGGAACCTGACTTCTGTAATCCATTATCCTTTCTGCATCGATATTAAATCTGGAAGGTTAATTTCTTGCTCCTGATTCTATGCTCAGACCTGGCCCACTATTTCTGCTTCCATCGCTACAGATTCCTCTTGCAGTATAATAATTCACTCTGAATTGAACAGATGTGTCAGAAAAGTATCTGTTGGGGGTGGGAAGAGGTCCATAGAGGTAGAGGAGAGATCCATACAGGGCTTCTGTATTTGGTTATCCACTAAATATAACATTTCCCCTCTAACAACACTTGATACTTGTTGCTGAAAATCAGTAATCTTGGGAAACTGGCTAAAGGGTGAACCCTGGTATAGCTGTCAAACAGGGAGGCAAGGAGAATTAAGATACTACATCTTAAACATGCGTATTAACTCCGAGCGTAGCATGGAAAAATAATGAGTGTAACCCTCACAATGGTGTATGTGGGTTTTTTTTTTAAATAGAAGTTTAATCTCCTTTAGAGTGAAGGCACGCTCGCAGTTGTTCCAGCTTTTTGGCAGGGTTCCCAGAAACTGTAACATTCCTGGGACCGCCCTCCCTTGGTCTTACAACTTTGCCTTGAGATGGTCTCCCCGTGCAACCAGACTCCCTCAGGTTGGAGGCCTCATCTGTTCAAGATCTTCTCACACAGGCATCCGCACGTGTCCAGAACTCCTTTTCCCACCTCCGAAGGATGGAAGTCTAGTGGGAATTAAACCTACAGTTGCAGGAAATCTAAGCAGTGCAGACCTGATGTGTGGGCTCTTAAAACTATCCCCCTGGCTGATTATTCCTGAATTAAAATGGGCTTTCTGTTAAGCAGCTTGGAAAAATCCCAAATCAAACAGGATTGTTGCAAGAGCCTCGTCCAGTGACAGTTTAGAAAGGCTGAAGTGACAGCTTCATTTTCCAGTGGCTCACTGCTGTAACTCCTGTCCTGCTTGCGCTCAGTCAAGCTTCTCATGTCCTGAATGGGCAGTGGAAATAAGTGAGGGACACAGAGTGTGGATATCAAAAAGAAGACCAACCCAGAAAATAGTGGAATGTTAAGCGAAATGGGGGGAAGATCATGCATCCTTTCTTTTTTTTACCAATCAATGGTATTTATTGAGCACTTACTATGTGCAGAGCACTATACTAACTATCTGAAAGAGAACACTCCAACAGAATTAGCCGACAAGTTCCCTGCCCATAATAAATTTACAGTCTAGAGTTCAAATGTAGTATTTCTGGATGTCTTTGGAGATTCATTTTTATTCATTCAGATTGTCAGCTTCAATTGTTCCATTTGTCCAAAAATTGCCATGAGGCTGTTTTCTCTTTTAAAATGATTGCTCTGAATCCCTACCCCCATAACCCCATTTTTTTTCTTCCAAGTCAGGTTCTGATTTTCAAATCCTTCAGCCGTCCCAGACATATTTCTTTGAGTTCACTCTTCGGTTAGCTGTTTGTCCATTTGAAATGTAGACCTCACTAAAAGAGAAATAGAATACTCCTCCAAACTTTAAGTTTAGCTTACATAGTTTTCTGGAGCTGCTCTTATTTTTCTAGCACTAAGCAGCTGCACTGATTTTTTTAAATAAAAAATTGAAGATTTTGGGGATCTATCGAGTCATTTTGTGATTTCATTCATGCTATAATTTCTTGCTTTCTCACAAATGAACGAATTCACGAATATGATATAAATGATATCGATGACTACATCTGAAATAGCATTTTTCACTGCACTGCTTTTTCATATTGGGATGAACACAGGGTGCCATTTCATATAATTCCATGTAATCCTTCGTGATCTTCCACAGATTGCAGAAACTGGCTTCCATCCTTTGCTCTGCAGAATTACTGCTCTGGATTCATACACAGTAGCATTTCCGAAGTGTTTTTCCCCTCATTCCCACTGACTGTTAAGCTTGCCATCTACAGATGATTTGACTGGAGACATTTGAAAGGATGCCTCTCTTCAATGGCAACTCAATGCGTTTGTTTATATGTATTCGTTTCTTGCTGTTTGTGGGAAGTACAGGCTTGAATGTATTCTGCCTCATATGATAGAGTCGAACGGTGACCCAAAATAACTAAAGGGCTTGATTGTCTCCAGCCAGGTCAAAGAGTCTTAGTATTGTTCATTGTGTTCCTCTTCTGTGCCCAGACTAGAAAATGGTGACTAAATTTTAATGCACATGAGGGAAAATTGAGATGAGGAGCTCTCTTATCTGGTTTTTCTTTTCATTGCCTTCCCTTCTTTCTTGCCCAAAAGCAAAATTAGAGTGAAACAGGAATGTGAATAGTATACATAAATTTCTTGAGGAAGGGATTGTTGATCCTGTATTGGTCTTCTTAGACACACACCCACCCACACACACACACACACCCCTGGGTAAAAATCAGTTCATAAGGGAGTTGGATTCAGATAACTCGGGTATGCCCTCTCTTTTTCTTTCTCCACTTCCTCTCACTTTCAATTTTTGTCTCCCACTCTCTCTTTATCCATAAATATATACATATATAGATCAATAGAGAGAATATGTATATACATATAGTTTACATGTGCATGTTTATACACATTTTTCTGCCAGTATGTATACAATATAAAATCTTTACATACCAGCATTCATCCACATATACACTGCCTAGAAAAAATATTCAATAAATGTCACTGGGCTATGTCATTTCTCAGGGGAAGAAAAGATTTATATTGAACCCATCACCTTCAAAACCCACATAATACACATACGCTAAAGGTATTTTATACATTTCAGTGTGAAAAAAGAGATTAAATAAAGAAAAAAATTCAAGAAAGCAAAGGTCAGAACATATGCAAATTAATTATATTAGAAATAAGGGGAAACTCCAGGACAAACCCATCTATATAGAATACTATGTTTTAATTTTAAAAATGAAAACCTCTCTTTCTGTAACATCTTTATGTAGTATATGTATCGTCACACATATAATAGTTTCTAATAATGAAAATTCAATTAATTACAAAATGTCCAACTGTTTGATATATGCCCCTTTGAAATTACCATAGAGTCTTAAAAGGAGCTTCATTTTTAAAATTTTGGTATTTAAATCTTACTCATGGGTGATCATAAAAACAAAAACAGAAAAAGAATAAATGTTGCTACTATCGCGACTTGGAATTCATTCAGCCATTTGTAAATTCAATTATTCCTAAAATGTGAAAACCTAAAAATAAGAAAATGTCCCTAATTATTGATTATTTTTCATGTCTTATCTTGGGTCTAATTTAAAGGATATAGGTTAAGGGATCTTTAATCACAAAAGGATATGCAATTATCTTCAATTTCAGTAAGTATGGACATGATATTGATTAATACATTTAGGACCATTACATCATTCATTTCAAATATCTATTTTTAAATATACAATATTTGGCTCATTGAAAGAGGGAAATTAAAAATAAAGATATCGCCTACCTGACACATTTGCTTTTGGAGAAACACATTTAACAATTTATATTTGTTCTTAATTTCTTTTAAATAATTTGAAAATGAAACATGATTAATAGCATACATCAGCTTGCCTGAACTGTCTTAATATACACTTATATAACATTTGCATTACTGAAAATGTCTAATTAAGAAACACATTGGTAGCTCATAATGTTAATTTCCCTGCTGAAATAAATAGTTAGCCGTTGTAATTCAACATTATTAAGTAGAATATTACAGGCATCTAAGCTAGACAGGCACTTTGTTCTAGAATCTTATGTCTTGTCTCAAGTCACACAGAAAGTGTTGTCAATCTCAGCAGTTGGCTTTGTCAGCTATTTCTTGCAACATTACATGTATTATTACTTGTATTATTACAAGAAACAGAACATCACTGCTAGCACTTAAAGCCATTGAAAGTGTTATTTGTAATTGTACAACTGCCACGACAGCCAGTTTTAACCTTGGTTTGACTTTTGCATAGAAATATGTCTAATAATCTCTGAGGAAAATATTAGCATGCAGTACCAAATTTGAGTGGATGCAAAGATTTTGATTGGGCTGATTTATTCCCTAAATTTAACAAAATGACCCAAATAACATACGATCATGAAATGTTAAAGTGGTTCTTTCTGGACAACGTGATAGGGTACCCAGGTGCAGACTTGGTGTATAAACAATACACTAGAAACACAATGTAGCCAGAATAAGGGATATAGCAGTAATTATTCAAACTAGGCTCTCTGGCTATAAGTAATGTGCAGACATTATAAAAAGTGGAGTAAAGTATGAAAGTAGGAGACAAATTCCATACCTACATTTTCCCATTTTCATTGCTGTTTGTCTTGGATAATTGTGGAAAATTTTAAAGTCCAAAACTTTTGAAAATCCACCTTAACAAATGGCTGTTAACTTTGGGGGCACATATAAAATTCAAAACAGGTTAAATGTAGAATGTGATCAGGACAGTTTGAAACTGAAATGAATGTCATTTCTTCCTTTAAGTGTGGTGAACGCATGTAATAGTTTTTCCATTTCAACTTGCAATTCAATATTCTGTCTCCCAAGGACCACAGATAATTTTCCTGTACCCCTCTTATTTTTTCTTTAGTCGGCAGATTCTACTACAGAGCGCAGGCATCAGAAATGCCGCAGAGAATACACACTCCCTGCCTGAGGACAGATTTAGATAAGAAAAAGCCTAGAGATGAGGCTGGAAACGGCATATGTTTGCTGAAAGCATGTGCCCCCAAACCAGAAGCACTATCTTGAATGGTTTACGAATATGTTTTTCCTGGAAAAATTTGCAATTTAAAGCCAGATTTTATTTCACTGATCTCCCTTCTGCTGCTTTTAGGTTCCCACAGAAGTGCTTCACCCTTAAATTTTCAGGGTCAGCTGAAGCATGATTAGCTTTCAACTTCATCGCAGTTTTGGCAAGCAAAAAAGTCTTCTGTGCTCCTCCTCCGGTGTGACTTGGTTGCAGGTAAAGAAAAAAAAATTAACAGCTTGAGGAGTGCTAATTAGAACCAATTATAATTTCATTGACCTGCTATGGCTCAAAGTGTCCCGGAAAAAAAGATTATTTGGCTTGCATGAGCCTGTCTGATTGGGAAATTAAATGTTCCAAACATCCTCATGCACTGTCATTCATTCATTCATTCATTCATTCAATCGTATTTACTGAGCACTTACTGTGTGCAGAGCACTGTACTAAGCGCTTGGGAAGTACAAGTTGTTAACATATAGAGATAATAATAATAATAATGGCATTTGTTAAGCATTTACTACGTGCAAAGCACTGTTCTAAGCACTGGGGGGGATACAAGGTGATCAGGTTGTCCCACGTGGGGCTCACAGTCTTAATCGCCATTTTACAGACGAGGTAACTCAGGCTCAGAGAAGTGAAGCGACTTACCCAAGGTTACACAGCAGACATGTGGCAGAGCCGGGATTCAAACCCATGACCTCTGACTCCAAAGCCCGTGCTCTTTCCACTGAGCCACATTGCTTCTCTACTTTGGCTCTGCCACTCTTCTTCTGCTGATCATCTTGTAACCTCCCCAGTGCTTAGAACAGTGCTTTGCACATAGTAAGCGTTTAATAAATGCCATTATTATTATTATTATTATTATTATTATTAGTTTTTCGAGGAAATGCCTCACCTATAATTACCCCACACCTATGGGAAGAGTCTCACTCCTGGAGCCTGCCTCTCCCCACAGCACCTGTATATATGTTTGTACAGCTTTATTACTCTATTTATTTTACCTGTACATAGTTACTATTCTATTTATTGTACATATTTACTATTCTATTTATTTTGTTAATGATGTGCATCTAGCTTTACTTCTGTTTATTCTGATGTCTTGACACCTGTCCACAGGCTTGGTTTTGTTGTCTGTCTCCCCCTTTTAGACTGTGAGCCAGTTGTTGGGTCTCTCTATGTTACCAACTTGTGCTTCCCAAGCGCTTAGTACAGTGCTCTGCACACAGTAAGCGCTCAATAAATACGATTGATGATGATGATGATGATTGAATGAATGAATGAATGAATGAATGAATGAATGAATGCCTCCATCATGGAGCAAGGTTGCCTAGCGCCATCTAGTGGCCCTTTCCTGAAGTGAGCGTTGGAAAAGCAGGCGTTTCTGTGACCCCTGTTAGAGAAGAGAATGGTCCTTATTGTTAGAATTAAATAATTAATGTGGTTAACAACATCTGCATAGATTAAGTAACTCAGGCTCATGGGTTTTGTTGATGGCAGTAATTTTAAGAGCCCCACAGAATGATCCTCTCCCGATTTATGAAGCGTGCCTTAAGCTGCCAAAGACTTGCGCAAGTCATTGACTGAAAAATACCAGGATTGCTCAGGAGAATTGCCAGAGTTCCACAGTCAACAAATTTACATAAATATTTTATAAAAATCTCTAAGTACAAAGAGGCGGCAGAGTCAGGCAATTCTGCAGCATTCTGTGGGGATGCTGGAATGGAAATATAGATGACCCGTTTCTTGAAAGTGTTAGGAATTTCAGGCTGATTCCCAATCGGAAAGCACTAGTCATTGAAGATTTCTTCTTTTCCTTCTTTTTCCTTCCAGATGCGGGATGAAAAACATCCAGCCCGTGCTTTATACTATACCTGCACTCTGCTAATCTTTAAAATTGGAGAACGTAGGGATATTGCACTGGGACAGTCATTTGTCTTTCAAGAAGAAATCACTTTCTTTCACCAACCCTGAACCCCCAGAGGACGCTAACTGCATGCTGATTACCAAGATAAAAATAGTGATTTTTTTTTTTCTAAATGAGTCGGCAGGATCCTAGACCCAGCACCGTTGCTAGGGGAGTGGAGGGGAAATTTGTTATCTTAAAAAAAAAAATACTGTGGTTACATCCTTGGAGAATGCAGCATCTTCATTTCAAATTGTTGCAGATGTATTCCTAAGGGGGTTGAAGTTTAATTTCCACTCTCTTAAATTAGGGAATAGCTACTTAGCCTGGGAAGTAGAGGAAAGACTCCAACATTACAGGAATGTTATGGTAATGCAATAGTGACTTCTCAAATTGTCTCAGGAAAAAGTCCTTGGACATGTATTCCTTGTTGCTTCTTGCTAAAATAGAGAGAAAAGCAGAGTTGCTATGAAGAGCAGCTCATAAAATGGTTGTAAAGTGACAAGCGATTAGACAAATTATAATAATACTGTTTTCTACCTCCACCCACACTTTTTGGGCTGTAATGCAGACTCCAAATCTGCTTCCATCCATCCTGTATCGTGGAAAAATTATCTCATCTAATAATGATAGCATTTATTAAGCATTTCCTAGTGTCAAAACACTGGGATAGTTAGCGAGCATACAGTTCTAAGTCCCTGTTCCACACAGGACTCACAATCTAAGAGATGGGAAAGCAGGTATCTTGTTCCCATTTTGCAGATGAGGAAACTGAGGCCAGAGAGGTTAAGTGACTTGCCCGGGTCACCTAGCAAGGTCAGCTGAGATTAGAACTCAGGTATCCTCCCTCACAGTCCCATTCTCTTTCCAATAGATCACTCTGCCTACTTTAGGTGCACTTTTTCCAACCTGATCCAATAATCTGCAATATGATCAGTCAAGTAAGAAGATCAGAGGCGTTTCTTCCCTTTTCAGGTGCCAGTAGACATTCTAGCTCTCCTTCATGAAGCTGCAGAATTCTCCCCCTGCTATTTCTTATAATTCTCTCTCATTTTGAGACAGCATTCTTAGGTGTACCTTGTTTTAAGCACTTCCCATCCCTTCCCTCTGATGGATTTTGACTGACCTGATCAAGACATTACATAGCTCTTTTCAATTTTGTTTGTGAATGGCAGATCTCTTGGCAGAGGTTACCTCTTTTGGCTGAAAAAGATGGGAAAGATAGACTGAAAATTAAGTATGCTTTACATATGTTTCCAAAAACAGTGAATTCAAAGCCATTCTTTACTGTTAAATATTTCCATTGTTTGATTTTGTAGCTATATTTATTGTGGGGTTTTTTTTATTAAAGTCACTGCTTTTAGTGCATAATATTTTGGCTCTTGGGAATGTGTTAATGCCTTTCATGCCTCTAGACAGTAAAGTAATTGTGGGCAGGGAATGTGTATGCTTACTCATTAATTCATATTTATTAATAATAATAATGATGACATTTATTAAGCACTTACTATGTGCAAAGCACTGTTCTAAGTGCTGGGGAAGTTACAAGGTGATCAGGTTGTCCCATGAGGGGCTCACAGTCTTAATCCCCATTTTACAGATGAGGTAACTGAGGCCCAGAGAAGTTAAGTGTCTAGCCCAAAGTCACACAGCTGACAACTGGCAGAGCCAGAATTTGAACCCCTGACCTCTGACTCCAAAGCCCGGGCTCTTTCCACTGAGCCACGTGCTTGGGAGAGTACAATTTAACAATATATAGATACATTCCCTTTATTGTTATAGTGTACTCTGAAAGCACTTAGTGCAGTGCTCTGCACACAGTAAGCACTCAATAAATACGATTGACTAAATGAGTTTTAAGTTACTTCCCTCCAGGGAACAGTGACACTTTGCTTAGCATTCTTTTGTCCAGTACCTCTATTTTCATGGAACCATTTAAAATCTCCAACACAGAGCATTGCTATTGGAAAGTTGGCAAAACCCTCAGCCAGCAAAAAGCCAATTCATTCATTCAATCATATTTATTGAACACTTATTGTGTGCAGAGAAATGTACTAAGCACTTGGCAAAGTATAACAATAAATAGACAGACATATTTCCTGCCCACAATGAGCAATCAGAACACCGATTCTGATCCCACAGTGTGTTACTCTCTAATAGTCCTGACCTTCTGAAGTTTGCTGGGTCAAAAAGCTGTGTCTCTCTAAAACAGAACAGGGAGATTCCACCAGTAATTTTATAATAATTGTATTTGTTAAATACCTATTATGTTCCAAGCACTATGCGAACTGCTGGGCTCGAGAATACAATCAGATCACTTTTATATGTGTCCATTCAGCTGTACATCCTATTATTCACAATAACTGCTCTAGTTGCAAATTAGTTTATGTTATCTTCTCCATCAGAGTGCAAGTGAAATCTTTGTGGGCAGGGATCATGTCCATTTTTTGTTTTGTACTTCCCAAGCACTTAGTACAGTCATTACACCCAGTGGGCACTCAAGGAATGCTAATACTACAGCAGCAGGGGGTTCAGGACAAATTCTCCCCACCTCTGCATTTCATGTGACCCTGTTTTCTCTTTCTCTGACAGGGAGAAAAACATGCTCATTGCCTTAATCTAGCAAATAGTCCAAGTCCCGTTATTTCAACATGTTAGACTGAGGCAGAAACAAAGGTGAGGTTTCAGGTGAGCATGAAATGGATATAAAAAAAATTGGAATTAGAGAAAATTGGCCCCACTAGCATTAAAGAGCACATTTTTAAGACTGTTTCCTTGGGTAAATTGTATTAAATTTGAATTTATTAATGCTTAAGCTGGTTTATTTCGGTAAGCCCTTAAAAGGCATTCTTCTTTCGTTGATCTGTCAAAAGATTTGGAATGATTCAGGAATTGTGAAGTGTTTTTTATCAAGCTCCATCAAACTTAAAAATACTCTTTTTTGTTTTTTTTTAGCTGCGAGATTAACAAAAAAAAAGTAAAGCTACTTTGAGTGACAAAACCTAAAGACACTTGCCTATACCCAACCAGTGAGTCAGAGATCTGGGTACCGTGAAAAAAATGAATTATCCAGAAGCTTATGTCACATAGCTTTCTCTCCCTTGCCTTTTGAAAGTTCTACACTTCCCCAGTAAGCACCTTGTAACAAAAGAACAAAGGACATCCAGAGGGAATGCCACTAGTCATTAAGAAGCTGTTCATGGAAGAACCTTTTGGTGTAAAATTAATAACACCAGGGTGATGTGCATTAAGCTTGTATAAATATTTAAGGAACGAAAGTCCTGCTTGCAGATGAAAACCAATTAACAAACTATTTAATCCAAGGATGCACTGTTACAGGTTGAGAACATCATAAAACAGATACTGCTTAAGTGGTGTGACGATTTCGTACTGCGAAGGCTTTATTTCGTTAGACATTTAATTGGTAAAATAAAGCACTTTAAAACATGAAACTAATTCTAGCTTATGTTTAAATTATTGGGGTGAAATCTTAAATGAATTAATATATATGCACAATTAAATAACAGCTCCCTTTTAATCTTGTTTGACTGTGTTTCCCGTAACTGTGCTGTCCTGCTCTGCCACCACAAAACAAGGGGGTCAATTAAAGATCTGTTTAGTGGGAAACGATGTGGCTGTCACAACCCTACTTATCAAATGCTGCAAACCCAAAGATGACTGCATCAATCAATCGATCATATTTATTAATCAACTGACCTAAGCTCTTGAAAGCTGTGCTGGAGTACGGAGACATAATTCCTGCCCCTAAGTAATTTACAATCTAGTAGGGGAGACAAACCTCTTCATAATTCACAAATGAGAGGAAGAAGGAAAAGTAGATGTGTGGATGAGTGTGTGCCGGTACCTGGGGCACATTTTAGGACCGAAACATTTTTGTTTTCTTTTTTTCAAGAGTCCTTGGGTTCTATCTGGTGTGTAGTGTTAGAATGTTTTGCTATTCCTGGGTGACGCCAGAATTTCGCATTTCACACCACGTCTTGTCCTGGTAAGCTCAGTGATGATGTGCATCCCCATTCGCTCATTCATTCAATCACATTTATTGAGTGCCTACTCTGTGCAGAGCACTGTACTAAGTGCTTACAAACAATACTTACAGATTTCCCATTCCAGGAGAGCTGCTGGGTTAATGATACAGTTCTTCAGAAGAACTGAGGCAGTACTTGCACAATGCTTGACTCTTGCAAGATATTTTTCACCTTCACAAGACTCTGTATGCATAATAATAATAATAGTAATAATGATAAACAATTAATATTTAGTAAGCATTTACTATGTGCCAGAAACATATTAAGCACTGCGTTAGATACAAGATAAAAATATAAGATGATCACCCTCCTTATACTATAAGGGGCTCCCAACCAAGTAGGGGAGGAGAACAGGTAGTGAATCCCCATCTTACAGATGAGAAAATGGAAGCAAAGAGAAGTTAAGTGACTTCCCCAAGGTCACACAGCAGGAAAGTGTCAAAGCTGGAATTAGAATCCAGGTTCTTGAATTCCCAAGTGTTTACTCTTTGCCCTTGGTCATACTGCTTCTCTACATCCCTCTAAAGTAGCTGTTATATCCTTGTGTGAAATATAGGCTTATTTGTTCAACATTTTCTGCCATATTCCCCATGTTATTCCACTGAATTATTATGTAAAAACAAAGCCAATAATGAACCAGATGCATGCGTGTCCTCTTTGGCCTGTTTTGATAAAACATGAGGCATAATCACCGAAAAGCCTCAGTGGAATGGATGATGGGATCGGCAGTCAACACTGGTGAATAAATCAAAACCTTCCAGTGGGTTGCCGATGGGTGGGAGGAAGGGGAAGATGGTAGAGTCTTAGCAGGTGAGCTACAGAATAAGAGATTAGCATTCACCTCAGTCCACCGTGATGTAAAGATCACCACTCAAAAGGAATTTCTCCCTCTTGATGTGTCATGATTCCCATTTTGTTCAGTTTGAGTGTTTTTCTCCTCTCTTCCACCTGTCCTCCATTTTAATTTATCTGGATCATTGTTAATCATTCATTCTTGCTCCTGACAATGACCATTACAGGATAATCACCTTGAAGTTTTCTGTTTTTTGAGCAACCCACCCAAGTCACTCCTACCAGAAGCATTTGAGTTCTATTTTTAAATGGAAGCATTACTGTCGATGTTTATGAGAAATTTGTGTAAGAAAACATTGGGACATTTTAGCTTTTCTATAACCTCAGTAACCTTTCAAAGTAGAATATAATGTGTATTCTGATGAATGGAAATGTAGGTGGAAGAATATGTTACTTCTTGCCTACATTCAAGCAAAGAAATACATCAGTATAAGAATAGCGATTCACATTATGCTTCCACATTTCTGGCTTGCCAGCTGAGCCACAAATCTTGGTTGTCTATTAAGCAACCACTGAACCCTCTCAGTGGATATTCAAAGTCATCCATGGAAAAATATCTAGTATATACCACAAGTTTAGTAATCCAGACCAAGAACGTACTAGCTTCTAACTCTGATAAATTGCCAAGGGAAAGGGAATATCAGATGGATTTATCTCAGTACTATTTCTCTTAAGTGAGGAAAACAAAAGAGAATTGATGTTTTGGTGGAACAGCATGACAGTTTTCATTCCACATGCCTTCATTGTTCACGTCTACAAAGAACAAATGCCAGAAGTAATTCTGGTTTCCAGGAGATATCTCACTAACTGAGGACCAAATGAGGATTCATTCAGTTGTACTTATTGAGCACTTACTGCGTGCAGAGCACTGTATGAAGTGCTTAGCTCTGTTCTAAGTGCTTAGCACTTGGCAGGGAGCAAGTGGCATGTCAAGGACCAGAGTGAGGCAGGGGTGGTGGGAAGAAAAGATGTCAGGGCCAGGTCAGGGCTCCATCATCATTATTATCAACTGTATTATATTTCCCCAAGTGCTTAGTTTAGTGATCTGTCCTAAGAAAGCACTCAATTCATACCACTGATGTTCGATCATGACCACCATCACAACCATCATCATTTATTACCAGTGATATTTCCCGCATGCCTACTTAGTACAAAGCACTGTGCTAAACATGTGGGAGACCAAAAGAGAGCCTAAATACACATTCTCTGTTCTCAAATAGCTAGCTAACCAATGTGAAGAGTGGGAAGAGATGGACTAAAATAAATTGCTTTGGTCCATCTTTGGTTTTTGCTTTGCTTTGGTTTTTATGATGTGAGTGGAAGAATAAGGATCAAACAAGTACAATTCATTCAATTGTATTTATTGAGCAATTACAGTGGGCAGAGCACTGTACTAAGCACTTAGGAAGTACAGGTTGGCAACAATGAATGTGTTAGGATGAAATTGCTAAGCAAATCATTGAATTTGGGGTCACAGCCTAGGAGGTTGTTGCATAAAAGCTCTTAGTACATAGTACTAAGTTAGTACTTAGTACTAAGTTAGTACTTAGTTCCTGGTACATAGTAAGTTCTTAAAAATTACCATTATTATCATTATTGTTATAAAAGGTAGTGAAACCATGTATGGGGGCAGAAATAGATACACTTAGGGTGTCAACATCTCAGGGAGCAAAGCTGCAGATGAAGGAGGGATCCAGGCATAGGGGGTTTCATTGTTAACTGAGAGTTGTAGAGAAGGGTCAGCTAGAGGACAATTGGACTGTTGGGAGGATAGAGGACAGGGAATCATAAGGGTTACAGAATTTTAACTCTTCTAACAGAAAATGTGCTATTTCAATACTGCTGATATCTGTTTCCTCTGGAATGCTTGTTCATGTGCCAATGTCTTTATGCCATTAAGAAGATTAGGCAGAGATTGAATGGGCACCCCAAATTCCCCTTGTACTAACTTCAGGGTTTGTTAGAGTGTCTTGCACCTTGTGAGCACTTCTGCTATCGCATGGTCATTTTTCTCTTGAAGAATCCCATACTGTGTTACAGAAACCTCCAATTAAATAGGAATTAATGGAATGGGGGTAGATGTTTGAAATGGACCATCTGCATCTTATTTTAATGCTTGTCTACCCCACTAGATTTTAAGTTCCTTGTGGGCGGGGATTATGTCTACCAACTCTATTGTACTGTACTTTCCCAAGCACTTAGTAGAGTGCTCTGCACACATTAAGGGCTCATTGAATATCACTGACTGACTGATCATGGTTGACATTTTTCTCTAAGAGTTCCTATATCGTTGTTATGGCCCTCACTAGTAGAACGCTTCACACTCAACCCAGCAAACCCACCCAGCCTGCTCTTCTCTCTCCTCCCACATGTCCATCCCCTTAATGGACAATTCTCCTCCTTAATGGACACCAGAAGAACAGGTTGCTGTCAGGATCTGTGGGAAATGTGGCAGAGGATTCTTCGGACTTGCCCAGGGGATCCAATTCTTTTTTTATTTCCTATCCCCAGTCAGGTTGCTCATGAAAGTACTTCACCATAAACTTCAGTCTAGTTCTGCCACTGTCTAGAAGTCATGACCCTTTTAGTGATCCAAACAAATTTTTCATCTCTCCACTTCATTCATTCATTCAACCGTATTTATTGAGTGCTTACTGTGTGCAGAGCACTGTACTAAGCGCTTGGGAAGTACAAGTTGGCAAAATATAGAGATGGTTCCTGCCCAACAACGGGTTCACAGTCTAGAAGGGGGAGACAGACAACAAAACAAAACATGTGGATAGGTGTCAAGTCATTAGAACAAATAGAATTAAAGCTAGATGCACATCATTAACAAAATAAATAGAATAGTAAATATTCTACTAGAGAAACTGTGTGGCTCAGTGGAAAGAGTGCAGGCTTGGGAGTCAGAGGTCATGGGTTCGAATTCCAGCTCAGCCACTTGTCAGCTGTGTGACCTTGGGCAAGCCACTTAACTTCTCTGTGCCTCAGTTACCTCATCCGTAAAATGGGGATGAAGACTGTGAGTTCCACGTGGGACAACCTGATCACCTTGTATTCCCCCCAGCTCTTAGAACAGTGCTTTGCACATAGTAAGCGCTTAACAAATACCATAATTATTATTATTACTATTATTATTATTATTATTAAATATGTACAAGTAAAATAAATAGAGTAATAAATCTGTACAAATATATATACAGGTGCTGTGGGGAGGGGAAGGTAGGGTGGGGGGCACGGGGAGCAAACTGTTATACTGTACTCCTCCAAGCATTTAAAACAGGTCCTAAACATAGTAAGTACACAATAAACATTCATTTTCCTTCAATTATATTTATTGAGGGTTAACTTGACTCTTGATCTGGTCATCCAGTCACTAAAAAGATCAATTCAGTCAACCAGTAATATTTAATAAGTGCCCATTAGGGCACTGTACTAAGTACTTGGAAGACTAAAATATAACAATAAAATGACACATTCCTCTCAGCATGCAATGAGCTTACAATTGCCACTTTGGCACTTCCATGCCACCTAAGCACTTGGGATCTCACATTCCCCTGAGCATTCCTGCACAAATCTTTAAACTCCATTTCTTTCTTCTGTAGGTCACTTTTTTAGCGTCTGCTTCCCTCTCTAGATTGTAAGTTCCTAAATCTACTGTGCTATCCCAAGAGCTTAGTACAGTGCTCTGCCCCTAATGGGCACTTACTAAATAGTACTGGTTGACTGAATTGATCTTTTTAGTGACTGGATGATCAGATCAAGAGTCAAGTTAACCCTGTGTGGGGGATTCTACTTGGGATCCTTGTATGAGTTCAAAGACTGAGCAGGAAATGTGCATGTGTGTATGCAAGAGAGATAATATCCCCACTGTCCTAACAAGCCCCTTCACTGTTGCAGGATGTCTTTATTTTGGTTGGTTCTAAAGCCACCTCTCCCTGGATTAATCAGCAATCAATCGTATTTATTGAGCACTTACTGTGTGTAGATCAATGTACTGAGCATTTGGGAGGGTACAGTGTAACAATACAGCAGAGTTGGTAGATAATTTCATTCATTCATTCATTCAATCGTATTTACTGAGTGCTTACTGTGTGCAGAGCACTGTACTAATCACTTGGAAAGTACAATTCGGTAACAGATAGAGACAATCCCTACCCAACAACAGGCTTACAGTCTAGAAGGGTGAGACAGACAACAAAACAAGTAGACAGGCAATTTCTCTGCCCACGATGAGCTTACAGTCTAGAGAGGGAGACAGACAATATTATAAGTAAATTACAAATATAATAAAAATAATGGCATTTATTAAGTGCTTACTATGTGCAAAGCATTGTTCTAAGCACAGGGGAGGTTACAAGGTGATCAGGTTGTCCCACGGAGGGTTCACAGTCTTAATCCCCATTTTACAGATGAGGGAACAGAGGCACAGAGAAGTTAAGTGACTTGCCCAAAGTCACACAGCTGACAAGTGGTGGACCTGGGATTTGAACCCATGACCTCTGACTCCAAAGCCCTTTGCTCTTTCCACTGAAACACACTGTGATTAAGTGGGAGAATGGGATTAGAAGGCTGAGAGCTGTGGGGGTGGGGAGAGAGAGAAAGAGAGAGAGGGAAAGAGAGAGAGGGAAAGAGACTGAGGGAGATCCTAATCTCAGTTTCTCTGCAGATTTAATGACCTTGGAGTGCTGCTTAGTTTTCTGCATTGCAGTTCGATTTCCTCTGCTGTACAAGGAGAAGGTTTATGCTTCCCATTACCCTCTACAACCTGGGGTTGGAAGGAAATTAAGTTTATATCTTTAGAGTGTCCTGAGACCCTTCAAAATATCTAAGTGAGAGTGCTGCATACCCTTCCTCCACCTTAAAGGAAACATATTAAAGTTGATGATTTGCCCTTTGTTATTAATTTAACCAAGGAAATGAGGGAACTGTGACTCAGAATACAATATTTTAGGATGCTGTCCTCAGGGAGCTTTCCTTTCTAATGTGAAGTCGGTCAGCAAGATAGTTCACCCAAAAGGCTTCCTCTTTAAACATGGCTGTTGTCATGTATGTGAAGCCAAGCCAAGGAACTGAGGATAGTAGTCACATTTGGTTCATTCAGATTTTCAGTTACCTGAGGCAGCAGCTTGAACAAGAGGCTGGACCTGAACGAACGATCATTCTTCCAAAACTTACAAAGGATTTGCGCTTTAATTAGGCAATCGATGTATTAAGTGAGCACCTACTCTGGGCACACAGTAGAAAAGGTTGAAAGAGAGGATTCTGCTCTGGAGGAGTTGTGGTATGTTAGGAGAGGCAAACACAAAGTAAATACAAATCAAAGGAAGAAAAAAATGAAAAACTGGATTTTTTTATAGTTCTTAAGTGCTTACTATGTACCAGGCACTGTACTGAGAAGCAGGGTATATGCAAGATAAACAGGGTGAACACAGGCCATGTCCCACATGGGGCTCTCAATCCCCATTTTACAGATGAGGAAACTGAGGCACAGTGAAGTGACTTGCCCCAGGTCATAAAGCTGACAAATGGAGGAGTCAAGTTTAGGATACAAGTCCTTTCGACTCCCAGATCCATTCTCTATCCGCTAGGCAATGCTGCTTCTCTGACATGTGGATAAGTAAATGTTTGTAGAGTAGAATATGTAAAGAAACAAGACTTTTAGATGGAGTTTAATGGTGACCCTTTTGTTTCACATGATGAATCAATCAACCTGTGGTAGTTTCTGAGCACTTTGTTTAAGACACTGTACTAAACATTGTGGGCAGGGAATGTGTTATTGTTGTACTGTAACACATTCACTGTTATTATTATTAAGGTTGAGTAGGAGTCTGGGAGTTGAGAATCCAAGCCAAGATCAACATTGTGGGAATAGTCAGAGAACACCACATGTCAATACATGGCATTGCCAGATCCTAATGTATAATATAACATAACATGTAATCCTTGCCCACATGTTTCTCCTCTTCTTGTGCCTCAGAATTAGTAGGAAATAATGAGATAAGGAAATTTAAATGTACTGTGATTCACAGATCTGGAGGAAAGCTGAGAGCAAATGTGGGCTATCTTGCAAGCAGAAGCAATCCATGAAAGTCTGATCGATTGACATCATATGCCTCAGAGGGACTAAAAAGTTTGTATGAGGCAATAATAATAAAATAATAATAATGGCATTTATTAAGCACTTGCTATGTGCAGAGCACTGTTCTAAGCACTGGGGAGGTTACAAGGTGATCAGGTTGTCCCACGGGGGCTCACAGTCTTAATCCCCATTTTACAGATGAGGGAACTGAGGCAAAGAGAAGTTAAGTGACTTGCCCAAAGTCACACAGCTGACAATTGGTGGAGCCGGGATTTGAACCCATGACTCTGACTCCAAAGCCCGTGCTCTTTGCACTGAGCCATGCTGCTTCTTCTGAGGTAAAGGCACAGCTTAGCAGGGAAGGCTGGGAATTCCAAATGGGATCAAATAATGGGTGGGAGGACACCAATGAGATGGAAAAATAATAATGGGATTCTATGCTCCATTCATCCAGAAGAGCCCACCCTCTCAAGCTTTTGGTCAGTATTGACACTCATTCCTCCTGGGACATAGTGTGGTTGAATGGTTTGCAATCAACTCAAAATTGTTCCAGACTACCAGGATCTTGTGTCTCTTCAATCTCTATGCCGCATTTGGGGCACAGGAATGTCCATCTCAAGCCATGAAATGCCGGTCTAACAAACACAGGAGAGATCACACTTTTTCTGCACAAACAGCCACTGTGGGATCTGGGGAGATCTCAGACAAAAGCAGCCAAAGTTATTTCCAGAAGTCCTTGTCCCACAAAATCTCAAAGAAGCATATAATGTGCATACAGCGGTCTCTATGGTAATGATTCCATTCCTTGAGCATCTTCAGCAGCATCCCCGAGGGCATGGCTGGCTCGAAATAGCCAACCTCTAATTGCCCTCTGGCCTTGGGCTAACATTCGAATCTATCATAATAGAGGAGCCCGAGACTGTGTTCATCTACATCCTGTGCAGGTGGGGAGAAAATACAAATTGGTGGCAAAGAGCAGTAACATTTATCCAGTCCTGCCTACTTATCTTGGAGGAACAACGTTCCTTTTTGTTAACAAAGGATCCAATGGGATTGATTGATTTCAACCGATGAACTTTTCACAATGAGCTGTGCTTCAAGGGTCATGTCATATAACATTGTTAGGATGAAATTGATTTAAACCAGGAAGTCACTCTGGTACTGAAGGCTTGTTTGTGTATTACTGAGTGGGTTTGGTGGGCTGAAAGGCTCCTTGATTTAATTTCCTTGTTTCCCTTCCATCCTCCCCACCTTCCCACCTCCCCACATATATTTTGTTGAAGTTGATCTGCAGGTAGGTATAGGTGGAATGCCCACATTCTATGCCCCTACCTGAAGATGGATTGGGGTGAATTTTGATGTGAACTGTGATACGTTGAACTGGTCTGGAAGTTGGAGGTATTAAGTATGCCTCACAGCCATATCTAGAAAATCATGTATAGTGCAGTAGAGAAGCAGAGTGGACTAGATAATAAAGCACAGGCCTGGGAGACCTAAGGGCCTGGGTCCTAACCCCAGTTCAATGACTTGTCTGCTGTGTGACCTTGGACCAGTCAATTAATTTATCTGTGCCCCAGTTAACTCATATATAAAACATGGAATAAGACTGTGAGCCCCATGTGGGACATGGAGTGTGTTCAACCTGATTAGCTTGGGTCTATCCCAGCCCTTAGTTCAGTGTCTGGCACATAGTGAGCATTTAATAAATACCATAAAGTAAAAAAAGCAATGTTGGTATCTATTGAACACCAACTGAACACAAGATATTGTACTAAGTGCTTGAGAAAATACGGAAGAAGCAGAAGACATCTTCCTTGCCCCCATGTCACTTGCAATCTATAAGATTTAGACAATCCAGTTACATTTTTTAAAAATGGTATTTGTTCAGTGCTTACTATATGCCAGGCACTGTACTAAGCACTGGAGTAGATACAAGATAATCAGATTGGGCACAGTTCATGTCCCACGAGGGGCTCATAGTCTTAATCCCCATTTTACAGATGAGGTAACTCAGGCACAGAGAAGTTGTAACTTACTTAAAGTCACACAGCAGACAAAAGGCAGAACCTGGATTGAAACTCAGGTCATCTGACTCCCAAGACCATGGTCTTTCCACAAGGTGACACAGCTTCTCTATGGATTTTTGATTTGTCTGAATCTTGAGTCAATATTTGAGTTACCCCCTGTCATTCTCCCAAAGATCATACTTCCTTGATTTTTCTACCACTCCATATGTCATTGCATCACTGAAGCCAAAATGGCAGAATTCTGGGTCACCTCAACTCTGGCTCACCTATAGGGATCTGTAAATGCTGAGCACATAAATGCATAACCCCCTTCATCTTCAACAACCCCCTTTGCTCTATGCTAATCCCGAGAAGGGGTTCAAAATAATCTGAATATGTTGTTTGGATGCCCCTAGAGCACAACCATCAGCAGGTCGAAGCTGCCATGTGAGCGATCCAAAATAATGACCTGAGTTCTGTTGAGTTTTCCAAAGTCTCAGAATCCCAATCAGACATATTCGTATATCTTTGGAAGATCGTAGAAGTTTATTCAGATATCCCTAGTTCAGGAGTGCTGTCTCATGTGATTTTTAAATTCACTCTACTGTGTCCTATGTTGCTCATCTGTGAAATGGAGATAATACTAATGTAGCTCTCAGGAGGGCTTGGGTAATTAAAATGCCATTGTAAAGCACCTTGCCAATATAAAGCCACACAAAACTACTACAAATAGCAAAAGAAAGAGCTCAGAATAATGAAAAAATGGCAAAACGAGGACTTTAATCCAAAGTGTTCATATAATCAAAGGTATTTATTAAGCACTTATGTGCAGAGCACTGCACTACGCACTTTTTCATGGCATTTGTTAAGTGCTTATTTATGCCAGGCCCTGTACTAAGTGTTGGGGCAGATACAGGCTAATCCAGATGGACATAGTTCATGTACCAAATGGGACCCACGGTCTTAATCCCCATTTTCCAGATAAGGCAACTGAGGCCCATAGAAATTAAGTGATTGTACTTCCCAAGTGCTTAGTACAGTGCTCTACACACAGTAAGCACTCAATAAATACAATTAAATGAATGAATGAATTTACCCAAGGTCACAAAGCAGACAAATGGCTGAGGTGGGATTAGAACCCAGGTCCTTCAGACTCCCAGGCCTGTGGTCTGCCCACAAGGCCATGCTGCTTCTCATGCATATTTCATATTTTTATATATAAACCACTGGGAAAGTACAATACAGCAGATTGGTAGGCATGTTCCCTGCCCACAATGAGTTTACAGTCTAGAGGGAGAATTGAAATTATACTAAGTGGTGGGTCATTCTAACTCACACAAAACTGAATTCACCCTGGAATTTTCAACAGAAAAATCAAAATGTGAGTTGGCCACAATTAAAAAAAAGGCAAACAAGAAAATCATTATTGATTGCTTAACTCTTTCCCCAGTGATTAATTCTTCAGATTTGAAAAGCAAATACAAACTAGGTCATACCCTGCCATCTTCTATCTTCTCACGTTCCTTTTGTTGAAGCTTCTTGAGTTCCCTTGTTCCAAGCTACATCAGAGGGACAATCACCTTAAGATATAAGGAGATATTCCATCAGAAAAATTCCTATCTCATTTACTCATTTTCACAGTCCAAGGGAAGTGGAGAATTGAGTTATTACCTGAAACCTTGGAAATTGAGTCAGCCACCCTGCCAATCAATCAGTCAATCAACCAACATCAGTTAAGTGAATGGAAAAGTATAATTGAACCAAAATGCACATATCCTGTCAATAAAGAGTTTACACTCTAATGGGATCAACCTTGCCTGAATTATTCTGATTTCCTCAGACGGTAGCTTTAGCTCACCATTTGGCTATGCTTGCAGTCCTCATCTGTTCTTGCATATTTTCTGAAATTTATAAAACTTGAACTCTGCCTTGGGAGTTTACAATGCGACTTCTCGAGGATAAGCACTTTTGCCATGTCTGCAAAACAATTGATTCTGAGGAAAGACAGTTTGGGCCATTTTCAAAATGGAAAATGAGTAGTATGCTTATTTCCATCACTTCAGGAAAAATTCACCAGAGTGCTTTTCTTTGAATGTTTGCAGGTGTGGATAATTAAAGGCCACACTTACGTGCATTTGATTGTGGGATCATTCTCAAGACTACAAGTGATCCTAATCAACTTCACTGAATGGGGAAAGGAACTTGGTAATCACTATCACTAGACTTTAGAATTTTAATTCAAATCAAATATTTCTCAAAATGTTTTAAGAGGAATAACCTTCTTTAATCCAACTTCAGTTCCTCAAAGTTTCCATTTTTCATTTTTGGTCATAATTTAGGAAAAAAACCAAATGAATGTGAAAGTAACTTTAAAGTGACTTGCTTTCTGGATATAAAATGGAGGGGTTGGACTGAGGTAGAATGGATGCTTGAGTTATCCTTTGATTATGTGGTTCTCATGTCTTGTTCTTCTGTTGTACTGTTACAAGCACTTAATAGAGTATACTGCCCTTAGTAGATGCTCAAAAAATACTAGTACTCAAATCACCAACCTGATGATGCAGGTAAAAACGTTTATTTTGGGGGCTGAATTATCCATTTGGATAAATCAGTTGTATAACTGCTCAATCCAGAGTTTGACTTGGACTATGTAGGCCTTGTCAATGACTCAGTATCTCTGAGTGTAATAAATACTCACTGAGCATATTCATGCCACTAGTATTTCCTTTCCTAAATCCCCCAGTTCCTGCCCACTAAATAAAAGAATGTGATACTGGTATTTTAAGGGCCCTAATGACCTAAGAATTCCCTGGTCTTTTAGTGCTTCAGTTTATTCACCTACAGGATCAAATCCAGAAATAGAAAAACATTCATCTTGATGTCCCAGAACACAAAAGGTTTGGATCAGGATTGATCAATTCCGAATGGAAAATAATCAACCTTCTTTTCAATTGACTACTAAGGTAACATTTGGGTCAGTCTAAAGTGGAGTGATCATTTTTTAAAAAAAATCTATTGACTATTTTCTTTTGAAACCCAAAAGTGAAGGGAATTGCTTTCAAACTCACACTTTTGTGAGAAGGGAAAATAGAGGTTTATTGGCCCTACTTGTACAGGAGTTTTCACTGCAACTGATGAGGGGGGAATAAGATAAAAGCCAAAGCAAACACAAAAGCACAGGCCTACAGACCCACATTAGAATCCCAACTCTGCCAGAGGCTTGCTACATGACCTTGGACAACTCATTTAATGGGCTTACTTTCTTCATCTGTAAGATGGGAATAAAATAGATTGCAAGCCCCAAGTGGAGTAGGGACCGTATCTGATCTCATAACCTTGTATATGCCTTAGCATTTAGCCTATAGTAAGCACTCAGAAAATGCAACAATAACAATAAAAGAATAACATTAGTGATGTGCACTTATGCAAAGATCTATACATTTGCATAAATTATTTATTTATATTCATGTCCACCTCCCCCTCTAGACTGTAAATTCATTATAGGCAGGGAGCATGTCTACCTAATTTGTTTCGGTGTACTTTGCCAAGTCTTTCATACAGTGCTCTGCACACAGTAAGTGTTCAATACCATTGATTCACTGAATAATTATAATGAGACCTACATTCTAATCCTAGCTCCACTACTGAGCAATTGTATAACCTTATTTGCAATCTTCACAGTCCAGCGGAATGTCTCAGTTTCTGTATGTTGAAGAAAACAATGCAGAGATGGCTAAGCAGAGAATGTTCTCTTTATCGGTAGATGTTGAAGAGCACCTGGGAGCTTTACCAGACTCAGAGCCCAAGAGTGACCTCCTAAATCATTGGAGTTGAAGGTCCTAGCCTCACAGACTGATGGATTGTTTATGGTTTGGATAATTCAAGGTTCAGTGTTGGAAAACATAAAAAAGGTGTGCTGGAAATAATTTTTTTTCTTTCAGTTTCCCTAATTAGAATGTCATCTCCTTGAGGGCAGGAAACACCTCTTGCTTCTGCTGTTCACTCTCAGATGCTTAATCCAGTGCTCTGCGCTTGATAGGAGCTCAATAAATATGATTGCCTGACAGCCTGGCAGCCTCCCAGATAAACCTGGGAGGAGGAAATTTCAAGCAGGGAAGATCCTGCAAGCCAAGGGGAGGCAGACACTAAGATGAATTAGTGAAGCGTGGGAAGCAGCGTGGCTCAGTGGAAAGAGCATGGGCTTTGGTGTCAGGGGTCATGGGTTCGAATCCCGGCTCCACCACATGTCTGCTGTGTGACCTTGGGCAAGTCACTTACCTTCTCGGAGCCTCAGTTACCTCATCTGTAAAATGAGGATGAAGACTGTGAGCCCCACGTGGGACAACCTGATCACCTTGTATCCCCCCCAGCGCTTAGAACAGTGCTTTGCACATAGTAAGTGCTTAACAAATGTCATTATTATTATTATTATTATTGTTATGAATTACAGGTAAGGGAAACAGCAGATTTTATATGTATGAATAGAAGTTTTGTATTGGGGAGAGGAATAAATTGGGGAGATAAAAGATTAATCAGGGAAGGCTGAAGGAGGTGTGTTTTTGAAAGGACTTTGAAGATGGGGAGAGCAGTGGTCTGCCGGATTTGAAGAGGGAGGGAGAGTAAGAGGTCAGTAGTGAGAGAAGATCAGGCACAGTGATTTGATTGCCTTTAGAGGAAAGAAGGGTGGAGGCTGGGATGTAGTGGGAATGGAATCTGTGCCTGCTTGTCTCTGCCATTAGACTGTGTACTCCTGGAGGGCAGGGGCCAAGTTGTTTACCTCCTTTGAATTCTTCCAAGCACTTGGTATAGTGCTCTGAATACATTAGGTGATTGGAAATATCGCTTATTGATTGTAACAAGCATGGAAATAATTTTGCCAAGGACAATTATTAATTAAGTTGATTGATGATGGTATTTGTTAAGCGCTTACTATGTGCAAAGCACTGTTCTAAGCGCTGGGGATGTTACAAGGTGATCAGGTTGTCCCACAGGGGGCTCACAGTTTTAATCCCCATGTTACAGATGAGGTAACTGAGGCACAGAGAAATTAAGTGACTTGCCCAAAGTCACACAGCTGACAGTTGGCGGAGCTGGGATTTGAATCCATGACCTCTGACTCCAAAACCCGTGCTCTTTCCACTGAGCCACGCTGCTTCTCCTATTATTACTGAAACATGGTTTCAATAATTATTGAAAACACGGTTTACTTTAGAAGGCTAAGAAGCAGGAACACATTAACTCTGCAGAAAAAGCAATGTGAATATTTACATTTATTTCATTCTTCTTTTTAAGAGTATGTTCCATTCTTGAAATTAATAGTTTCAAGGGGTGTCAGAATGCTTACAGGTGTCTGACAAAAATCCCCATTCTGGCTGGATTCCAGGCCTGTTGCCTGCCTGATTCCAATGTGCAGATGTTCCTTCACTGTGCAAGAATCCTCCCAATATATACTTTGAAAATGACTTGTCCCAGCTCCTCAAATCACTTGAACCCCTCTTCACCACCACTAGCTCTTCCTTACTAGCTCTCTCTCTTTCTGATCAGGTGCCAGCAACAGATCTGGAGCCAAAGCAAAAATTAATATGTAAGAGAAATGCCGGTGTACCTTTGTGCACATATAAGGATATGCATTTCAAAGGAGCTGTAGAAATAAGAATAAAAGTGGAAGGCAAAGTTAAAAAACACTGAACAATTACAAGTAATAAAGACTGAAACAAAATTAAGTGTTAATGAGTCTGGTCTTAATTGAATTTTACTCTCACTACTGAACTATTTAGTAAAATGTACTATCATATCATTCCTTTTATGATGCATTAAAATGGATATGGCATTATTGCATTTGCTAATATGCTGCTTTTAAAGAAGCTGATTTGCCTCATTTCACAATACTGTTTATCTGTCAAATGCATTAACATGGTGCTACAGTTGTTTGTCAGAACTCCCCAACCTGGGAAATCAGAGTTGATTCAGCTATCACAGCTTCAGAAATTGCCTTCTCCGATGCATGATTTGTTTCATTTTAATTTGAAGCTTTTGGAGAATACCCTGGATAGCTTGAAATTCAAACTTATTAGGTTGTCTTCTCCCCATCGCTGGTTGCTCCCTAGGAGGTGGGGGGATGTGCTTTAAACTCCGAAAGACTTAGTGTTCTTTCCACTGGACTATCAGCTCCATGAAGGCAGGGATCATTTTTCTACTTACTGTATTGTAATTGTCCATGCAATCGGAAAAGCATTCTGACCAGAGTGGTCATTCTGTACGTAAGATTGTCCTTCGTATAACCTCCTTTACCAAACATGGCTTCAGTATGAAATAAAGGTAAGCCATTGCTTCATGTCTGTGAACAGGAAGCCCAGGGACATGGTAATGGGCATTTGAAAATGTGCATGCAAATCTGCCAAAATTAATAGAGAGAGAAATCCTCTCACCACCTTGCAACTAGTACCAAGGTACAGATGAACACTCACTGGATGCCAAGTAATTTTCTTGCATGTAATACAAGGCTCTGCACATATTGAGTGCTCAGTGAATACCACTGATTGATTGATTGATAATAATAATAATAATAATGTTGGCATTTGTTAAGCGCTTACTATGTGCAAAGCGATTGATGCACACCAAACTATTCCACCTCCTCCAATCTCCTCCTAGTCAATCGATTGTATTTATTGAGCACTTACTGTGTGCAGAGCACTGTACTGAATGCTTGGGAGAGTACAATATAACAAGAGTTAGTGGATATATTCCCTTCCCACAAGGAGCTTACAGTCTAGAGGGGGTAGTCCACTAGCCCAAGCGTTCACGACAGCACCATGAATGACCACTGGTTCTTTTAGAAAGAGCCTTGTTCTCACTTGCTCTTCTGTATAGAACTCTCTCCCTTTTCACATCCAGCAGACCAGTAATAATTGTACAGTTTGTTAAGTGCTTACTCTCTGCTAAGCCCTGTGTGAAGCATTGGGGTAAGATACAGGATAAGTAGATAGGACACTGGCATTTAAATCCAAATCTCCTGCCTCCTAGCCTTATGTTCTATCTGCTAGTCCATGCTGCTTCTCAGTGGGAGACCTCTGCTCTCCCCATCTTCAAAACCCTCTTGAAATCTCCCTTCTTCCTTGATTAATCTCTCACCTCCCCATATTCCCACTTCAGCATTTCTGCATCACATAAACACTTGAGTACTCACCTCCCAAATCCATTGCACTTACATACAGATCTTTATAGTCTATATATTTGCTATACTTGTAATACATTTGTCTGTCTCTTCTGCTATATTGTAATCTTTTGGGGGGCAGTGATCATATCTACTAACTCTACTGTACTCTCCGGTGCTCAGAATAGAGTGAGTGCTAAATAAATACAATTGTTTGATTGGATAGATCAGTGCTTTGCACACAATAATAATAATAATAATGATGGCATTTATTAAGCACTTACTATGTGCAGAGCACTGTTCTAAGTGCTAGGGAGGTTACAAGGCAATCAGTTTGTCCCACAGGGGGCTCACAGTCTTAATCCCCATTTTACAGATGAGGTAAATGAGGCAGAGAGAAGTTAAGTGACTTGCCCAAAGTCACACAGCTGACAACTGGCGGAGCTGGGATTTGAACCCATGACCTCTGACTCCAGAGCCTCTGCTCTTTTCACTGAGCCACGCTGCTTCAGTTAAGTGCTCAATAAATAGAAATGATTGATTGATTAATAAGCATCAACCTAGTAGCCTGGAATCAGGCCCTAATCTGCTTGTAGACCTGAGATAGAATCTCTAAATATTATTACCATCTCCCCAATCTACTCCCTGCTTCAGATGCTCAAACAGGAGATTTTATTCATTTATTTATTTTTGGTATTTCTTAAACTCTTACTAAGCGCCAGGACCAGTACTAAGCACCGGCATAGAACAAAGCTAAACATGTTGGCCACAGTCCCTGTCCCACATGGGGCTCACAGTCTTAATCCCCATTTTGCAGATGAGATAACTAAGCCCAAAAAAGTTAAGCGACTTGTCCAAGGTCACACAGCAGACAAGTGGTGGAGCTGGGATTAGAATCCAGGTCCTTTTGAGCCCCAGGCCCATTCTCTACACACTAGGCCATACTGTTGTGCTTGCTCCCTTTAATCAGGGAGTTAGATGGTCTGCTTTTCTCTTTGGACATTCCAGTGACTGAGAAGTATAATACTGATTGAATTCCCCTGGCCCCAGTGAGCTAGTAACCACATTGGATAGAGACAAAAGTAGACTTTCTTTTTCAAATAAAACAGTTGTTCCCCGCTGTTGCCTTCTGAAGATGCAACTCATCACACGAAATTTAATACCAGTTCAATCTCCACCCTTTAGTGAAGGTCAGGAAAAATGAAATCAGGCACCACCATTGTTCAAATATTCATAGTTGGCACCACGGAGACTTTGACCCAATCAAGCCCAGTCTTTGTTTCATCCTAATATCTTTCATTTGGCTATTTCACTCAGCCAGAAAGAAGGGCTAAAACTAGAATCAAGGTTCCAACTCACTTGAGAAATGGACCAACAAAATTTAAACATGATGTCTGAGGCATCTACCCTCAATCTTGGATGAAAATGATTACTTTTCTGTTAAAAGTGCTATTTGAACACATTTAAACAAGTTCCCGGTCCTTTCTGTGCATCTCTGATTGCTAAGGTCACATACCTTTCCTCTGCAAGGAAAAACACCAACTCTAATGAAAAACACATCTTTGTGGCAAGGACTTCCTCAGTTGGAAACATGAAACCATTCCATAAAGTTAACTGGTCACCTTTTCTTTAAATTCAAGTTTCATATTCTTAGGAGGTTTTTTTTTGCAGGGGCAAAGGGGCTTGTATATGTTTTCTGGGAGATTTTGCCAAAGGTAAAAGGTAAAACTAAGACCCAACAACTTGACTTTATCTTATTTGGAGGAGAATTCGAATGGAATCTACCGAAGAAAGAAAATGTTATTTAATTGCATTTTTAAATGACTTGCTCTTTTGAGTGAATAGCTTGCTTGCTGAAGAGCATCAGATTGACAGAACAAACATCCAGTGTATTCACAGTATAGATATAGCTAGGGCAGCCCCTGTAAAGGTTTTCCCATCCTATTTGCTAATTGGTTAGTTGATTCCTGGAGGTAAAACTACAGTTCCATTTCGAGCCCCTCTATGGCTTAAGGCTGCCAGTTGAAATATCAATTATCAAAGAAGCAGGAGATGGGCCTTGTCTCAGTGTACTGATGAGTGAAATGCTGGCCAGAAAGTCGGCTCTAATTATAATTCTAATTACCGTCTTTGGAGTGGTCATGTATCAGCTGAGAATTATGAGGACTGTCTCTGTTCTGATTCTCTTCCATCTACTCTAGTGCTTAGCGCTAAGCTCTGACACATAGGAAGTGTTTAAAAAACAGCATCACTTTTTTTTTAAATTGGAGTATTTGCGAAAGACTTACTATGTGTCAAGTGCTGTACCATGCATCAGGGTAGTTACAAGCCACAAGTATTAACTACAAAGGGTAGAGTACAAAAAATAACCAGTAATGATGGGTATTTTTTGTCTTTTTATTTTTTATGGCGTTTGTTAAGCATCTACTATGTACCAGACACTGATCTCAGCACTAAGGTAGGTAAAAGCAAATCAGGCTGGACACGGTCCATGTCCACATAGGGCTCACTGGCATAATCCCCATTTTACAGTTGAGGGAACTTGGGCCCAGAGAAGTTAAGTGACTTGTCCAATGTCACACAGCAGATATGTCATATTAGAAGCCAGGTCCTTCTGACTCCTGGACGCATCCACTTGGCAACACTACTTCTATGGTTGAAAATATGATGCCATGCATAATACTCCTTCAAGACATGGAAGTGGAGGGCTCCAAGCATAGGAAGAAATAGCTTCTACCTGATCAAATGAGCTATCTACTTCAGTACTTGGGATAGTACTGTGTACACAGTAAGTACAATGTTGCTGTTGCCAATAAATAACTTACACAGTAAGTACTCAATAAATACGGTTGATTTATAACATTTATACCTGGCCACCTAGGTAATAGATATTGTCCAAAAGATAACAAGGAGAAGCAGTGTGGCTCAGTGGAAAGAGCGTGGGCTTTGGAGTCAGAGGTCATGGGTTCAAATCCCGGCTCCGCCAACTGTCAGCTGTGTGACTTTGGGCAAGTCACTTCACTACTCTGTGCCTCAGTTACCTCATCTGTAAAATGGGGATGAAGACTGTGAGCCCCCCGTGGGACAACCTGATCACCCTGCAACCTCCTCAGTGCTTAGAACAGTGCTTTGCATATAGTAAGCACTTAATAAATGCCATCATTATTATTATGACATGGGAGGAAATAAGCAAATCTTAGGAACTTGGAGAATTTAGAGACTTCTGTTAAAAGTATGTAACCTATTTTCTTTAGTGATCATGGCACTAGAGTGATGGATCACCCAATTTAGACCAACTATAAAATTGGTTTTCCTCCTAGATTTATATATATTGACTATGAAAACTGTAGAAAAGTATGTGAGTATTTCAGAATTAGGGCTAACCTGGCTATAAAGGAGTTAGAGGACTTGGGTTCTACTCCCTGTTCTGCCACTTGCCTGTGTAACATTGGGTAAGTCACTTCATTTCTCTGTTCCTCTGCTTCCTCAATTGTAAAATGGGGATTCAATACTTGGGCTATGAGCCCCACGTGGAGTCAGGGATTGCGTTCTACTTAAGTTGTATCTAACCCAGCATTTAGAACAGTGTCTGACACATAGTAAGCATTTAAATACCATTAAAAACAAAATGGCCATGAAATTTTGTCCTGCCCCATCAGATGCTCTTGGCTGAACTCAGTGCTTGGTGCTTGACCTTCCATGTTACTTTGGAAGCTTGCTCTGGATTTGCTTAATTTAGATACTAATGCATTTTGGGGTTTAAAATCTAGGTAGCATAAATCCCAGTGGATCTTGGCCCCACATTCTCTCCCTCAACCACAGATTTCTAACTGGAAGAGATGTTTTCTTAGGAACCCAAAAGGGTTATTATTTAGCTTCAGCTGTATGGTAAGGCATTTAGGTAGAGGGAAAATGAATGAACATGGGATAGTGGTGGGAAGGGGAAAAACAAAAACTTGGGGTACCCCAACCTACTTCCCAGCTTTCAGGAAAATAATAGGAAGGGATTCGGCAAGGAATGAATCAAACAATGGTATTTATTGAGTGCCAACTGTTTGTAGAACACCGTACACTAAGACTTCATTCCTACTAAGAACTCTACCTGAGGGCTTTAATGAATAAAAAAAGCAGAGAACCCCGAAGACTGCATTGCCTTACTGTTTTAGCTTTTCCAGGGACACTTCAAATGAGCAAATTTGATGGCCAGAGAAATTCTTCTTTAAGATCATGACATTAGTCCACTTTAAAATTATTCAGTATCAGCTTTGAAGGGACCATTGCTGACTTGTTCCCCAGTGCCTGCCGGTTTAAGATGAGAATCAATCAATAGTATTTATTGAGCACTTCCTGTGTGCATTGTGCTATACTAAACACTTCATTCCTACTATGAACCCTACCTGAGGCTGTTAATAAAAAAAGCAGAGAAACACGAAGACTCAATTAGCTTCCTATGTAAGTTTTTCTGACACTTCAAATGAGCCAAAAGGATGGCCCAGAGACAATCTTCTTTAAGACCTGAGATTAGTCCACCTTAAAATTGCTCAGTATCAGCTTTGAAGGGGTCATCCTTGAACTGTTCCCCAGGGCCACCTGGTTAAAGTTGCGAATCAATCAATCAGTGGTATCTATTGAAGGCTCACTGTGTGTAGAGCATTGTACTAAGCGCTTGGAGAGCACTCTACAACAGGATCAGCAGACACGGTCCCTGCCCTCAATGAGCTTACAGTCTGGAGTGGACTTCCATCTGTTGTGTCCCCCAACACATATGTCCAGATCTCTTCCCTCCCCGCTGCTCCTTTATGGATGGTAGAGAATGTAACATGTGACCTGTTGTTAGGCCCTGATTCTGATCCTTTAGGAAGCCCTTCCAATGGCTTGGACCCTTACGTTTTCACGTTAAATATGTTCTGTGATATCACTGAGAAATGTCACCTAGGGGAATCGTTACCTGAACTGATTGGATAAACCGTAGTTCATTGACCTTCTCAAAGATAAGGTGGGAGAGGGACTAGGTTGGCCCGGAATCACATTATGCGTTTCAAGTAAATTCAACAAATCAATGGGAAACACGGCCAATCACAATCCTTTGAAAAATACTTTTCAGTGCAAACTCTCGGAAAATCCCCAAGACTAATGTATACAAATTAGCCACGTTTGATTCCTTAGATAAAAGAAACAGCTCTCTCACATTGCATAAACCAATTGCTCACACGTCTGCACTTGATAGGTTAATATAAATTCAATTTACACAAAAAACAAACTCAAAAACGGGCCTTTAAAATCCAAATCCCTTTATTTAGTTAAAGTGCATAGTGTGATTCTATGTGAAGGAGCAGTTTTGGAGGATCATTTATAGCATTTCAGACAATTATTCTAACAATGGCATTCTTTGTCTTTGTAGCTTGCGCAAACGCTTCATCTATCAGTTAATAAAACTATCTAAAGAGCCTTATGGTACAAGCTACACACATGCAAGAAAGATAAAAGGAAAGGTTAACACTTTTTCAGCATCTGTCAACACTGTCTTCTGTTTCATTTGATCAACTTTAAAGTAAATGCAAACACATGATATCATTTACAGTAATGAAAGTGGATTCCATACATCAACTCCTTTACTTTTATCCCTTCCACAGATCACTCATCAGCAGTACCACTAGGGTAAGCAAGGTACTGTTTTATGGTGAATCCTTAGCCAGGAACTCTACAGCTTAAACCCGAATGACTGTAAATCCTCTCCGCTTGCTACTTGATAATGAACCCACAAGTACACATTTCAGAGACCCAACCCGAGAAGTAAGCCGACAAGAGAGTGTCGCTTCTTCTTTTATCTAAAGAGAGAGCGAGAGGAAAGAGAAAAGACCCAGAGAGCAAGGGCAGTAAATGAAACGTGAGCCACCGAGCCTCTTTATTGTTCTTTAAAGAAATGAAATACATTTTTCAGAGTGAATCAATGATGCCCTCTGTCTTGAGAATATCCATCACAGGACACAGAGCATGCTCTGAAGAGATGTTACATTTCTATTAGCGATGGGCTAGTCCTCAGAGGGTATAAAGGTTTGGTCTCAGATTGCCTGCAAATGTTGGAAGCTTATTGCTCAGGGCTGCTGAAGTCACCTGAGGGTCGGAAATTGGCCTGGTAAATCCTTTCCTCCCCTGTTTTGGTTTCTCCACTCATCGGAGGCAGTGAGGCTTAAAGGAAAGAGCATGGGACTGGAAGCCAACAGACCTGAGTTCTAATCCCAGCTCTGGTACTGACCTGCTATGTGGCCTTGGGCAAGTCACAACTTCTCTGGGCCTCAGTTTTCTCAGGTGTAAAATGGGGAGATAAAATATCACAAGTAGGACAAGGACTGTGTCCCGTCTGATTATCTTGTAGTCAACCCAGTGCTTAGCACATTGTTTGGCCCATAGTAAGAGTTTTATAGTTTTCACTATTATTATGACCCACATAACACATATATAGACTCAGGTTATGATCAATTAATAATATTTAATGAGTGGCTAAATTGTGCAGAACATTTGGGAGAGTGTAATAGAAGTAGGCCATATGACCCATGCTCCCTGGGAACTTTCATGCATTTACAGAAAATCAAATTCTGCCTATCCAATAGTGAAAGTTCTGGCCTCAACATTTTGTTCTCCCCTTGGAAATACATTAAACAAAGAATGAATGGCTGAATGGATGATACACACTCAAGGAAATTGTGTATGGAATCCACAGTATTTCTGTGAGATTGTAAGACCCTTGCAGGCAGACATGAAGAAGTTCTTCCACATCTATTGTACTCTTCCAAATGTTTAGTACCATGTTCTTCTCCTAGTATGTGCTGAATTAAAGCCATTGCTTGATTGATTGGATATAATTTCTTGACGGATAATATGCTGTGTGGTGAGCTGAAATAGAGGGCATGCAAACAGGAAGGCAGAACAATTGCTATAAAGATAGGATGTGAAGCAAGCTGCCCACAGTGTACCAACAGAAGGTTGGAAGCTGCCTGTCGTGAGACAAGACAGATTTCCTGAAGCGAAGGCTTCAAAGGACTCAGGAAATCGAGAAGTAGATTAGAAAACAGTGGCAGGCACTCTAAGCACTTAATGCAGCAATTCAAAAAAGGCCAATCTTTTTCTACATGGAGGGTGGAATGGAACATCATTTGTGCCTGTGTCTTTTCAAATGGCCCCCAGTGAACAGTTGGATGTCTGTAGTACAATTTCTAAATAGTTACAGACTGTTGTTTTATTTCTCTTTCTAAAGTTATTCTTCAAATATGACATCTGAATTCACGTGCAACTATTCATATGCAGGTTTATCTTCTTGGAGCAACTCACTATTAGAGTATAAATTTGTTGTGGTCAGGGTACATGTCTACCAACTCTGTTATATTTTTTTCTCTCAAGCGTTTAGTACAGTGCTCTGCATACAGTAAATGTTCAATAAATATGATTGCTTGATTGTTTGAAGACCCCTGTGGGCAGGAAAATGTTGCATGTTCTCAAGACTTTATAGTAATGGTATTTATTTAGTTCCAGTGAGCACTCAACAAACACTACCTTATGGACATGCCATTCCCTTCTGTCTAGCCTTTTTCTCCTTTGAAATGCCATTTACTTTCCCTTAACACACATATGCAGTCACATTTTTGCCTGAACTTGAAAGAGAAGCAGAAAACAGAATATTCTTCTTTCTTCTAAGGGTGACACCCAAGGCTAGCACCCCAGGATAAGTTCATATTTACTGCCTTCTTGTGCAATATTTTGGGGTTCTTCAGCATTATTCAAAATAGTCCTTGGAGACAGTCTCTTCTCCAGATGTAAGTGTTATTCTAGTTCCACTTCACTCTAGCACATTGCAGTCATGTCCCCAAAGTCTAACTCTCCAGCAGTAAAAGCAGCCAGACAAGAACATGATGAGGATTATGTGATTTCTCCGCTGCAGAAAGCACTAAAACACAGCACTTTTTTAAAACATTATTAAAGAGGAGACGACAGGAGCATCACAATTCACTGGTCCCTTTGTGCATCCTGGGATAAATCTGCCAAAGCAGTTGTCTACAAAGATGGTCACCTTGCTGCTTTTTTGGTGCGTCGGCCATTTGGGATAATTCAGGGAGAATCTCAGAGCGTGACTGTTTTTTTAGTCAATGCCTTAAGTGTCTCTTGATTAGAGAGGAGGAGAGCAGAAGAAAAGATCATTAATTTGAGGACAGAAGCTGTGCTCCCCTGTTTAACAAAGAGCTAGAAGCAAAACTTCTCTCTCCATGACTGCTCCTCTGAAGATGTAATTTTTTGCAAAGAAACTCCTAGTCTCTTTCTTAGGTTTTTTTTTCTTTGCTCAAGTAGTTTCATTCAAGCTAGTGCCAGTTAACCACTGCACACTGCTCTTCAGCACCATTTCCCAGTTTCAGTGTGATGGGCCCATTTTACGTCTGAGAAAGAACAGTCCAAAGACACTCCCCAGTGGGGCTTATCTGAGTATATCTCTGCAGCACAAAGATTTCCCAGACACTGGAAGCAGCGTGGCTTAATGGAAAGACCATGGATCAGGTAACTGGAATGCCTGGCTTCTAATCCCAATTCCACCATTTATCTTCTGGGGACTTGGACAAGTCACTTAATTTTTCTGTACCTCAGTGTCCTTATCTGTGAAATAGAGGTTCAATACCTGTCCTCCCTCTCCCATAGACTGTAAAGCCTCACGTGGGAAAGGGACTGTGTCCAACCTGATTTTTTTGTCTCTCCCCTAGGATTTAATACAGTGCTTGGTACATAGTAGTGGCTTAAAAAATCCAAAGATGATAATAATAATTATTATTATTGTGGTATTTCATAAGCACTTACTATGTATTATAATAGTAATGATAACTATTATCTTTTTTATTAGTAGTACTACAACAAATCTGGGCATATCCCAACTGCCCTGTTTAATTGCCACTTACTGAACATTATAACGAAACCCTCGAGAAGAATTCATAATATTCATGATTTTTATTAGTGCTTATTATGTTTCAAGATATACAGATATAGAATAATCTGACCAAATCCGGTGCCTGTTCTACATAGTCTAAGTGGTAGGGAAGGCAGATGGTTCATTATTATTTATAGAGGAGGAAGCTGAAGCCCAGAGAGGTTAAGTGACTTTCTTGAGGTCACACAGCATACCTGTGGCAGACTTAGTATTCAATTCAGGCTCTTCTGACACCCAATCACAGCAGATTTAGATGCCCCCATCCTTGGCCACTGCTGCATTTTCAAATGCAAACTGAAATTAGGCTTTAAAAATTTGAAAGCAGACATGAGCTATTTGCACTTGTGTGACTTCAAGTTCAAATATTTAATGGTCCTCTATTTCACTCAGTCTTGGAGGAAGGACAGTGTCTACAAACAATCAGCTTTCAATATCTAGTCCATATACCTCAGCTCATTTTCTCTCATTTCTAGCCTCAGTGAATATAGACTTTTTAGGAGACAGTGCCACAGGATCATTATGTGTACTCTAAACTGTACCCAATATCCTCACTTACCTGGTTCAAATTGGTGCTATCATCTTTACCCTTAAAGGAAAATCACGTAGTCGATTACAACACCATCACCTTTCAATTCAGTAGTTGCATTTATTGAGTTCCTACCTAGCGCTGGGCACTTAACTAACCACTTGGGAAGTACAAACTAAAAAAAATCAGCCCGCAAGAGGCTTATACCATAGCGTTTGCTATCTCTCCTGATGGTTCTGCATGCCTCCATTTAAGGACCACCCAAAGTTCTGTCCTTTTCTCCGCTTTGTCTCTCCACATGAAACCTCCAACAATGCAGTCCTTAATCATGGCTCCAGAGAAGGAGACGGGAGGGAAAGAAGGAGTTTCAGAAATACGGATTCTGTAAACTTACATGTTCTGACATGTTTGCATGTTTCACTTGCAAGGGGAGTTTGCATCTGACAGACTCCTTCTCAGAAATCTTACAGAAATTATCGAGGCCTCATTCAGTGCCAAATCACTGTCCAAGCTGCTTCTCCTGACACTCCTGATGCAAGGGAAAGAGGAGAGACAGAGTCATTGTTTCAAAAGCAAGATTCCTTTGAAGTTTTCCTGGCTCAGATTTCTCTCAGTGCTTCACACATCATCAAAGTGATAATGAAGTGTACACCAACTAATACATTTCTCAACCTAGAATTTTAAAGTTATAGTACAGTGTACAGGGGCATCCATGAGTTCAGTAAAGCCTATTGATGATAACAGTGATGGCAGATTCAGCTCATATTTCACCTGAAACTAAATCAAGGGCATAAGGGACTGCTGATTTTTGCCTTTGAAAAATAGCTAAAATAAATTATACACATATAAACACATATCTACATATAAAATGAGCTTCAGTCTGTGGAATCTTCCATTCTGAATCCATTTGCTGAAGGATTGAGGTGTGATGAAAAAAAGATTCTTTAGGTTCTAGTTTGTGACTTCTTGTGTGGTTTTGAATAAACTTCACAATGCTGCCCAGATTATTTTTCTTAATAAATGATCAGTCCACGTCATCTCTCTCGTCAAAAACATTCAGTGGTTGCCCATCCATTGCCATCTTTTTTTTTTAACGGTACTAGTTAAGTTCTTACCATGTGCCAAGTTCTGTAGTGAACACCGGGGTAGATAGAAGATAGGTTAGTCGCAGTCCCTTTCAGACATAGTGCTTACAGTTTAAATAGGAGGGAGTAGGATTTTATCCCCATTTTACAGATGAGGTAATTGAGAAATGGAGAAGTGACTTGCCCAAGATCCCATAGCTGGTAAGTGGTGGAGCTGGGATTAGAACTCAGGTTCTCTGAGTAACAGCCTTGTATTCTTCACACTAGGCTATGCTGTTCCCTGTCACTGAACAGAAATCCTTACCATCAACTTTAAAACAGTCAGCTCTCACCCTCTTACTTTACTTTGCTGGTCTCCTACCATAACCCAAATCGTACAGTTCTCTAACACCAACCTACTTACTGAACCTCAAATTCATCTTTTTTGTCACCCGCATTCTCCCTCTGGTCTGGAGCTCTCTCTCCCTTCATAAACCTCAGACTGCCATTCTCCCCACTTTCAAATTGGAGAAGCAGCATGGCTCAGTGGAAAGAGCCCGAGCTTGGGAGTCAGAGGTCATGGGTTCTAATCCCAACTCCCCCACTTATCTGCTGTGTGACTTTGGGCAAGTCACTTAACTTTTCTGTGCCTCAGCTGCCTCATCTATAAAATGGGGACTGAGACTGGGAGCCCCATGTGGGACAACCTAGTCACCTTGTATCCCCCCCAGCACTTAGAACAGTGCTTCACACATAGGAAGCGCTTAACAAATATAATCATTATTATTTCAAATCTCTACTAAAATCATATCCCTTCCAAGAGAGATATGATATGATTGAATGAATGAATGAAAGAATGAATGAATGAAAGAGGCCTCCTCTGGCTGAACCATCAGTTCCTTAAGCACCCCCTCTTCTATGTCATCTACGCACCTGGATCTGTACTGCTCAAGCATTTTGACATTCACCCTTCTCCCAGATGCACAGCACTTATATGCCTATCCATCTGTAATTTATTTTAATGTCTGCCTCCCCCTCTAGTATGTTAATTCCTTTTGGGCAAGGATTATGTCTACCTACTCTATTGTAATGTTCTCTCCCAAGCACTTAGTACAATGTTCTGCACACAATACGTGCTCAGGAAATACTATTGATTGATTGATTGATTGGAAGAGAGGGGATTCAGGACAACTGAAAGATCCTGAGGGCAGGGATCATGTCAAACAACGGCATTACACACTCCCAAGTACTTTATACGGGGCTCTGTGCAAAGTAATACCATTGATTGATAGACTGATTCACTTTGAAGATAGAGTTATGATCTCACAGATTTGGAGAGGGAAGGCATTACAGGCAGTGGAGAAGATGTGAGCCCAGACAGGAGAGATGAGAGTGAAGGACAGTGATAAGAGTCTTTGAGTGGAGCACAGAGAGTGGGCTCTAGAACAGCTACTGATAAAAGCAGATAAGAAACCAATGGCCAAGAATTTTTGCTCGACATGGAAGTAAATGGGTTGAGTCAGACTGTTTTGAGTGGGACAGAGATGTGAGCAGAATGTTTTAGTAAGATAACCCAGTCACAGAAGTAATCACTGCTAGGGCATATCATAACTATCAATCATCCAAACTGAGCAGCTCATTTGCTGACATATCTTTTGGAAAGATCTACATTTATTCTTTCCCTGTGCACCAACATGGAGCATGATCCAAACTGAAAAGAGAAAAGAAAGCACGGGGCAAAACCAAGTCACACCATTTGCTCCCTTCTACAGGAGAACACTAAATTTAGCCCACGTGTTTTTCGGAATGTGTTTCACACTCAATTGGAGCCAGTCAGATTATATCATGGGGAAAACAACATAACATGAGAGACGTGTCATTTCATCAAAACCTGAAGAAATAAGATTTTCAAAACACCCGAAAAGAAAGGAGAAAGAGACGAGAAGACGAAAATGCTCTGCTACCATCTACAGGTAAGCAGGCATAGTGGCTAGATTCATGACCACTATTCTCCCCAAATCCCTTTAGGGTATCCTTTTTCATTTTAGAAGCGAGATATATTACCGCCTTACATTCAGCCACAGTCACAGATTATTTACAATGAGGTGCAGATGCACTGAGAATTTTCTTCTGTCCCGGCCTAGAACAAGCATCCTTTAAGTTCTCTCACAAGAACACACAGAGTCAGAGCCCCCGAACTGGATCCGGGCAGAGATTTTTTTTTTTCTGTAATACCTAAGAACCCACAGTAAATAATCCTCACATTCAGAGTTTAAAGTCCCATGAGTAATTTGATGCAGAAAGTCAGATAACTATCACCAGAAATTGTCAGCTAACTGAAGCTGAATTGCAACTGAGAACTAGACAAGACTAAGCATATCCAGCAGAAACTCTCCCTCAAATTTCCTTTTGTTTTAATTCCTTAAATAGAAAATTGTTCCATAACCCCAAGTATTTTTGCCCTCTATGCTAGCAATGTTCCCATCCCCCTGACTGGAATTAAACATACACACAAACACTGTTTTCACAACACACCAATGGACAAAGACATACTGTATTTTTGGTTTGTACTTCTCTGCAACTGCTTGAGTCATTTCTTTAAAGAGACTAGATGAATTTACTACTCAATATCTGCTTTGTGACCTTGGGTAAGGATCTTAACTTCTCTGTGACTCAGTTGCCTCATCTGTAAAATGGGGATTAAATCCTCTTCCCTCCAATTTAGACTGTGAGCTCCATGGGAAACAGGGGCTGTGTTCACCCTGATTATTTTGCATCTACTCCAGCACTTAATACAGTGCATGGCACATAGCCCTTTACGAGTATCATTAAAAAAGTAGGATGAGTATTGATTACAAATAAACTGTAAAACACTCTCATATACGTACATAGGGAGGATTTTCTCTGAATGCACTTAGTATTCACCCCAGTACTTAGTTCAACACTCAACTCACAGTAAACACTAAATTCATACCATTACTACAACTAAATCTTTCTGAGGTGTGTTCTCCACCAAATCCTCACAGAATTACAGGTATTTGTCTGTCATCTGTAATTATCTGAAACTTACTTATTCATATTGATGTCTTTCTTCCTCTCAAGAATTTAACTCACTGTGGGCAGGGAACGTGTCTACCAACTTTCATTTGTGCTCATTTCACCGCTGTGCACACAGTAAGTGTTCAAATTCCACTGACCGATTATTTGCATGAAAAGACAGACACCACAGTCGGTTTTGTGAATCTACATCTTTCTCCTTCAAGCTTTAAGAGCTTAATTAGCCAATATCGTTTTTCCTTACATCTATTAGACATTTCTTTTGTTTCACTCATGGTCTAGGCTATGGCTTACAATATTGGATATGATCCAGATCAAGGACTTGAAATGATGAATAAATATCACTGGGTCTTCTTTTGCCTCTAAACCTCCTAAATTATGAATGGGAAGCAGATTGAGGTAGGCAGTCCCAGTCTTTCCATTTATTAGCCCCAACTAAATCCAAGTCAGAGGCACATTAGCATTTCCAAAGCCCTCGATGAGGTCCAGAATAGTTATAGCCAAGAACTTTGGAAGGGCGATCCCTCTTCTCATGGCTTTCCCCATCCTGTCATCTCTCATCAAATGTCCCCTGCTCCATTCCCTCAGCTCTTGGCCAAAGCTGGTCCTTAGGCAATAATGACACTTTCAGCTCATTCTTAACTCACAATTCCTGTTGGCCAAATGTCCTCTAGCAGGTCCATCTGGTCAGATGGCTGTCACATCCTGTACTGCAGTCCATCTCCCTGACAACAAACAGCTCTTACAGAAAAACGGCATGAGCGTGGCCACTTAATCCCAATCCTGCCATCCTGCGATGGACGAATTCAGGCTGGAGACAAATCTCTCTATCCACTTCTCTCTTAGATGCCCGCCATGGTGTTGTTTGATTTTGCATTTTTGAAAAAGGATCACCAGGCCTGAAGATTAATTTCCTGGAAATCATCAACGGAGAGGCAGAATCCCACGGTAGACTGTAAATTTGCTGTGGGCAGGGAACAGGTCTACCAACTCTGTTATATTACACTCTCCCAAGTGTTCAGTACAGTGCTCTATATACAGTAAATGCTTAATAAATTTCATTAACTGATAGAGTAATAGGAAAAAACCTATTAAGATACCTAGAGAAGCAGTGTTGCTTAGTGGTTGGAGCATGGAGGATAGGCAGTTAATCATATTATTTTTTCCTTTAATGGTATTTGTAAAGTGCTTATATGTGCCAGGCACTGTACTAAGTGCTGGGGTAGATACAAGCTAATCAGGGTGGACACAGTTCATGTCCCACACAGGGCTCACAATCTTAATCCCCATTTTACAGATTTAACTGAGGTGCAGAGAAACTAACTTGCCCAAGTTCACACATTTTGATAGAGTTAAATCACTCAACTCAGTGGCATTCTCCCAAGTTCTTAATAGAGTCCTCAGCACAGAGTAGGCCCTCAAGAAATTTGAACGATGATTGCTGTACTGTGGATGGGTCGCCAATGATAAGCAGCTGGAATGCAAGCAGTCCAAATGAAACATTTGACTCTGATGGCCCCGTAGCTCAGCTTAATGAAGTAGGGATGCACAGATCTCTACGATAAGCACACAGTAAGTACTCAATAAATACGATTGATTGATTGATTGATTGATAAGGACAAACTGTGATAAGGACAAAAAAGTGATGATGCTTATGAAGTTGTTCCAGATGTGACTTCTTATGTATATATGCACCTGTATATATGTATATATGTTTGTACGTATTTATTAATCTATTTGTTTATTTATTTTATTTGTACATATTTATTCACTTTATTTTATTTTGTTAATATGTTTTGTTTTGTTCTCTATCTCCCCCTTCTAGACTGTGAGCCCAATGTTGGGTAGGGACCACCTCTATATGTTGCCAACTTGTACTTCCCAAGTGCTTAGTACAGTGCTCTGCACACAGTAAGCGCTCAATAAATATGATTGAATGGATGAATGAATGCAAGTCCTAGGGTGAGGACACTGCAAATCTCATGGCCCCTAAGAAGGTTGTCCAAAAGGAGTAGCAGTGGTAACTCTACTTACTGAGCACCTACTATTCTAGTGCAGTGCTCGGCACACAGTAAATGCTCAATAAATACAATTGAATGAATTGAATGAATATTCTCTCTACTCAGCACTTGGGGAAGTATAACTAAAGTGAAATGAGCACTCAATCTTTTAATGTAACTTTAGGAAGTTTTAGTATAGCATTTATATGACCACCTGACTGTCCTAATTTCATGGAAATAATAACAATAACAATAATAATAATGGCATTTATTAAGTGCTTACTATGTGCAAAGCACTGTTCTAAGCACTGGGAAAGTTATAAGATGATCAAGTTGTACCACGGGGGTCCCACAGTCTTAATCCCCATTTTACAGATGTGGTAACTGAGGCACAGAGAAGTCAAGTAACTTGCCCATAGTCACACAGATTACAATTGGTGGAGTCTGGATTTGAACCCATGACCTCTGACTCCAAAGCCCGTGATCTTTCCACTGAGCCATGCTGGAAACTGGTGACATTTAAAACATCAGTCATTCAATGTCATATATTGAGTACTTACTGACTGAGAAACACTTGTAAGGTAATAATAAACAATAATGGCATTTATTAAGTGCTTACTATGTGCAAAGCACTGTTCTAAGCTCTGAGGAGGTTACAAGGTGATCAGGTTGTGTGCCGTGGGGCTCACAGTCTTAATCCCCATTTTACAGATGAGGGAACTGAGGCCCAGAGAAGTTAAGTGACTTGCCCAAAGTCACACAGCTGAGCAGTGGCAGAGCCGGGATTTGAACCCATGACCTCTGACTCCAAAGCCCGGGCTCTTTCCACTGAGCCATGCTGCTTGTAAGCCACACATACATTGCCTGACCTAAGGGACTTTACAATCCAATGGAAATCCAATCTGATTATGAATTGATAGGCATGGTCAACAATTGGTATTTCACACAATATTAACCTTATTCGGGATACAGTTAAAGTCACCCCCCCGCCAACTCCCCAGCTCTCAACACTCTCCGATACTCTCCCATCCTTCCCAGCAGTATCCTCAGAGGAGCTCTCCTCCCTCCTCTCAAGTGCTACTCCAGCCACCTGTGCTTCTGACCCCATTCCCTCTCATCTCATGAAATCTGTCACTCCTTCCCGTCTCCTCTCCTTAACTTCCATCTTCAACCGCTCACTCTCCACTGGTTCTTTCCCCTCTGCCTTCAAACATGCCCATGTCTCTCCCATCCTAAAAAAACCCTCTCTTGACCCCATCTCACCTCCTAGTTATCGCCCCATATCCCTCTTACCATTCCTTTCCAAACTCCTTGAACGAGTCGTCTACAACCGCTGCCTCGAATTCCTCAACACCAACTCTCTCCTCGACCCCCTCCAATCTGGCTTCAGTCCCCTAGATTCCATGGAAACTGACCTCTCAAAGGTCACCAATGACCTCCTGCTTGTCAAATCCAATGGCTCATACTCTATCCTAATCCTCCTCGACCTCTCAGCTGCCTTCGACACTGTGGACCACCCCCTTCTCCTCAACACGCTATCCAACCTTGGCTTCACAGACTCCGTCCTCTCCTGGTTCTCCTCTTATCTCTCCGGTCATTCATTCTCAGTCTCTTTTTCAGGTTCCTCCTCCCCCTCCCATCCCCTTACTGTAGGGGTTCCTCAAGGTTCAGTTCTTGGTCCCCTTCTGTTCTCGATCTACACTCACTCCCTTAGTGACCTCATTCACTCCCATGGCTTCAACTATCATCTCTACGCTGATGACACCCAAATATACATCTCTGCCCCTGCTCTCCCTCCCTCCCTCCAGGCTCGCATCTCCTCCTACCTTCAGGACATCTCCATCAGGATGTCTACCTGCCACCTAAAACTCAACCTGTCCAAGACTGAACTCCTTGTCTTCCCTCCCAAACCCTGCCCTCTCCCTGACTTTCCCATCACTGTTGATGGCACTACCATCCTTCCCGTCTCACAAGCCCGTGACCTTGGTGTCATGCTCAACTCCTCTCTCGTGTTCACCCCTCACATCCAAGCCGTCACCAAAACCTGCCGGTCTCAGCTCCGCAACATTGCCAAGATCCGCCCTTTCCTCTCCATCCAAACCGCTACCCTGCTCGTTCAAGCTCTCATCCTATCCCGTCTGGACTACTGTATCAGCCTCCTCTATGATCTCCCATCCTCGTGTCTCTCCCCACTTCAATCCATAATTCACACTGCTGCCCGGATTGTCTTTGTCCAGAAACACTCTGGGCATGTTATTCCCCTCCTCAAAGATCTCCAGTGGCTACCAATCAATCTGCGCATCAGGCAGAAACTCCTCACCCTTGGCTTCAAGGCTGTCCATCACCTCACCCCCTCCTACCTCATCTCCCTTCTCTCCTTCTACAGTTCAGCCCGCACCCTCCGCTCCTCTGCCGCTAATCTCCTCACTGTGCCTCGTTCTCGCCTGTCCTGCTGTCGACCCCTGGCCCATGTCATCCCCCTGGCCTGGAATGCCCTCCCTCCCCACATCCGCTAAACTAGCTCTCTTCCTCCCTTCAAGGCCCTACTGAGAACTCACCTCCTCCAGGAGGTCTTCCCAGCCTGAGCCCCCTCCTTCCTCTCCCCTCCCCACTCCATCCTCTCGCCTTACCTCCTTCCCTTCCCCACAGCACCCCTATATATGTATATATGTTTGTACGTATTTATTACTCTATTTATTTATTTATTTTACTTGTACATGTCTATTCTATTTATTTTGTTTTGTTAATATGTTTTGTTTTGTTCTCTGTCTCCCCCTTCTAGACTGTGAGCCCACTGTTGGGTAGGGACCGTCTCTATATGTTCCCAACTTGTACTTCCCAAGCGCTTAGTAAAGTGCTCTGCACACAGTAAGCACTCAATAAATACAATTGATTGATTAAAGATGGGATCGTTTATAGCCTATCCCTCTATGGGTGTCTCCCATTCGCACAGAACTGTTTGTCACCCAATAAGGGTTTCTTCTTTTTCCTTGTTTTTTTTATGGCATTTATTAGGTGCTTATTATGTTCCAGGCACTATTCTAAGCACTGGGGTAGATACAGGGTAATAGGTTTGGTCACAGTCCCTGTCCTACATGAGGCTCTCAATCAATCCCCATATTACAGATTAGGTAACTGAGGCATGGAGAAATGAAGGCACTTGCCCAAGTCACCAGAGAAACCAGACCATAGAGTCAGCAGCATGAATAAGTGACAGCTCAAGTGAAATTGTCAGGGAGATAGGAAACAGAGACTTGGTGGGTTGAGCTGAAAGCAGAAATCTAAGTTATAACGTGGACCGTGAGCTGGAGGGGAATGGGAGAAGGGAGCAAACAGAGAGGATAGGGCTAGAAAGAAATCCTGAAGACAGCAGTGTGAACAGGGTTCTTCGATTGCAAGCAATGAAAAATAGTAAGATATCATTTTTCCCTGCAGGGTCAAAAGGTCAATTTTGAAGATAAAATTACAGAAGAGGTAAGAATATAAAACAACAGACCAGGGTCAGACACTAAGGGGATCTGAAACTTTGTTAACTGGTTATGCCTTTTCTTTTAAACTTTAATGATGAAGTATTTATTTCATTTCCCACATTTAAAGATGGCCTTGAAGCTACAATTTGGCAAACAAACTAGTTTTTCATTTGCAAATTTTAAAAGGATTCTAAGCGTAGAGGGCTAGTCACATTTTTGTAAACTAAGACAACATGTGCTGCAATGTTACCTATTAAGCAAACAAAATGAAATTCATTTCATTTCATTCAACAAACCTGCAACCCACTAGAATATTCTATTTTTCCATTAAAGAAGGCAGTGATGAGTAGCCACGGGAGATGTGAATTTACATTGCTGACTCAGAAACTGACTTTCTTTATGAACTTTAACAGACAAGGCTTCTAATGGCCCGCAGCAGAGTTCAGAGTGAGTCAAGATATTTATATCCATATAGGATTAATCACCACAGGACAGGACAGGAAGTGGCAGGAAGATATGTTTAAGTCTGAATAGCTAATAAAGCCAGGAAAGAACTATTGTAAGAAGCAGTTGACGGCCAGAGGGTGATAAGAGGGCTTCTTTGAGCTGGATAAAAACAAATATAGTGTTTGACAAAGGGGCAAATCTCTTAGGTTATGACTCTCAGAGCATAGACCTGGGAGCCCAAGGATCTGGGTTCTAATCCTGAGTCCACCATTTGCTTGCTGTGTGACCTTGAGTAGATCACTTAACTCCTGTGACAGTTCCCTCATCTACAAAATGGGGATGCAATACCTCTTCTCCCTCTTATTTAGACTATGAACTACATTTGGGACCTGATTATCTTATTTCTGACCCAGCACTTAGTACAGTTTGCTTGGCCTACAGGAAGCACTTAATTACCACAATGACTGTCATTTGTATTAATGTCTGTCTCCCCCTCTAAACTGTTATCTTGTTGTGGGCAGGCAATGTTTCTACCAACTCTGTTGCATTGTTCTTACCCAAGCACTTAGCACAGTGCTCTACACATTAATGCTCAATAAATACCACTGACTGATTAGAGAGGACATCACCCCTACATAGATTGGTAAAGTAATGATGATAATGATGATTGCTAACTATACTTGCTGGTGGTTGTGTCCAACTATTGTTCCTAAGTTGCAAACTTTCAGGTGCCTGTGCCCTATACAATGGACGTTCTCCCTCACAAAAAAAAAAAGAGCTGGAAAGTACGGGAAACACTGACACCCCAAACCCAAGGATGCACATTATTACATGTGTTACGTCCGGCACACAAGGTAATGTGATGACATCATACACACCATTTTGCAGGAGCATGTAGAACAGAGTATTTCTCTTGGGGGGGCCCAACACTCCTCACTTGCTCCAGAACCACTGTGTTTCACTTCCCAGGTCCCTGTGCTTCTGAGCCAGAGAATTCAGATAAGTTGAAGTGAGAATGGTTGCTTAATATAAAAGCATAGGCTGTGAAGGTATCCAGGGTGATAACTGGGCCAGAAGGGGAACAGAGCAACTGAAAACCAGATAAATGTCCAGCCTACTGGATGCTGCAAAGTGCTTTTCTTGAGGGAAACTGTTTAGCAGTGATTTAGGGAATTCAACTGGAATAACAGCTCAGGAAGCAGCATGGCCTATTGGATAGATAATAATCTATAATCAATAATAATAATAACTGTGGCATTTTTGAAGTGCTTACTATGTGCCAGACACTGTACTAAGTGCTGGAGTGGATACAAGCAAATCGGGTTGGACACAGTCCCTGTCCCACTTGGGGCTCAAAGTCTCAATCCCCATTTTACAGATGAGGGAACTGAGGCTCAGAGAGGTGAAGGGACTTGCCCAAGGTCCCACAGGGGATATGTAGCAGAGCCATGACCTTCTGCTTCCCAGGCTCATGGTCTATCCTCTATGCCTTGTCTGGTGTCTGTCCTTGGGCAAGTCATTTAACTGAGGCACAGAGAATTGATCTCATCTGTATAATGGTGATTAGGACAGAGTCCCATTTGGAACATAGGCTGAGTCCAAACCTGATTGTCTTGTATCTACTCCAGTGCTTAGTAAATTCTTAATACCATAAAAAATGAATACCTTGTGGAGCCCTTAAAGAGCAGGCTCTACCCAATCTAACAGGTCAGAAAGATCATGTGGCCTAGTGGCCTAGTGGAAAGAACTTGGGTTTTAATCCTAGCCCTGCCATTTACCTGCTATATGACCTTAGCCAGGTGGCTTAACTTCTCTTTGCCTCAATTTCCTCATCTGTTAAATGTTGGATAAGAAACCAGGTTTTCCTCCCACTTAGACTGTGAGAACCATGTGGGAAAAGAACCCCAGGGCTTAGCACACATTAAGCACTAATACTAGAATTCATGTTATTATTATTGCTCTGCATACAGTAGGAGCTCAGTAAATGCCATTCACTGATGGAAGGAACTTCACATATTTATTAAGTGCTTATTGTGTGTCAAGGACTGTTCTAAGCTCTGGGGTAGATGAATGATAGTCAGGTCAGCGAGAATCCCTGTCCCACATGGGGCTCACAGCCTAAGAAGAAAGGAGAGCACACATCAAATCCCCATTTTACAGTTGAGGAAACTGAGGCACAGAGAAGTAAAGTGACTTGCCCAAAGTCACACCGAAAGTGGCTGAGCCAGGGTTAGAACCTGAGTCCTCTGACTTCCAGTCCCGTGCTGTTTCCACTAGGCCATGCTGCTTCCCTCCAACAGTGTTACAAACCTAGGTGATCAAGTAACAAGACAACTGAACAACCCTTGTGTGATGACAATTGAAAACTCAAGTGCATTTTCAAGAATGGAAAGACTGGAGTGGCTGAGGCAGGTCATGCAACCCTGGGCTTTCATTGTGAACATAAAGCAAATGTGTTCAGGAGTAAATCACTGGTTTATTTTGGAGTTACTAAAGCAAAAACAGTTTGATTGAAGCCTCATTTAGCTCAAATGTATGCTTGGTATCTCATTCTGCTGCATCAACCAGTCTTGGAGTATATAAAATAGCTCATTCGAAAGGTCACCTGGGCATGTCTTTTCTTAGACTTGATAAAGGAAATAACACAATTGAATTGGACGGTGAATAGATGATGTAATCCATAATGAAAAGAACTGGCGAGGCGTGGCACCTAACACCTAATGAGAAGGCATGGATGCTGTTAGTCGTATAGACCCTTGAGATGACCCAGCCTGGTCTAGCCCACAGGGTTTCCTGATTTCCCAGCTCAGATGTGGTTAATCCATGGAGTACCAGCCTGCTCACTCAATGCATCAGGCAAGAACTCTCAGATAGTGAAAAGCGAAGGACTCGAAGGGCATTAATTCAAGCCAGCATGTGTGCTCTCTGCAAAGTTCTTATTCTGAAAAGATCAGATGTGGAGATATAGAAAAGAATACGGTCAGAGAAGCATCGTGAAGGATGGAATTGGAAATTGGGGTAACCAGACACACATGAACAGAACTGGAAAACAAAAATAAATATGCATTATGTGATGAGCATTTTACCATATACTTTCTCAATAACTGTCCACTCATCGATGATTTCCTGCCCCACTGAATTATCTCAGAATATGTTTGGATGGCAGTGCAAGTGATGCCAGCTTTACAAAGCAGCATGACTGTGGGAAAGAGGCTAACCTCATTTTATTAGCTATTAGTGGGTACCCATAAAACATATCTGGCATTTTATATTTCCTTGTCTACGTGTTTTCCTTCTCTTCATGTTTCCTCTTTTTATACTCTACTGGCTTTGTTCCCCTATCATTCTCTCTCCCACTCCTACCTTATGATCAGTTATTACTTTAATTTACCCTGAACTAGGGGTGACCCAGTCCATTCCCACCAATAACCCCACTCCCTTTCTTCAGTAGTCTGAACCTTTCCTCTCCTGTCTGCTGCCTCAGGAGAAATTAAGATTGTGTCTCACAGCTGGACCCAGAGTCCAGAGACTAAAGACTCCCAGAAGAGGAGGGGATTTTCTTCCGATACATGCATTGCCCAAAGTGACACTTGGAACCAGTCCCCCCCATTCCTAAACTGTTGTACTAAGCACTTAGTACAGTGCTCTGGCACAGTAAGCGCTCAACAAATACAATTGAATGAGTGAATGAATGTTCAACTCTAGCTTCTCCCTGAAACTCACAGTGCTCTTTTAGACTGTGAGCCCACTGTTGGGTAGGGACTGTCTCTATATGTTGCCAATTTGTACTTCCCAAGCGCTTAGTACAGTGCTCTGCACATAGTAAGCGCTCAATAAATACGATTGATGATGATGATGCTCTGTATAGGGTAAGAGCTCAATAAATATTACTTATTGACCGAAGAGCTAGTAGATCAGAAAGCCAATCAGCTCCGATTGGAAACTCTCAGGTTATACCGGGATGTGAGGCTGGGAATCCAGATCAAACAGCTGTGCCAGGCCATCACTCTTCTCTCCCCCTTGGAATGGACCCCAGTAACAGTGCACATAATTGGAAATTAAAGCAGGAAGAAGAAGATTCCAGGAAAGTAAGAAGCAAAAATCAACCACCTTTCACACATATATCTGTCTCTCTGTCCCTTTCTCTCTCTCTCTCTCACAAACACACACACACACACACACACACACACAATATACCTGAAGATGAAAACCATCTACTTCAATAAACCTTCGATCAGTTTTCCCTTTTTAAGGCAAAGAGGTATTCCCTGAACGAGGGCTTTTAAAGGTCCCCATTTGTAGTTTGCTGAATCTGGCCAGCATACATCACAAAGAGCCAATTACCACAAAAATGTTGCCTCGCTGGCAGTGGCAATTCCCATTTCTTTAATATTTCCACTAACCTTATTTCCCCTGCGAGTCTAATAGCTGCTGCTGTGTGCACAAACTTGGTGGCCATGATAGGACAGGCAGTCAGACCACCTCACTTATCCTGGCTAATTTCAAGCTTTTCTGAATGGCACTTCAGTGGCAGCATTTAGTAACAACTTCAGCAGAGGGTAAAAAAAAATAACTAACAAGAAAATCCATAGATATAGCTGATCAGAGAGGAAACAAAGAGTTCTGGAACTTTTTATAGAATAGTTCACTGCTGTCCGCTTCTTTATTGAGACTAAACATCTGACTAGAATGAATCCTAAAATATAGGTGCTCTCCAGCTTCCAGGACTTGTTAACATACAAAATGGAAGGCAGGTTGAATGGTTCAACACAATTAGAAGTTTGGGAAAGAAATGTGAGTCATTTGCTTTGTCGGTTTCTCCTATTCATCCTATTTTTTCCTAAGTGGTTTCCCATAAAACTGCAGAACTAGCTGTGAGCCTGTGAATGAAATCCAGCAGATTTCAGAAGTCACTAATTATCTCCCCAGTAATCTATGGATCAACACGTGGAATATATCATTTTTTTTCTTTCTTTCCCAGATTTTTCCAAAGGAGGCATTCGTGAACTTTAAATGGAACAGTTCCCATCTACATCTTCAAGCAACTGTGGTGATAATGCTAGATAGATGGATGATTGCCTTTAGAGAGATTCAAGTTGGAAAGAACCCCCAGTCCAAGAATGTACAACCACTTCAAAAATCTCTCAGATTCAAAGACATCTAAAGGGTGAAATCATATTTCAGCAGTGATATCCACAGGTTACGCTCTTTCCATAATGACATGAAATTGCTAAACTAAAGAGGAACAATTTTTAACCAATGGCATGAATCCTTATATGCTTCAAGATTAACAGTCCTGTATGCTCTGAGGCTTTGAAAAGAAAAGAAGGTGCCAATTGTCCAAAAATGTGTAAATTTTAAGGGTTTTTTTTTTCTGATCAACATTTGGACTCTTAAAGACTAGAGATAGCGGAGGCAAAGAGAATCTCAATGACTTGTCCAAGATTATACAGTAGACAAATGGCAGAGGCAAAATTAGAACTCAGATCATCTAACTCCCAGCCATCTTTCCACTGTCATGCTGTTTCTCTTTTTTAAAAAAAAAATGGTATTTGTTAAGCACTTACTATGTGTCAAACACTGCCATGTACTAAGTGCTGGGGTAAGTACAGATCAATTAATTCAGACACAGTCCCTATCCCGCATGGTGCTCACAGTCTAAGTAGGAGGGAGAATACATATTAAATCCCTATTTTACAGTTGAAGAAATGGAGGCTCAGAGAAGTCAAGTGACTTGCCCAAAGTCACACAGCAAGCAATTAGCAGAGTTGAGATTAGAACCCAGGTTCTCTGACTCCAAAGCCCCTGGTCTTCCCACTAGGCTATGCTGCTGCACAATCCTGCCTCAGCACTATGGCTTATCAAATAGTCCTCATATATATATATATATATAATATTCAGAAAAGTTCACAGAACATGGTCATCATCAGATGTCCTGAAATTAAATTGCAGAACTTAGACAATGTAATAAACTGCCAGAACTATGCAGCTGTCTTTGATAGTGGCTATTTCAAATAGCCCATCAAATATTCCAAAACGATTTTAACAGAAATGAAAGAAGATGTATCATCTCTTTGCCTTTGTTCTCCACTGGATATGTGTTAATCATCTGTTGAATAAAATGAGTAGGAAATCCTGCAGGATTTTAGAATGTCTCAGCTAGGGATTAAAGGTGAATTTGAGCCAATAAGGGAACTATTTCTGCCTCCATCTCCTCCCGACCCCTGAACCCAGAACAGTTCCCCCAGAACTTACAACTTGAGAGAGGAGAGGATGTTGAGTTTGGAATGTGAGCTCAGGATGTCAAATTTGAAGATTTAAGAGGCTGAAAGGGGTGGACGTTAATTCTAAAGGCACAGTATTTGGAAATAGTAATCATAAAAATCAACAGTATTTATTGAATGCTTACCACATGCAGAGTGCCATACATAGCACTTGGGAAAGTGTAACAGAATTATAATTCATGACCTCTGCCTTCAAGGAGCTTACCATCTCACAAAAGAGATCAAAAGTTAAATAATTTGCAAATAAGAGGAACAACAAGAAGTTGAAATATATATATTGCTTATATATTGCTAGTGCTTAAATAGTAGGGCAGGTAAAATTAAGTAGTTAACTAGACATAAATAGGGATAGGTTCAAATGCTAAAATGTGGAAACCATAGACAGCTTTCACTGTCACCCTGAAGCCTGTTCCTCTAGAAGAAGGCACCTAAGCTTTTAGTGTGATTTATAAACTTTATAAGGACTGCATTATTCTGGTTAATGCTTACTGGCTTCTAAAACTGTGCAAGAATGTAGTATAGTAAGGAAGGTGTATCCATGTTGATGTTTTCTTAAAATTGATGTGGAAGCTGTGGGATTTGACCTTTTCCAACCTTCAGTGAATCTATAAACATTATTATCTTATTTTTCTTCTGGCAGGGATTTTCATGTTTAATTTTCTGCCTTCCACCATCTGCCTAGGCAGGATTAAGTATGAAAGTATTTTTAAAATACGTTCTGAGGTCAAAAAAACACCCTTAAAACCATTGGTACGCACCCGGTTTTAGACTAATCCTGATAGCAGGCAAAGGTCAGTGTCATTGCCATTTCTAGACAGTTTTCATCATCTTTTCACCTCCCTGAACATTATAATTCCTGTTTTCCTTGAAAACAAAATCTGTTCTAATAAATGAGGTTTCTCCTATATATCGATTTCTTATCCTAAATTCATGCATGTGGGCAAGGAACCTGGCAAACTAAATGCAATAGAGTGGGAGGATGGGAAAGATTGACAAGGTAGTGAGAGGGATAAAATTCCTTAAGAATTATAACTATCTTTGCAAATAGCTTTCAGGTACTCTGCCTTAACATACCAGTAAAAGAGAAATTGCATCATCTAAATAGCAGGAATTTTTAAGCTAGAAAGTTTCTTTCTTCCAACTCCTCCAGGAAATGCTTCCTGAATAATCAATCAATCAAATTTATAGAGTGTTTACTGTGTGCCAAGTACTGTACTGAGCACTTGGGAGAGTACAATATAAAAGAGTTGGTAGGCATATTTCCTTCCCACAAGGAGTTTGCCATCTAAATCCTAAATACTCCAATTTGAGTTGACTGGAGACATCATTTAACACTTGTGTAGTTTGGATTCTCCAGTATCTATGTACGTGCATTAAATTGGGAAGTCTATCATTCATTTTATTTCATCTTGACACCCTAAATGATAATAATATTTATTGAGTATGCACCACAAATCATGCTCAACAAGACAATCATCTTTGATCTAGTCTCTGACCCACACAGAGCTTACGGTCTAAGAGGGCATGTAAAGAGGTATCTCAAACCCATCTTACAGATGAGTTAGTTGAGGCCCAGAGAAAGTAAGTGAGTTGACCAAGGCCACATGGAAGGCAAGTGACAGAGCCTGGACTAGAAGCTGAGTCTTATGACTTCCAATCCCATCATCTTTCCACAAGATCACTATCTATCTTACACTTCCACCTGTTCTATCCCTGTCCTTCCAACCTCCTGCTCCCACTGTGCGTAAATCATTTTTTCCCCAAAACATTAACTGTGGTATTTATTAAGAGCTTACTAAGCACTGTATGAAGTGCTAGGATAGAAACAAGCTGATCAAGTTGGACACAGCCCCTGTTCCACAAGGTGTTCAGCCATTAGATTGTAAGTCACTGAGGGCAGGGACTGTGTTACTCACTTCCTGTGTACTCCCCAAGTGTTTAGTGCAGTGCTTTGCTTATTGGCTATAGCTGTCTCTGAGTCACAAGGTACCTGAAACTCTAGTGACAGTACCCTATTGCTCATCTAGCATTTATTGTTCTGTCCATTACAATGGTTTTTTTTTTTTGCATTTTTACTGTTTCATCTTTCTTTATATTGGCAATTCAAATCTCTCAGGAACCAGCGTTCTTGCCTGATTCTCACTTGTGTATTTTTCCCAGCTCTTAGAACAGTGCATCACACAGAGTAGCTGCTTAGTACATATTACTAGTACTCCTACAGACACTAAGACCATTAATTGATTCTTTGGATAAGGAAAATAAATAGCTTTGTTTCTTGTAAGCTGCATAGGATGGCTTCCTTAGAACAGATCCACACACTGTCCTATAATTTAGAATGGGTTGTATTTTAAATGATCCATCCAATATTTGCACATAATAAGGTGGTTGTTCCTTCCACCAGTAGCCCAGTAGGCATACCATGCCCGACCCTGGACTCAGACTAAAAGTCTCGGACCATGCTAGTCTTAGATTTACAGAGTGACTGCGGGACCCGGAGTTGTAGAAAATCAACATTAGTTCCTCTTCACTGTAATGAGTGTGTTTTAATGAAAACCACAATGTTGCTGTAATGCAATTTGTAAACATCTGATGAATCGGACAATCTTTTTTGTTGTTGTTGCTTTTCGTAAATATTAACAATTTTGGCTATTAACCAGCAGGTTCTCCGCAAATAGCAATTGGGTTATGTTCATAAGACTTCACTCATGTCATGTTATAAAACAGAAGAAAGCCCAGGAAAGGAAGAGAATACAGACTTCACTAAGCATGCTCTTAACGTGTTATGAAGAGTTCGTTTTTCCTTTAGTTAACAAGGAACATTTGAATAAAATACATAAATATTAAAAAGGCAATTATGGTTTGTTACCAGGATGACAAAAATAAAGCCCTGGATAAAATGATGGGAACAATTTAGAGCTCTGTGGGGCTGCCAGGGAGACAATAATCGAATGGAAAAGCTACATTTATTTAACGAGGAACGGACCCCTTCTTTAAATTCAACATTACTATCACGAAATGGGTGGAACTAACCCCTCATTTCAAATCTTCTAAAGACTTTTTAGTAATATACGGGTGATTAGAAGGTAGCTCACTGTTTTACCATGACAGGATTCTGTTGAAGAGGCAAGCAACTCCATCCTACTTAGAAGGAAGATACTGCTTTCTTTTGGGGTCCTGGAACTAACACACGGCACAGTAACACAAAGAAAGACTTAACATCAGCTGAAGAAACTCAAACAGAGTCAATAGTCCATAGCCACTAGAGAGAGCAGAGCTCAAAGGTCACAGAATAACCTCTATGTTTAGTAGTACCACATCTAACTTCAACTGATGTTATTGTACATCCTAACTGGCACGGAAGAACCGAGGCCTTCACATGCCTTTGACAATTCCAAAATCAAAAAGTATTATTGAGCACTTACTCAAGCACTGTACAAACAGCTTGGGGGGCTAAGGAGACTACGATAGATTTAATGGACACTATGCCTGCCCTCAAGGAGCTAGCAGTCTACTCTGTGCTGAGCACTGTACTATGTGCTCAGGATAGGACAGAGCTAGTAGAGATGATCCCTGCCCTCAAGAATCTTGCAATTGACTATGTACAGAGCAGTGTACTAAGCTCTTGTGACTGAACAGTAAAATTAGTAGACACAATCTGCTCCCTCAAGAAGATTGCAGTCTACCGTGGGCAGAGAACTGTACTAAGCACTTGGAAGCAAACGGTGGAGTTAGCAGACATTCAAGGATTCTATAATCCATCTTTAAATCCATCCAACATGGCCCAGTCATGGCTGGAAGATGCCTAAGAAAAAACAAACCATGTGATTACCTGCTAATTCTGCTTCTCATCCTTCAAAGTGTGAGAACTTGTGGGCAGGGAAGGTGTCTACCAACCCTGTTGTATTTATTTATTTATTTTACTTGTACATATCTATTCTATTTATTTTATTTTGTTAGTATGTATGGTTTTGTTCTCTGTCTCCCCCTTCTTGACTGTGAGCCCACTGTTGGGTAGGGACTGTCTCTATATGTTGCCAACTTGTACTTCCCAAGTGCTTAGTACAGTGCTCTGCACACAGTAAGCGCTCAATAAATACGATTGATTGATTGGACTCTCCAAAGTGCTTACTACAGTGTTTTACATACAGTAAGTGCTCAGTAAATATGATCAGAAAAATCCAATCTCCCATCCTCCTGTCTCTCCCCACTTCAATCCATACTTCACGCTGCTGCCCGGATCGTCCTTGTGCAGAAACGCTCTGGGCATGTTGCTCCCCTCCTCAAAAATCTCCAGTGGATAGCAATCAACCTACGCATCAGGAAGAAACTCCTCACCCTCGGCTTCAAGGCTCTCCATCACCTCGCCCCCTCCTTCATCACCTCCCTTCTCTCCTTTTACAGCTCAGCCCGCAACCTCCACTCCTCTGCCACTAATCTCCTCACTGTGCCTCATTCTCACCTGTCCCGCCATCGACCTCTGGCCCATGTCATCCCCATGGCCTGAAATGCCCTCCTTCTGCACATCCGCCAAGCTAACTCTCTTCCTCCCTTCAAAGCCCTACTGGGAGCTCACCTCCTCCAGGAGGCCTTCCCAGAATGAGCCCCCTCCTTCCTCTCCCCCTCCTCCCCCTCCCCACCCCCCACCTTACCTCCTTCCCCTCCCCACACCTGTATGTATGTATATATGTTTGTACATATTTATTACTCTATTTATTTATTTTACTTGTACATATTTATTCTATTTATTTTATTTTGTTAATATGTTTTGTTTTGTTCTCTGTCTCCCCCTGCTAGACTGTGAGCCCACTGTTGGGTAGGGACCATCTCTATATGTTGCCAACTTGTACTTCCCAAGTGCTTAGTACAGTGCTGTGCACACAGTAAGCACTCAATAAATACGATTGAATGAATAAATGATTGACTGAAAAATGTCAAATATAATCTATTATCACTATTATCATTATTTTTATCAAACAAAATGGTATTTGTTAAGCCCTTACTATGTGTCAATCACTATACTGAGTGCCGGAGTAGATTCAATAATAATAATATAGCATTTGTTAAGTGCTTACTATGTGCCAGGCACTGTACTAAGCTCTGGAGTGGGTACAAGCAAACTGGGTTGGACACAGTCCCTGACCCATGTGAAGCTCACAGTCTCAAACTGCATTTTACAGATGAGGGAACTGAGGCCCAGAGAAGGGAAGTGCTTACCCAAGGTCACATGGCAGACAATTGGTGGAGCCTGGATTAGAATCCATGACCTTCTGACTCCCAGCCCTGCAGTCTATCCACTACGCCACACTGCTTCTCTGAACTAAGTCCCTGCCCCTCATGGGGTTCACAATCTAAGGGGAAGGGAAAATAGGATTATTCAAAATGATTGGGTGAATTGGACTTTCCACAAACAAACCCTGAGAAAATACAAACATCAAATTAATATTTGACGAGGCTCACAAGCATGATGGCTGATTGTCTATGATTGCCAGGCTTGGGAGGTTCTCATCCCATTTCAGTGTCTGTTTAGGCACATCACAATGGACTAGAAGGTGGAGATAATATATTCAGTTCACTTAGAAAAACTTTGAACTTTGGGTCACCTAAACTAAATCTGTTTAAGCCTCACAAGTAATGAGATAGCAAACACGGAATTAGAGAAAATTCTAATGCTATTTCCAATCTAAAGAGTTCAGAATTACATTATGCAGGGAATATAATTAACTCCACTGTATTCTAGCCTAAGTAGAAGGTGAAGGGAGCTGGATTTAACATTAGCATAAAAGCAGTAAGGCAAAGGCACATGGTTAAATGTCTACATCGGCAGAAAACAGGATCTAGGGCTGCCCGTGAAAGAAATTCAGATAGTTAACAGGCCAAGAGAGGGAGATGAGCTATAACTCTGACTAAAAAGCTGAATTTGGGCACAACTCTGGGAGGAATTCTAAGGCAAAAGCCCAGAACTTCACACATGTGACAGAAGAACTTGCTTCCCGGTCATGACACAGCTCATTTATTGGTGGGAAAAATGTGGCATCTTTATTGTTTTAATTTTTTTTAAAACCTTCAAGTGATTTTATTTTTAGTTGCTCCACAATGTTTGCTGTAAGACTTCTGAATGATCTGGGTGAGTTAAGGGTAAAAGAATCTAAAATGTATTTATTCATTTCATTTAATACACACATTGGGAAATAGTTGGCAGAAAACTCACATTCTTGGCAGAAAGTATTCCATTGAACCCCAGACTTTTGCAGAAGCCCGTATGCAATGAAATGTGCCCATTCTCACCTTGAAGGGGAAAATCCCTCAAAGGATATGTAGATGAAGATGGCTGATCTTAATCTGAACCTACCTGACTTGAAGGGGAGGAATGTGCTCTGCAGATAGGACTGTGTTTTGTGTCCAAACGGAGTGATGTAAAAATGTATCTTTGGAAAGATGCCATGCTAGTGATGGAGAGGATCATCTTTACAGTTAAACGAACTTCAAGCTCATTTTGCACTCAAAGATTTCAGTGGTCTGTGTGTTTTAAGTGATGATGACAACAATGAAAATAACACTAATTAAAATTGTAATACTTGCTATTTTTAGCAATGCTTAAAGAGTTATGCTCACCTTAATACCTCTACGTGGAACTTTTGAAGAGAAGGAATGTCAGCAAGATACCAAACAATTGCTATGTGTGGAGAGCAGAAAAATGGAAAGCAAAGAGGAGAGTGGAGAAATTGGAAGGACACAGAAAACTAAAAGCCCCAGACAATGCTACATCTCAGCTGATAACCAAGAGTCTATTTTTTTAAATGGTATTTGTTAAGTGCTTACTTTGTGCCAGTCACTGAACTAAGCACTGGTTTAGGTACATGTTAATCGGGTTGAACAGTCTACGTTCCACAGTGAGCTCACAGTCCTAATCCCCATTTTACAGATGAGGAAACTGTGGTCCAGAGAAGTTAAGTGACTTGCCCAAAGTCACAGAGCAGACAAGAGTCGGAACCAAGATTAGAACCCAGGTCCTTTAGACTTTCAGGTCTGTGCTCTATCTATTTGACCATGCCACTTCTTATTGCCAAGGACAGAAGAGTATATTCATGCTATCAAAAAAAAGGAGAAGCTCTTTTGAGCAAAAGCTCGATAGAGAGACAAGGGGAAAAACTGAAAATAGCATCAGGCACTGCAGACAACAAATGTAACACCACAACAAAGGAAGATCTTCTGTGTGCACAGTGTGGCTGGGAATGTGGATGCTGCAATGTTCCTGTCAGTCACTCATGAATTCATAGGTAAATTCCATTGTCAGTGATGTCTTCTTGGGTATATATATTTGGAGATAGATGGATAGCTCTCTCTATATGATGAATTTACCTACTAATTCATGAATACACAAAAGTCTGTGTATATACATACTTATATATGCACATATATGCATATATATATATGCACATACTGAGAGTATGTAATCATTAGCATTTTAATTATCATTAGTTTACTACATGCCAACTACTGTCTCAGTACCGGCGCAGATAGCATAATAATCAGATCAGACAAAGCCCCTGTCCCATGTGGGTCTTACAAAGAGGAAGGGAAAACAAATAGCTTATACCCATCTTATAGATGAGGAAAGTGGGGCCCAGAGAGTTTGTGACCAGTGCCCAGGGTCACTAAACAGGCCAGGGGCAGAGCTGGAAGAAGAAGAAGAAAGAAGAAGCAGAATATAGATCTGAATCCTAGTCTCTTGCTCTTAACATTAGGCCAGGCTGCCTCCTAAGCCTCAAAAGCACCTTCTCTTTTCCCTCAGACACACAAAATATCACTTTAGCCCCACATCATTCCACTGCTTACATTCACCAACTCCAGGTCTGTGAGTCCTCGACCCTCTCCATTCCCCTGCCTCAACCTCATCTTTCGTCTGAGAGGTTCTGCAAGAATCATAAAGAAATTTAGGATTTTGAAGCTACACTGGAGAGTACTGCCATACTTAGAGGACAGTCCTTGAAGTCTCTTCTGAAACATTTTCCAGCCGCTCAAAAAGCAAAGGATATTCTGGGAAACTCCGTCCTGAAATATTCATTTCGGATTCCGAAAGTGCAGATGGATTTGTGTTTGCTTTCTAAACGACAGCATGTTGTAGCGTATTGATGTCAGCATGGGGCCGTGAGGTCACTACCGCTGCTGACAAGATACAACATCTCCCTGTCAATCAGACAATTTCTCCATTAGTCTACTGGAGATTTGAATACACATGGCTGCCAGGCAGGACTGGAGTCTCCATCTCATTATTCTGTCCGTTACCCATTAAAGATTTATAGTGCTTTGCTCTACTTTCTCTATCTTGTGATCTCCACCCTCTCCTCAGTGGCCCCCAATGGTATTAAGCAGTAAACTAACCCCACCTTTTTCTTGAAGATACCAAATGAAATCATATTAATTGTGACATTTGTTAAGCGCTCTTAGAAGTGCCAAGCTCTCTACTAAGCGTTGGGATAGATCCAATGCAATCTGATCAGACACAATCCCTTTCCCACATGGGACTCACAGTCTAACAAGGAGGGAGAGCAGGTGTTTAATCCCCATTTTATAGAGGAGGAAACTGAAGTACAGAAAGATACAGAGAGCCCTGTGTCCAACCTGATAAGCTTGTAGATACCCCAGGGCTTAGAACAGTGCTTGTTGCCTAGTAAATGCTTAACAAATACTGTAAAACAAACAGAGAAGTGAAATGGCTTCCCCAAGGTCACACAAGAGACAAGTGATGGAGCTGGGATTATAACCTTCTACTAGGCTTTTTCCACTAGGATCCTTCTCAAATATAAAAACAGCTTGTTCTTGAAAGGGAGTATGTGACAGTGGGAAGAGTTGAGGGGAGGGCCCAATAAGTGGATGTGCAAAGGCCAAGAGTGTATTCAGTCCAGGAGGAAAAATAAGATCGCAACATACGTTACCCTGAAATTTACCCTCAGTCTTCTGGAAAGCCAGAAATACTCCAACTTAAAAAATGATGTCATTTAAAACTGTAAGGTCATTTTTTTTTCCTCCTGTAGAGCCCCTAGTTGCTTTGAATCCGTTATCTTCACATTTTCAATTTCATGTCTGTGGAATCGGCAACATCTTCGCTCTGCAAGGAGAAAGGCAAATCCCATTGCTCCGGCGTCATTTTCGCTACAGTCCGCTTGCTGTTAAAAAAAAAAAATTGTGTCAAAAATGAAATTATGCTGTGGTGGAGTGCCTTTTTTTCCTACGAATGAACTGTAAAATAAGCAAAGGGTAGGGGAAAAGCACCATATGCTCTTTTTTTCCAGGGGGGTATGCCTCATCGTCAGATCAGAAGACACATTAAATGCTGACTACAAAGAACCTTCAGTTGCTAGTACTGTGGAGACAATTTTGCCTTGCTTTTGCTGAGATGCCCCCCAAAAGCCTAAAAATAATTATTTATGCCAGTTGAGTAATTAATGACTATCTCACTAAATGATTGTTCATTGAATGCCATTATACGGCAGGGAAAATTTATTTTAACATGAATTTTCACTTTGAAACTCACAACAGCTTCACAAAATTATAGTACTAGATGTTCTGTAAACTATATCAGCCAAGAACTGTACCTTTGACTGCTAACTCTCAGACACTACCAATGGCCATGGGAGAATCTTTCAATCAATTTTTTTTATTGAGTATTTACTGTGAAGCTTATTATGAGCAGGGAACCTGTCTGCTAATTCTGCTGCACTCTAATAATAATAATAATAATAATAATAATAATAGTATTTGTTAAGCACTGTTCTAAGCACTGGGGGATACAGGGTGATCAGGTTGTCCCGCTTGGGGCTCACAGTCTTAATCCCCATTTTACAGATGAGGGAACTGAGGCACAGAGAGGTTAAGTGACTTGCGCAAAGTCACACAGCTGACAATTGGCGGAGCCGGGATTTGAACCCATGACGTCTGACCCCAGAGCCCGGGCTCTTTCCACTGAGCCAGGCTGCTTCTCCAAGCACCTAACACAGAGCTCTGCACATAGTAAGCACTCAATAAATGCCACTGATTGATTAGTTACGGTGTAACCAGCACCGTGCAAAGGCTTGGCAGAGTACAATAGACTTTGTAGAGAATGATGTGGTGCTCGAATAATAACAAAACTATGTATTTTAAATTTCTATTCTCACTTTAACATCTGACAGAAAATGTTTCATTTCTCATTTCTAAATGAAATTTTTTTAAAAAATTATCCATTCTTTTGACCCCTTTCTTCAGAAACAGATATGCAATGCGCACAAAATGAGTACTATCTCCAGGAGATCACAAAGATTAAAGATCATTTGGCAAACTGGTAAAATATTCCATGCAAATACTATATTTCCATAAAAGGTTAGATGAGAACATATGTGAAATGCTAGGTAGAGGCTGCCCTTCATTTTCCAAGCAATTTACTATCACTCGTCCATCGGGATGAGCAATTCTCCTTTCACAGATGATGAAACAGATACAAAAGGTCAATAAATTGAATGACAACTGAAAGGTCAGAGCTGTCGGAATTAGAACTCAGCACTCCTAATTTCTAGTTCCATTCTTTGCCAAAATCTGCTATTTTTCTTTAGGAGATTAACATAAGGTCTTTAAAACGTATGCATGGAAATGCATGGTGTAAGACTGTACTTTATTTGAACCTATATCGAGCTCTCTATCCACTTTTATCACCACTCTTTGTGTATGTCTCTTACATTCTTGGAGCAATTTAAGATCTGGTTCACAGTGGCCAAAGTCTGGGATGACTAATGGATGCAAGGTCTGTTTTATATTTCAAAGGTTGAGTTTGAATTTGGTTGAAGTTTTATTTAGATTCAAAATTCTTCATATCTTTCATTATCAAACGGATAATGGAAGTTTCCGTTCATATTTTCAGCACTTCATTATTTTCATCGCCCCAAAATGCTATGAAGTTGAATTATTTTGGGGGGAACGGAAAGGTTTTCTGTCCTCTGAAAATAAATTGGTAATATGGGTATTTGCTCTTGGAACCCATAATGTTAGTCACAACTAACGTAGCAAATGGTCAAAAAGTTCCACTTTCTAACCAACCCCAGGTTGCGTATGCTTCAAACAATAAGTACATAATGAAATTTAAAGGAAAACAAATAATAATTAGGTCCCAGGCTACTTCTTGCAAATCCTTAGTGCAAAGTCTTCACTGCTGAATAATAATAATAATAATGGTAGTTATTAAGTGCTTACTATACACAAAGCACTGTTCTAAGAGCTGGGGAGATTACAAGGTAATCAAGGTAATCATGTGGGGCTCACAGTCTTAACCCCCATTTTACAGATGAGGGAACTGAGGCACAGAGAAGTGAAGTGACTTCCCCAAAGTCACACAGCTGACAACTGGAGCTGGGATTTGAACCCATGACCTCTGACTCCAAAGCCCAGGCTCCTTCCACCGAGTCAAGGATTTTGAATGATCCCTGCTATTCCTCTCTGCCCAATATTAAGGAAGACTGAAGGATGCTGGCAGGATCATTGTTGTCTGTGTTATGGGGAACTGGGTTTTAATCCTGGCCCTGCCACCTGCCTATTATGTGACCTTGGGCAAATAACTTTTCTGGACCTCAGTTTCTTCATCCATAAAATGGGGTTTTCTCCTGTTCTCCCTTCCCCTTAGGGTGTGAGCCTCATGTGGGTCAGGGATTGTGTCCAAGCTGATGATCTTATAAATCTCCAAGTTCTTAGTACAGCTCTTGGCATATAGAAGCAGCATGGTGCAGTGGAAAGAGCCCAGGCTTTGGAGTCAGACGTCATGGGTTCAAATCCAAGCTCCGCCAATTGCCAGCTGTGTGACTTTGGGCAAGTCACTTCACTTCTCTGGGCCTCAGTTACCTCATCTGTAAAATGGGGAATAAGACCGTGAGCCCCCCGTGGGACAACCTGATCACCGTGTAACCTCCCCAGCACTTAGAACAGTGCTTTGCACATAGTAAGCGCTTAATAAATGCTATCATTATTATTATTATATAGTAAGCACTTAGCAAAATACACACTGTCATACTGTCTCTATGGAAATTAGAGTGGTGTTGCGGGATTCTCCCACTGAAAGTGGAGGATGAAAACCTGCAAAATAGAAAGGATTCTAGCACTAGTGATTGGCACAGCATCATTCGCACCTCTGTCGGTGATGTTCTTGTTGGGGTGGGGAGTGCAATGTAGAGTAGGTAGAACAAAGCTTCACTGACAAATGCCATCAAAAACAAACAACAAAAACCAACGGTGTCCTGAGCCAGCCTCCCATCTAGCCTCCACAGTAAGGGAATCTTCCCAACCAGAGCCAGCTTTCTCCTTGGCCTCTGCTTCCTGCTCCGGGTGAGGAAATAACAGCCTTCTTCCTCTTTTCCCTCCCTCCCATGGGCTCTACAGGCACAACTAGAGACTGCTACAGACAGGGAACATTCGGCAAGTATTTGCCTTCCCAGAGTCCTGCCCCAGAGGTTAGAGACAGCTAGTATCAACAGGTTAGAGGGGACAACCCAACAGACATACATTCCCCACACAGACACACACACACACCAAGCTAGCTCTCTTCCTCCTTCAAAGCCCTACTGAGAGCTCACCTCCTCCAGGAAGCCTTCCCAGACTGAGCCCCCTCCTTCCTCTCCCCCTCCTCTGCCTTACCTCCTTCCCCTCCCACAGCACCTGCATATATATGTTTGTACATACTTATTACTCTATTTTACTTGTACATATTTATTCTATTTCTTTTATTTTGTTAATATGCTTTGTTTTGTAGTCTGTCTCCCCCTTCTAGACTGTGAGCCCGCTGTTGGGTAGGGACTGTCTCTATATGTTGCCAACTTGTACTTCCAAAGCACTTAGTACAGTGCTCTGCACACAGTAAGTGCTCAATAAATACGATTGAATGAATGAATGAATGAACATGCCTACTCTCCCCACGCTGCAGATGATGGCTTGAGTTATGGGCCTTCTGCCACCCAAACCAGCCTAGAACCCAAAGTGTCCATCCCCATGTGATTCCTGAACCCAGCACTTAGTCCATCCAGTGCTTTGCATACAGTAGGCATTTAATAAGTATTATTACTACTATGAGGGGATAGACCCACCTCAACATACCCATATTCATAGAACCACGTTGAAGCAGTGCCCTACTCCATTCATTCAATCATATTTATTGAGCACTTACTGTGTGCAGAACACTGTAATAAGCTCCATCTCACTTCTGCATCACCCTTGCACTTGGATTTGTATCCTTTATCCATCCCACCATCAGCTATATATATACACCCATAATTCATTTCATTTCTCTGGACTATTCTGTTTATTTGAATAGAATACTATTCTATTTATTTTGTTAATGATGTGCATATAGCTTTAATTCTATTTGTTCTGACAATTTTGACACCTGTCTACATGTTTTGTTCTGTTGTCTGTCTCCCCCTTCTAAACTGTGAGCCCGTTGTTGGGTAGGGACCGTCTCTATATGTTGCCAACTTGTACTTCCCAAGTGCTTAGTACAGTGCTCTGCACACAGTAAGCGCTCAATAATACAATTGAATGAATGAATGAATGAATGAGTGAATGGACTGTAAGCTCATTGTGGGCTCGTTGTAAACTCTCCCAAGCACTTAGTAGAGTGTATGGCACACAGTAAGACCTCAATAATTATGATGGATTGCTTAATGACTGTCTCCCCCTCTAGAACAGAAGCTCCTTGTGGGCAGGGAACAACTCTAGTATAGTGTACTCTTCCAAGTGTTTAGTACAGTACTCTGCACACAGTAAGCACTCAATAAATATGACTGACTGATTGATTAGTATTACATGTGGGATGTCAGTGAACTTTGACAAGAGAGACGAGTCACAGCAATGTGCCTGGGCGTGGAACAATAGTAGAGTGCAGGTCAACCTGTCAAGTAGCAATTAGAAATGGGGCCATTATCTTGGAGCAGAAGACATTAGACTGTAATATCCATAAAGGCAAGGAAAAATGGATATTAATTATGTTGTACTTCCCCAAGTGCTTAGTGCAATGTTTTGTGTTCAGTAGTTGCTCTGCACTGATGGAGTGGTTGGGAAGATCATAATTCAAGGAAGAAGAAACCAAAATGGCACTCAGGCCTGTGGGAAACAGTGCAGCAGTGGAGCAAGGGGCTATCTTGATTGATTGAGTTCCGCGTGATGGAGATAGGACAGTAAATTACGCCTGTGCTTACTCTAGTGGTTGTGTCATTGCCAAACTCTAGGAGCTATCTGGATGGGAGACCAGAGGATACTGAACAGTAATGAAGAACATTTGGCTAGAGACATGGTCTTGAGGTGTGTCTCTTTCTCAGCAAAGACTAATCCGACAATAAGAGTACAGATGATGTAACTAAATAGTACAAAAAACCACCCCCAACCATCTGTGACATTGCATGTGATACCTAAATAGTACTGTATCTTTAAAACCCATCTTCCCTCATTTCTGCAAACGATACTCTGAAAAACATTAATGCAAAGCAGATTTGTACTACAGACTCTCAAAAAGTTGTTTCCTGGAAGATCTTGACCTTTTTCCTTTTCTTCTTTCAGTTGGATACTTGTGGACAAACACCCTACCACTCCACCACAGGAGAGAAATGAGAAACTTTAAGGGTTACTGGCCACTTGATAGTCTAATAATGGCTAGTGTTTGGTAATTGGATACAATAATTGCTTACTATGTTGAATGACTTTAAGAACCACTTCAATCTGTACTGTCTTGGGTACTTAGAGAGGGGAGACTGATATAAGGACATTGTTTTAAAATAACTGGCAAACAAAGCTATTCTTTTCATACAGTCTAGATATGCCCATATATATGTTTGCTCATGAAACCTGCTTTTGTGAACGATGAGAATATAAAAAAAGTCTTAAAAATGGGGCACAATAAGTTCAACAAATCAAAGTTGCTAGGCTAGAAACTGTCCAGGATATTTTGGTCATTATATTTGATGTTACCCAGAATATTAAAGATTTCATTTTCTCCATTTCAAGATCAGAGCCAAATTCTGATCTCAGCTGTAAGTTCAGTAAAATCCTTCCATAATGAATCCCAGGGAAAGGGAAATTTGATAGGGGGTTAAAAATGCAAGTACATTACATGGATACATTTCAAATATCCCATTTGGGATATTTTCCCCTTCTCCAGTGAGCATAAGCAGTGTGTTGGAGGCTTGGAGAGTTATCATTATTACATTTGTTAGGGGCTTACTATGTGCCAAGCCCTGTACTACATGTTGTGGTAGATACAAATCATCAGGTCTCATAGGGAGCTCACAGTCTACGTAGGAGAGTTAACAGGTGTTGAATCCTCCTTTTGCAGATGTGGGAACTGAGGCACAGAAAAGTTAAGCGACTTGCCCAAAGTCACACAGCAGACAAGTGGCAGAGCTGGGACTAGAACCCCAGTTATCTGACTCGCAGGCCCATGGTCCTTCTCCTAGGCCACGCCGCTTCTCAAATCCACATGCCACAATAAATCCCCATTCACCAAGACCTAAATTAAGTACAGTGTGTGACATTAATTAATCAACAGTATGTATTAAGCATTTACCATGCACAGAGCACTGTACTAAGCACAGTCTAACAAAATTTCCAGATACGTTCCCTGCCCGTAATGAGCTTCAACTCTAGAAACGAGTTCCCAGTCTGCGGGAGGTCATATAAGCAGGGTCAGCTTCAGCCATTCAATGACCCTGAAGCATTCATTCATTCATTCGCTTTTACTGACCGCTTATTGTGTGCACAGCACTGTGCTAAGCACTTGAAAAGTACAATTCGGCAACAAATAGACAATCCCTCCCCAACAACGGGCTCACGGTCTAGATGGGGGAGAGCGAAAACAAACCAAAACAAGTAGACGGGCATCAATAGCATGAAGCAGGGGAGAATGTGTTGACCTACCTTCCATTCGATGCCCTTACCTTACTCTATCAGGGGCTCAAAGAGCTGCATATGATGGAGAACAGCAGCTCCATTAAAAATTTGAGTCCAAATGTGTGACCTTGGGCAAGTCACTTCTCTGTGCCTGAGTTTGCTTTCATTCATTCAGTTGTATTTATTGAGTGCTTACTGTGTTCAAAGCACTGTACTAAGGGGTTGGGAGAGTACAGTGTAACAATAAACAGACACATTCCCTGCCCCCAAGGAGCTTACAGTCTAGAACAGTAGAATGTAGTCTAGTCTACCTCATCTGTAAAATGGGGATCAAGACTGTGAGCCCCATGTGGGACAGTGACTGTTTAACCCAATTACCTTGTATCTACCCCAGCACTTGGAACACTACCTAGCACCTGGTAGGCGCTTAAATACCACAGTTATTACGATTTCACCATGAAAACTTTCCATAGGATTCACTGCTTTTATTAAGCTTCCCCATGGCATTCAGTGGCTACTAAGAACTTGGGTGGGCATTCTCCAGGCTCCTCTAGACTGGCAGGGAACATGTCCACCAACTCTGTTATCTTGTACTCTCCCAAGTGCTTCCTAAAGTGCTCTGCACATAGCAAGCACTCAATAAATACCACTGACTGATTATTCCCCTGGAAGCCATGAGACAGAGTAACCCAAAGGAAGATATATTATTTCAGAGCTCCTTGCCCACCTTACTCTGCCCAAGTCCTGAGTACTGTTTGAGAAAAAGCAAGACCTACCGTCTCTGTTTTTAAAACTGTGAACTTCCAAAAGCCTGTTGCCTCCTTTGGCGAATATTTATGTTTTAATCCAGTATTTAACTTCCCTTTTACCTCCCCACTCTGAATAGGTCGGCTTTCTAAGTTACCATCTAAATAGTAAACATCCAGAAAGTCTATGGTTTCCTTCGGAAACCGTATAAGACACAAGCTTTCTCAGAATGTTCCCTGAGAATTATTTCTTTCATATACTCCACCCCGCACCAAAGTCTAATGAATTCAATTTTTCAACAATGAGAAAATAACCTTAGAATTTAGCTCTTTTCCAGCATCCTGCAGACTGTTATGTGCTTTATGATAAAGGAAAGCCAGGATAGTTGCTGGACTCTGAGCTCTAAAGCGGGTCTTGGATTCAAGTTCCACTCCTAATTGCAATTGTGATCCATGTAGCCACATGGGGAAGCAACTGCAGCAGAGATCTTAGACACAGGAATTGAGTTTCAATAGGCAGGGAAGAAAGGGGAATGAGACAGATCTAAATTCTTACACTTCACTATTATGAGCTCTTTTGAATGCTTACAAACATCTATAATCATACAAACAAACCAGTAAATTCATAAAGTTGTTTATGCACACAAACAATTTTAGGAGGGTGAAAGGGGCGACACAGGTATAATGGAATGAGAGTCTCATCCAGTGGGCTTCATTTAGAAGAATAGTGTAGCTTGCGTGACCTTGGGTTATTTAATTTCTATGGGCCTCATTTTCCTCATCTGTAAAATGGGGTTAGGTACCTGCTCTCCCTCACATTTTGACTATGAGTCTGAGGTGGGACAGAGATTGGGTCAGACAATCATCTCATACCTACCCCAACAATTAGTACAAAGCTTGGCTCATAGCAAGGGCTTTAATATCACAATAAAAATAAATGAAAAGAAAATGTCATCAAGCCGTTGCACCCCTGCTCTAAATTGAGAACAAGTCATTAAAGACAACATATAATTTAATCATCCCCTAACAATCTTTCTACTAAGGGATTCTATCTTTTACTTTGATTGTATGTTCACAAATGCTTACTACAATACTCTTCATGCATTGTACTACCCAGTACACAGTGTCTGTGCAAATAATACTGGTAATGACATTTAAGTAAACATGGAAAAATCAGAGCCCTAGCTGAGACCACCACCATAACTAGAATCCTGCTAAAGTCCCCAGAAATCCACATGCTATCGCTTTGTCTTAAAATGCCAATCATATTCGGATTAACTTCTGATTATTTCCCTTCCAAACTTCCAAAAACATTCCTTTAAATTGTATTTATTTTAATGTTTTGGAAGTGAAAATGCGTTACTGCATGTGAGAAATCCCTTTGCATCGCCATATGCCTTTCTGACACGCTATGCCTGGAAATACATCGACTGCGCAGATTTCTTAGTTCTAAATGGCCTCTACTGCCAAGAAGGGAAGTAGGAATCTGAAACAGCCTGAGATCTTGGCAAATTTTGAACCAGATTGAAGCTGCACATTTTCACTCTTCAACTGTACGCGGGTTTGAAAACTTATACTGGGGAGTAAGATAAATCTCCTAATTTTTCTTCTACCTATTTTTTCTCCTAATTTTTTTCCAATTTTCTAATTGCTTGTCTCTATCGCTTGAGATCATGGTGACCATGCCCTGCAGTAAGAGACATTTGGAGGAAAGGATGAGGTATTGGACCTTTGGTAAAAGTTGGCAGGTTCCTTCTTCAGCTCCCCTGTTCAAATTCTGAACTCCCCCAGACCCCAGAAATGAATTTCGGCAACATTGTGGCTCTTTGGACAGCTAAATCATAAATCAATCAATGGCATTTAATGAGAGCTTACTGTGTGCAGAGCACTGTACTAAGTGCTTGGCAGAGTACAATACCAGAGAATTAGCAGATACAATCCCTGCCTAAAACAAGCTTGCACTCAATCAAGCATATTTATTGAGCACTTACTACATGCAGACCACTGTACTACATGCTTGGGAGAGTATAATACAACAAAATTAACAGACGTATTCCTAGCCCATAATGAGCCTACAGTCTGTGGGGGGAGATAGACATTAATATAAATAATTTATAATATAGAATTTTAAGATATGTACTTGAGTGTTGTAGGGTTCGGATGAATATAGAATGCCAAAAGGTCACGGATCCAAGTGCATAGGTAACACAGAAGGGAGATTGAGCCAGAGAAAAGAGGGCTTAAATCAGAGAAGGCCTCTTGGAGGAGATGTGACCTTAATAAGACTATGAAGGTGTGGAGAGTGGTGGTCTAGTGTATATGGAGGGGAAGGAAGTTCCAGGCTAGGGGGAGGCTTAGAGGCTTTTTTGGTTGGCCAACTAAATGCCCTACTTTGGTTCCAACAGTGATGATGAGCTGAGGATCGCCAGCTCTTAGTGCGGATACGAAAAGATAGTCCTTGGGACTGCTGGGAAGCTTCACTCATCTGTCAGCTAAGCTATTCCTCCAGGGGTAACTGGAATATTAATATATACAATTTACGACATTTAAATTCTTCAAAATAAAGTAGCCATTTTGAGGTTTCACCTAGTGTCCATCTTCAATGTACACTAATTGATACTTTTTACTTTTTCCTTTGTGTTGTCAGAGCAAGAACCCTGCCTTTGGCTCTTCCTTATTACCAATTTATTTTGCCCAGGGTGTAAAATGGCAAAGTCATTTCTTTAGGGCTAAGGGTGAGGCAGAAAACTTAATTACATTTTTCAGATTATCAGGGAAGAAAGTCCTGAACTCGCCCTGTCTCCTAGCGAGAGATGAGTTTGGGTATGCAGATGGCTGGGCGATTTTATGGGTCAGTCCGCCAAATGCTAATGGAATGGTCTCATCTCCCTCCCTCTTCGCCCGCTCCTTTCCAAGATGGCTGGATCCCATTTTGCCTCTCAGTGGGAGCATGAAGAGTTATTGCTCAATTGTATCCAGGTTAATAATGCTCAAACAGCTGCTCACTTCTCCCTAGCTCATTAGTGAATAGCGCAACCCATTAGACTTTTCGAATTATGTTGTCATCACTCTCATCACCATTAGTATATAGTCAGTATTTATTTTGGACCCTTTACGGTAATGAGTACCCCAATCTTCAACAACCCTTCAGCCACCTCTTTCGCTTGGGTGAATTTATTCATTCATGGCCAGCCTCTGCATTGCGTGTATAGCTAGACTGCAAACTCGTGGAGGGTAGGCCCTTGTCTATTAATTCTATGGAATTAGCCCAAGCGTTCCACACACAGATGCTCACTAAATACTACTGATGGGTGTGAATATTTTATATTTGATAAGTGCTCAGTAAATACAATTGTTTGATCTGATCATATTTTATCTACCCTAGCACTCAGCACAATCCTTGGCACAAAGTAAGTATTTAATCACAAGTATCACAATTAATTCTTATTGCCATATACTTTCCCAAGTCATCACCTGGAAACATTTTTTAGCTCGAGCAATATCAGACTCATTCCATACCCATAAACTTGGACAAAGGAAATGTTGCTTTGATTTTCCTTCTGCATAGAATTCTGTCTCCCGGAAAGCGTCGGAGTTTCTAAACATAAAATGTTCTTCAGGTAGGTGAGCTAAATTTCCACACTAGCAAATGCATGTGGTTTCAAATTAGGCAATACTCAAGGTTCATATACAGTCATGAAAAATGCTATTTGCTCGAGTAAAGATTGCCTGGGGATTATATGCTTACCACGTTTCTAACCGTACATTCTCCTTCCAATTCACATACGGAGAGTTCTTCCAAGATAGTGCTATCAGTGTATTTCTATGGTAGCAAATGGTCAGCTCAAGTATTTACACAGGAAAAGTCTGCTAGGACAATTATGTGCAGTTTCAATATAATGCTTCAATTTGACTCAAATTCCCAGGGGCTACAAAGTACAGGAAGTCTTATTTTGTCAAAGTCCAGCCACTCACCAGGAAATTATTTGTCTAACATATCTATTAATTTCATAGATGAATAGAGTAACCGATTTGCAGAGAGATTTATGGGGGAAACATGCTGAAATCTAAATGGAACCATAAATATATTAAAATTATTAATCACAAATTATAAAACCATGTCAGGGAGAGCCTGATCCGTTTCTGGGAATTCAGCATTTTCTGAAGTTAGAATTGTAATTTTTTTACGGCCTTTGTTAAGTGCTTTCTATGTGCCAGGCACTGTTCTAAGCACTGGGGTAGATACAAGGTAATCAATAGGTTGGACACAGTCCATGTTCCAAACGGGGCTCACAGTTTCAATCCCCATTTTTAAAATGAGGTAACTGAGACAAAGAGAAGTGAAGGGACTTGCCCAAGATCACACAACAGACAAGTGGAGGAATCAGGATTCGAACCCAGGTCCTTCCGTCTCCGAGGTCCATGCTCTATCCACTGGGCCATGCTGTTTTGTCTAGGGCCTCAAAGAAATCCTCTTGATATGCAGGTTGAAAGCTTCCACATCCAACTATCCTTCAGAATGGGAACACTGGAGAAGCTTCTGTTATTTTGGGGATTCCAATAGCAAAATATTTTTAAATGTAGTATGAAGACAATGCTACACAACAATGAAATAACGGATCAAGCAAAATTTATTCTTAGACAGGTGGTTATAGCAAAGCTGGGGAAGAAAAGTATGACGTGAGGAGTTATAGGTGGAAAAAAAATCAGAGTAATAATTTGGTATTCACTATTCCCACTACAAAATGGACATACAATGAAAGTCAAATAACCCAACTCCAAATCCATTTCTTATACTACTGGGATTGATGCTTAGAGGCTGAGTTGTTCTGTTTCTTTTCTTTGAAATATGCAATTCTAGTCTGATTTTTGTCTCATTTATGCCTCTGCTTGAGATTATTCCTTGTCATGGAAACTAAGATAAATGGAAATCTGTGTGGAGATGTACAACTGCATCATGCTCTTATGAGCGGCACAAGCCAGGGATAAGCTGGACCACTATTTAAGTATGCTTCTTACTGAGGGAATCAAAGTAGATGTTACTGAGGGAACCAGAAAAATAACTGAACAGACCAATATGTATCCCTTAACCATACATAATTGTTGGCCCGTTATCCAGAGGGCTAAAGTCACTTGGTAATAAGTTGTGAAGGAGGAACAATTCTCCAGGCCTGTAAAATAATGGGTGGTGAAAACCTCTGAGAGCTTGGCTGTCAGCTCTAGAAGCATTTTTTTAAATGGTAACTGTTAAGCCCTTACTATGTACCAGGCACCATACTATAAGTGCTGGGGTTGAAACAAGATTGTTAGGCTGGACACAGTCCCTGTCCCACATGGGGCTCACAGTCTTCAGCTCCATTTTACAGATTGAAATAACTGAGGCATGAAGAAGTAAAGTGACTTGCCCAAGATCACACAGCAGACAAGTGGTGCCAGGATTAGAACCCTATTTCTGACAAATGTTTGGAGGGTTGTCTTAAGGCTGAGTTTCTCACTCTAATGCAGAGATTTGGAAGGTGGGGAGGGGGAGAAAAATCCTTCCTCCTGCCTGGAATCTTCCTGGGACCAGAAGGAAAGTCTTCACCAAGGAAAATCATCAGGAAAGGAGAAAGGGAGCTAAACTAATGGGTTCCTGGCAGTTCTCAAAAGAATGTTCTCAAGAAGCAGCCCCTTGAAATGAGGTCAATTTAGATACGTAACAGAAAGCTTACTCACAAGCACTTGGCGCTGCCTGAAGAATTTTTGGCTTCAACAATCTAGTGGAAAGAGCAGGAAAACCAGGAGATTTGGGTTCTAATCTCATCTCCACCACTTCTGTGTGCCTCATATTCTTCATCTGTTAAATACCTTTCCTCCCTTCCCATGGGACTGTAAATTCCATGTGCAACAGAAACTGTATCTGATCTGCTTATATCGTATCATTCCAGTGGTGAGCAGAATGTTTGGCATTTAGTAAACACTTATCAAATATCACAGGTATTATTATGATGATTATTATATTTACCTTGTTCCCTAAGGGTCTCCTTGGAACGACTACTTTGGGATTCCTGCAATCATGAAGAGATCCAGAAATTAAGTGAAAGAACAGCCCTTCATAAATTGTGATCTGAATGAGGGTTTTAGCACTGTTTTCCGTTAATCTGATCTCCAAATTCCCAGCATCCACCACTACAGCCACAACAAACTTCTATCTTATTACAAGTATTTCTTGTCTGGAGCTTAAATATGCAGTAGCCCCAGAGAGACAAGAGCAGAAACACCACACAACATAATAAGGAATTTCTTGGTTGTTTAAGCTTCACAAACATTTTTTTGTTTCGCATGGCACTGAAGTGTGATTCTCAAATGCACCTTAATCAGGTGAGGTCTATAGCGTGACAGAAGTTCAATAGGAAAATGAGAGTTTATGGTTCATCGGAATTCTATTTCACTCATGTGTAACATGTCTCTCAGACCGATATGTCACTTTGCTCCAGAAGCTTGGCCGTTGGGCGCTTATGCATCCATTAATTAGCATCTAGGCATGATTTAAGGAATAATGTTCCTTGCGTTCAGTGTATTGGAGAGAGTAAACAGCTTTCGTGGAAGATTAAATGCTGGAGCAAATACGAGGCATTTGGTGACCCTTAAAATCATTTATCCTCAGATTTCTGTAAGATTACCATTATAGGCCAGGAAAAAAGCATTAAGATAGTAACCAAATTAAAAAAAGCAACATAATAATGAAGTAAAGGAAATATCAGCTTCACCAATGAGGCATTCAGAGTCCTGCTTTTTGGGGCTGTGCCTTGAAATTCTTGTGAGAGCAAAGTGAACACTTAAAACAGCGACTTTTTAAAACAAATCATCGGTTAGAGAAATAGGTTTCTGGAAAATGAGAGTGGGAGGCATATCATGTCAATGGTTTTGTTGTGTGGGAGCTGTTAGGAAAGATTCTGGTCAGAACTGTCAGAGGTACTTTCTCTGAACAAAAGATAATTTAGGTGTAACCAATTTTGATTTACTGCATTATTGTTACACACACACACACACACACACACACACACATTCTTTTTGAGTCAAATTATAAGAATGCTGATATTTACTCAGGAGCCCAAAGTTTTTTTTAATATTTCCATTTTCCTCCAGCATCAGAGTAGACATATCCCTGTCTCATTTGGTTTGCAAAGCCCTGACCCGACTAAACAGTCTGGATATTTTTGAAAAGACAGAAAGTAGAGTTTGAGAAATATTTACACAGATACTGAATGAAGAAAACTCCTTTTAATCCATATGCATGTCTGTATTCCATGCTTACTGGAAAATATTGTGTGGTTTGGCAGCCTGTTTTTGATCCAGAGGTTCAACTGATCTGTCACTTTAATTGGATTTGGATGCCTAAATGGTGCAGTATCTTTCATTCTACTGCATGCATAAACTTGAAAATCATCCATCAGATGCAGTATGGTACTATATGCTATAAATTTAGCACCCCTAAGGAGCATACATTTGCCCTGGAACTTCCTCTCATCCCTTTAATCCTAATCTGGTAGGATTCCAGAAAAGAAAAAAACCTATTTGAGTGGGGGGAGGACAGAGAGGAGGAGCAGAGAGGAGGTAGCTGAAATTCCCCTTCCCCTGATTTGCTCTGCTCTGAATTGGCACACGACAATTTGAAAAATAATAAATAAATATTTTAAAAAACACAAAACAATAAAATACAAAACAGCAGAAAAATAAATCAAAGCTTCAGAAGCCTTCCCCCTGGAAATCCACTTAAATGCAAGAGGTAATACATGTTGGGAAATGTTTCCTATACCGTGGTTTTTCTTTTCCGTGAAATCCATTGTTTCGTTAGGAAGGCCTTCATGGGAAGAGAGAAATTCCAGGCGTTTGGGAGGAATTTTTGGATGTATAAAGAAAGAGATCGAGGTCTATGGATGCATCTGCCATCACTGTGACTAAAATGTTTACTTTAGCAAACACTGCTCTATTAAATTTCAAAGTGGTGCTCTTTGAATTTTAAATTGTCAAGGAAACCTGGCCTGCTTTCTTGAAAGCTTTGGTTTAAACATAAAAAGGAGAAAGTAGCTTTGAAGTTGGAATGAGTTGCTTGAATTCCCTATTTTCCCCTAGATTGGGGAATCATGTAGCCCTCCTTCACTATTTATTATTCTAACTTCTGGCTTGAGTGAACTTATTTCTTTCACCCTTGACCATTCCCCCATCTACAGAATATGGGGGTTGAAAAAAGGGCGTGTTTTTGGATTCAGTCTGGAATGTTTTTCCCAGAGAGATTTTCTATTTTCTCCTTGCAAATAGGAGCATTTGCGTTTTAAAATTATTTCTTGATTTCAAGGTATTTATTGATGCTGTGCTTCCTGAGATTCCTCTGGAGCCTACTAGATACATAAATAGTGAGAATAAGGCAAATTTATATTTCTGGCATAGAAGATCACCTTAATGAGTATTTATTTGGGCAAATGAGTGCTTGCATAATTGAACAATTCATGGACCAGAGATAATTGAGCATCACAATAAGTTATGTCACCTATTTACAAATGGGAGCCATTAACACTCTACTTTGCTTACTGGAAGCAACTTTTTTAACCAAATAATTATAGTTTTGCTTTCATGAAAAAGGCTTTTGTGGGTTCAGTTCATTTGCATATAGTTTTGGTGAATGATAATAGTAGGGGGGAGCGTGAGCCCTAAAGGACAGTTCAACGCCTTGCACGGAATTGAAAAATGGATACAGGTATCCTTCAGGGGTGGGAGAGCACTCCAATCATGCTTTACAAATTGAAACGAAATGCTTTGAAGAGAGAAAATGCTGAATTTCCAGGGACATCAAAAAGAAACATGTTTTTGTAACTCAGCGACCTCACCTGGGGCCTGGGGTAAGTCACTTAACTTCTTTGTGCCTCAATTATCTCATCTGTAAAATGGGGATTCAATATCTGTTCTCCCTCCTATTTAAACAGAGAGCTCAATGAGGGACAGGGACTGTGTGTAACCTGATTATTTTGTATCACTCCCATTTCTTAATACAGTGCCTGACACATAGTGTTTTACAAATACCACCATTATTATTAGTCATCTTAACTACAGCATGGAATATCCATCCTATCATGCAGAGAGCAGACTCCAAACGCATAATTGTAAGCACCTTGCAGCTAGGTAATGTGTCTTCTACCTCCATTGGATACTTCCTAGTGCTTAGTACAGTCCCCTTCAATCAATCAATCGTATTTATTGAGCGCTTACTGTGTGCAGAGCACTGTACTAAGCACTTGGGAAATACAAGTTGGCAACATATAGAGACAGTCCCTACCCAACGGTGGGCTCTTCATAGAATAGGTACTCCAAAAATCCTATTGACTGAGTCCAAATCGAGATGCTAGTGTGAAATGTATTGCTGACTATTCATTTCCAGCCATATTAGCAGACAGGGATAGAATTTCATTGCCATATGGTCAACTTCAAATGAAAATACACATACAGATCAGAAGTTAGGTAGCAGAGTATGTGGTTTTTGCATTGCCCACGAATGTGGGAGTCAGAAGATCATGGTTCTAATCCCAGCTCCACCATTTGTCTGCTATGTGACCTTGGGCAAGTCACTTCACTTCTTGGTGCCTCAGTAACCTCATCTTTAAAATGGGAATTGGGACTGTGAGCTTGTACCACCCGAGCTCTTAGTATAGTGTCTGGCATATGGAAAGCATTTAACACCATAGTTATTATTATTATTGACAGTCATTCTGGAAAAACTATCAATGGTATTTATTGAGCAGTTACAGACTGTAGAGCACTGTACTGTTTGGGGGATTTTATGGTAGTTGTTAAGTGCTTACTATATGCCAGGCACTGTGATAAGCACCAGGGTAGATATAAGGTTGAACAAGTCCCTGTCCCACATGGGGCTCACAGTCTTAATACCATTTTACAGATGGGGTAACTGAGGCACAAAGAAGTGAAGTAACTTGCTCAAGGTCACACAGCAAAGTGGTAGAGCCAAAAGTGGAAGCCAGGTCCTTCTGACTCCCAAGTCCGTGCTCTCTCCAATATGCCATGCTGTTTTTGGGCGAGTCCAATACAGTAGAGTCAGTAGACATAATCGCTGCCTTCAAGGAGCTTACATTCTAGCTACCAAAAGATGTCGTCCTCCCTGAATCTTAATGTCAAAATAGGTGGGACAGGGACTGTCCCCAATCTATTTACATTGTATCTACCCCAGTGATTGACAAATAGTGAGTGCTTATATGGCATATCACCACAGTTATTATTAGTAGTTAAGTACTTTCTGTGTGCAGAATATCATGCTACTGGTGGTAAATATACTGAATTGAACAGTCTTTTGCCCTCAAGGGGCTAACAATATAAAAATGAAGTGGGGAGAAGGGTCTAGGACAGACACATAAAATAAATGGAACAATAGAAACATGAACATACTCAGTAAATACAAATAAGCAGTAAAGTACTGTGGCTAAAGGTGCAGACAGAAAAAAGGGTGAAGCTCAGGATCAAAATGCAGCCTAGAAGACAAAAGCATAAGAAACACAAGAACCATCACCAATAATACCTCTAGGGATATATAAAAAGTTTGTACTTGCCAAAGTGTGACTCACCACAGCAGGATCACCGTCCAAAATGGGGTGTTCCCTAATGAAATCACCTCCAGCACCAAATCCTACTTCCTAGGCACCTTGATGACCTCCTCTACAAAAACTTCAAGTTCAACAGCTAATGCATAATGCCTTACAAAGCCTATGGATTTTAATGAAACATTTTTGCAATTCTTATCCTATATTTTGAGAAAAAGTCTCTGTTTAAGTGATCCCATAGTGTGGAATCATTGCAGGGAGAACTCTGGTAAGGGCTGGTGTTGGATTCATTTTTCATGAACTCCCTCTCTAGACTAAGCTCACTGTGGGCAGGGAACATGTCTACCAATTTTGTTGCATTGTACTCTCCCAAGTGCTTAGTAAGTGCTCTGAATGCAGTGAGTACTCAAATGTCACTGATTGACTGAACAGTATTCCAATGCATGTTTATAAAAAAAGTGGCTGCAGTTAAGGTGATAGGAATCCTTCGTATCTTAGAAATATGTATTTCACTGAAAATGCCCAAAATTAAAGCTTGAAGAGTTCTTTAAGTGCTAAGTACCAAAAACAGATTCGACTGTAGGGCTAGACTGTGAGCTCGTTGTGGGCTGGGAATGTTTGATGTTATAATGTACTCTCTCAAGCACTTAGTACAGTGCTTTGCACACAGTAAGCGCTCAATAAATATTATTAATAATGATTATAATAATGATAATAATACAGAATGCTTGCGAGTTAGTAGTAACCCCAATCCCCAAAAAACAAAAACCCACAGTGAAAAGCTTGATGCCATTTTCCACTTCCAGATTCATGTTTAGCATTGCTTAAATCATGGATAAGCCCTCTGAATTTTGCTTGATTTAAATGCAGCTATGTAATTGTGCTTCCCTCTGCTCTGCAACTCTTAGTTGCAATGAATCAGCATGCAGTCTTTCAGGGGAAAAGTGCAACTTTCAGAAACATTTTCCACATGTGTAAGTTGTGTAAATCATAAGGTTATGATTATGCAATCGCCAGGATCTGCATGACTGTGACAGAACCAGTAGCATCAGCCTCTTTGTCTTCCTGTTTAAGACAGGAAACCCCTTAAGAAAAGGGGATTGCCTGCTTACTATTTTCTGAGTCAAGAAAATCCTTATTCCAGCTTGGCAAGGAATGGTGTACTTATTAAAATTCAAACTCTGTTGCATAAGTGAATGCAGATATGAGCCAGGATTGCGTACATGAAACGCCCACAACCATGAATACATAAAACAGAAAGTTTTGAAACAAAAGACAGGGATCTGCTCTACCCTGGATGCATTCAGTTACGTAGGTCCTTGTATGTTTGCCCTCTCTGGTCATGTTTATCAAGAATAGGACAGTGGCTTGAAATGCTTCCTATTGCCCTTTGAAAAGAATTCAAAACCAAGTTAAATGTCTTCATTTTCAATGATCGATTGAGTGCTTATTGTGTTCGAAGTACAATAATAATAATAATAATAATAATAATAATAATAATTTTGGTATTTGTTAAGCACTTACTATATGTCAAGAACTATATGAAGCACTGGGGTAGATACTAGCAAATCGGATTGGAAACAGTCCCTGTCCCTCATGGGGCTCACAGTCTCAATCCCCATTTTACAGATGAGGGAACTGAGGCCAAGAGAAGTGAAGTGACTTGTCCAAAGTCACACAGCAGACAAGTGGCAGGGCCACAATTACAACCCATGACTTTCTGACTCTATCCCTACATGTACTAAGTGCTTGGGAGAGTACAGTACCACATAGTTGGTAAATCCATTCCCTGCCCAAGACAAGTTTACAGTCCAGAGGAGGAGCTTACGCAGTTCATATCCCATTTAATGGGTTGTCCTTCTGAGGGTCGGGAGAAAGGGTTTAGAGTGTTTTTTCCCCCCACTTTCCACTTCTCCAGCTAATAACCAGCCCTCAGAAGATGTGCAATAAATACCCTGATTAATTGAGCTAACCCAATTGTCAGTCTCTGTCTCTCAGAAAACCTTGTTGTATTTTCTTGTCCTATTCCTTTCTCTCTAATTGAATTCCTCATTTCAAATCCCCCCCACAAAAAAATGCCTCTCCATTGATGTATTTCACTGTATCTTTACATGATTCATGACAAAACAAATGGAATAGGGATATTTCAGGACAGAAAGATCACCCATTACAGTGTCCATTTGCCTGAATGTGAGTAGCAGTCCCATCTAGTAACAAAGATAAAGCTTGGGGTACACTCTCCAGCTTCTTATAGTTGATAGGCTAATGTGTTACATTGCAAAATTGCAATCAAAGAGAGAAGACTGGCCAAATCCACCCCCCCAGCAACTCAGGACAGTGATGTGATCGCCTAATGGGTGAATGGCACAAAAGGGAAATGGAAAAGGAGATAATGTATGAGCCTTTCAGGATCATCTCCACGAAATATGAGTGTGTGATGTATTCCAGTTTTCAACAGAAACTGTTGCATTAGCTAAAATATTTAAATATTAAAAGGTTTTCATCAAATATTAACTTTAAACACATTAGAGATAATTTAAAACTGAGAGATACAATAAGTTATAACAATACAGTTATGGTGGCATATAATTAGTGGCACTTTATAACATGCAATTTACTTTCAAATTATGTATGCTAAAGAGGCCAGGTTTAGAGCAAAGCAGAAGAGAAAGATGACTGGAATTTAGCTACAGTCTATGCCAGTTGAGCCTACGTTTCAAAATTTACTCAGTTATCCCAGAGATTATGAGGTCTTTGGAAATGTAGGTCTTTATTCACACACCACCACTCACCCTCAGTTGTTGAATGAGGCCATATTTCACCATAGCAGCCCAGAGCCAAGCTTAAGAGGAAGACACACGGAAGTTTTTATGCAAGGCTAAGAGCAACAATTAAAGCCTGGTAGAGTCCCGGAAAACGTATGAACAATAATAATGATAATAAGTTGTAATTGCATACCCCCTACCAGTTAATGTAATAATAATAATAATAACAATAACGATGGTAATTAAGGGCTTACTATGTGCCTAACATTGTACTAAACTTTATAGTAGGTAAGAAATAATCAGTCTGGACTCAGTCTCTGACCCACAAGGTGCTAAGTCATTGTGGGCGGGGATTGTGTCTGCTTGTTGTTATATTGTACTCTCCCAAGTGCTTAATACAGTGCTATGCACACAGTCAGCACTCAATAAATACAACTGAATGAATGAGAAAGCATTGAACTCCCATTTTATAGATGAGGAAACTGAAGGTCACACAGCTACCAAGTGACAAATGGAATTAGAACCCAAGTCCTCTAACTCCCATTAGGCTATGCTGCTTCTCAGTCCTATAGTTATTTGGACCCAAATTACCTTGGGTTTCCACCAATGCTAGAGAGTCCTGCAGCAATGTTTTGGTGCATATGTGGCATGCAAAACTTGGTTCTGAGCAGGCCAAGAGGCTACTCTTGACACTTGGGCCATTCCAAGCCACACATCAGTGCTCTGCAAATTGAGGTCCGAGCTAAAAGTGTGGCCTACTGAAAAGCACGTGGGACTGGCAGTCAGGAGATGGAGCTTTAGCTCGGCCATTGGCTTGCTCTGTAACCTTGGGCAAGTCGCTTAACCTCTCTGGCCTGCAGTTTCCTTATCTGTAAAATGAGGCTAAAATACCTGCCTTCCTTTCCTAGGCTGTGAGCTCCATGTGGAAATGGAAGTGTGTCTGATTTCACTATCAACTTCAACACCTGGTTCTGTTCTTTGACACACAGAGCACATTCCTGGGAGTCAGAAGGACCTGGGTTCTAATTCCAGCTCTGCCACTTGTCTGCTGTGTGACTTTGGACAAGTCACTTCACTACTCTGTGCCTCAACTGCCTCATCCGTAAAATGTGGGCCAGGGACTGTGTCCATCCTGATTAACCTGATCTACCCCGGTGCTTAGAACAGCACTTGGCACTTAGTAAGCACTTAACAAGTACCATTATTATTATTATTCACTCAAAAATGGAATTAAAGATATAAGGGTGATAAAGATTGACAGAAAATAAGTTCCTTCTTGTTTTGCACTTCCCAAACCATAAGCTTGTTGTGGGTGGGGAATGTGTCTGCATTGTACTCTCCCAACTCCTTAGTACAGTGCTCTGCACACAGTAAATGCTCAAATACGATTGACTGACTTGGTAAGCTTACACCAAGTAGGATCTTAATAAATGCTAACAATCTAGAATTTTATTCAAACCAATCGAGAACTTTTAAAACAAGGGTTAGAAGAAGAGGGTAGTTAAAACCTTGATTCATTTGGATCATTTCTACCGACTCTGTTATATTTTTCTCTCCCAAGCATTTACTGCAGTTTCTGCATACTGTGCTCAGTAAATTCTGCTGATGGATCAATCTTGACCACACACCTAGAATTTTGAATCACTGTAACCCCAATAATATCATGACAGCTATCAATAACTGGAGCAAAACCAGGAGGAGCTGAATGCCCACCAGAGGCTCAAGGAGACTTTTTTTTTTAGGATTTTTTTGGGGCCCTATAGTAGGAATGGTATTTTTTGATCACCCACTGAGTGCAATGCATGTGTTAAATGCTTAAGGAAGTGTAGTAGAAAATCAAGTGGGACAGGGACTCTGTCTGGTTTGATTATCTTATATCTCAGGGTTTAGCACACTGCTTGGGACCGAGTAAGCACCTAATTGATCCATCATCATCATCACACTAGATTCTTCTCTCACAGGGTATTTATAATCTAAATCTTTTCGTCCTATATATGATCCGAGTAGCAAAGGGTGAGTTTCACAGGCAGTTCAACTCCTATGGAGTCAGCTGCTGCAACATAGAGAGCAATGAAGTCTTTGTGGAGGGGACTAGGTATTTTCTGAAGTCCTGGATACTATGTGCCTGTCAATCTTGACTTTGGTAGCTCAGCACAATAAAAAATGAAACTGGTTACTTAATGAGGGAGGAGAATTTTACTGCACTCATATCATTTCAGAGCCAGGCACCTGACTGAGGATCAATTGCTATTTCAGAGATGACTTGTGCCTGAAATACAAGATTCAGGTATTTTGAGACACAGGAATTGTCAAGTTCATTTTATTAAAAAAAAAAAATTAAAAACCACAACTGGTTATTGCTATGTTGCAAAGAAATTGCTAATTAGCAAGAAAATATTTCCAAGGATCCGTTTCCACATTCCAAGGTTATTTTCATTAACATTTGATTACATACATTTGTGAGCAGAATGAATACCCATTCAAGGCCCTTGAGGACTGTTTCTGCTCTTGATGTATGAATACAACCCATTAACATTAATGGGAACGATGTATTCACAAAGAATAGCTAGGGTCTTTTATTCATTTACAGTGGCTGAGCATGTACAGATTATTTTACTCCCCTCTATATATCTCTGAGATCGTAATATCTCCTATACACTCACTCAATAAGTAAAAAATAATGAGTAGTATATTTTTAAACTCTTGGAAGGAACCTACTTCTGAGATCCAAAGTTATCTTTGCAGGTTTTTATATCTGTCTGATTCAACCTTAATACCTTATATCTGTCAGCTTATCTGATTTTCTTGTATCTACCCCAGTGCTCAGCACAGAGTAAACACCAAATATATATCATGATCCCAAGACATGCTCTTTATTCATGAGGTCTTTACAATTAATCTTATTTACTGAGTGCTTACTGCATGCAGAGAAGTGTACTAAGTGCTTGGAAGAATTAAATATAACAGAATTGATAATCACATCCCGTGCCCAAGAGTTTAGAGTCTAGAGGTTACACAATCTAAGATTTTAGTCCTCTAACCCATCCAGATGGCAGGAGGTGAGTACCTTACTCAGTTGGCTCAAAACTGACCTGCAAACACTTCTTTGTAGCCCTCTAGTTATGACCTGTTAAGCACTTACTATGTGCCAGACACTGTACTGAGCACTAGAGCAGATACCAGCTAATCAAGGTGTACACAGTCAATGTCCACACACGGGGCACACAGTATTAATCTCCATTTTACAGATAACAGGATCAGAACAGTGAAGTGACTGGCACAAAGTCACACAGCAGACGAGTGTCGTAGCCAGGATTAAATGCATGACTCTGGACTCTCAGGCCCAAGTACTTTCCACTAGACTGCGGTATTTTTCCAGTCACTACCTCTAGACTGTAAACTTGCTGTGGGCAGGGAATGTATCTGTTTATTGTTGTATTGTATTCTCCCAAGAGGTTAGTACAGTGCTCTGCCCACAGTATGCACTCAATAAATAGGATTGAACAAATCACCAGAAGCCACACGCCTGGACTCCCAGGACCCTGACATCCTGGGAAATTACCCCCAAGGAAAAGAATATGACATTTCCAGGAACCTGAAAAATAAGGTCTCTTTTCCCACTGGGTTAGAGGAACTTGAGCTTACTGTGACATCTTTATTCAGGGAATTCACTGGGGAGAAAAAAATATGTTGTTCTCTACCACAAATCTGCCCCTCCTTGCTCTACTCATTTTCAACTACTCAAGCAACCTGGTATATCCATATCAGCTGATCTATCCTAATGTCTCCCAGAATCCCTCTTCCTGATCCTTCTCTGTCACCCCAACCCAAAATGTAAGCCGTGTTTTTTTTCCCCCAAACACTCACATGCTCCAGAGCCAGCTCAGAAGTCTCTGTCCTCACAGAAAATGATTTAAACATCTTCCTTTGGTGAAGGGGGCACAAATATTAATACAGGACATGATTCCTTCAATGGATAAAGCATCCCTAACAGTGAAAATTTCTCAAATCGATCAGTTATAGATGCAATATGCCAATAAAAATGATCCTTTTCTGGCTTTCATTAACAAATGCCCTTTGAGTTCTTTGAGGACTCTACTGTCTGAGCACCTAAACTCTATCGGTTACCTGACCTCAAAGCCAACTGCAAAACAAATATGTGTACATGCCTGAAGCTGATTCCACCAAGATTAACAACAGTCTTGTTGAAGGAAGCCACCCAGTCATAGAGAAGGTCTGAAATTGAGAAAGGCAGGATAGGCAATGCAATGGTATTTGTTAATCGCTTCCTATGTGCCAGGCACTGTACTAAGCGCTGGGGCAGATACAAGCAAAGTAGGTTGGACACAATCCCTGTCCCATGGTGGGGTTCACAGTCTCAATCTCCATTTAACATATGAGGTAATTGAGGCACAGAGAATGAAGCAACTTGCCCAAGGACACAGCAGATAAGTGGCAGAGCAGGAATTAGAATCCACGACCTTCCAACTCCCAGGCCTGTGCTCTATGCACTATGCCATGCTGCTTCTCTAGCAACAATCTGTTCCCCTAAACAATTCCCTGAGCTTAAGTGCAGGAAAAAGATACTTGGAGTCCTCAGCTTCAACCCAGAATCCAGTTCCTTGCACTTTCCCAATTGGATCCAGATTTAAAGCACGTGGTCCATGGTATTTAAGTATCTGGAAGATTTTCCTTGGGCAACCTCTCAATTTCATTTATACCCCCAACAAGTTTGCTCCATCCAAGTGCTTATGTCTTCACCTCCACCTATACTACTTTTGAACAAGTCATTACTAGTATTCGAGTGCTCACTGTGTGCAGAGCATTGTACAAAGCACTTGGGAAGAGTACAATACAACAGAGTTGGTAGATATGTTTCCTGCCCCCAACACGCTTACAGTTTAGAGAACATAAACAGTCACCTAAATATCAGTCAGTGGTATTTATTGAGCACTTACTGAGTACAGAGAACTGTACTAAGCACACAGTACAATGTAGTTGGTAGATGTGACCCCAGCCTTAAGGAGTTAATAATCTAGAAGACAGACATTTAACTACTATTTTCCATCTTCTTACCTGTAATTTATTTTAGCATCTGTCTTCCCGACTACATTGTAAATTCCTCAGGAAAGGAATCATATCTATTAACTCTTTTGTACTCTCCCAAGTGCTTAGTATAGTGCTCTGCACAATAAGTGCTCAATACATTGATTGATTATACAATTGTTGATTTCAAGTGCTTAGTATTGTGCTCTGCACATAATGCACAATTAATGAGTAGTATAGGCTGATCACTTACACTACCAATAATTAAACCATATTTTCTGCAGCTTCTTAGCCTTGCCAAGCCACCCAAATCTATACTTTAAATTTACCGATTGTTCATCCAGAGGCGGATTTCCGGGGAGCTTCCATTCTTTATCTCCCTTCTGTTACTTAAGGAAAGATTTCAATTCCTTAAATACCGGTGTAGGTCTGCCAAAGGATTTTAGAATAAAAACGAGTTTATGTATAGCATATGACGCACTGTAAAAATGAAACTAGACCAAAAAACTCACATAAGGAACACATTAGTCATACCCATCATAAATCCAAGGTGTGGGATTGTTGTCCAGAGTCATGGAGGAGGCACCGTATGTATGCATACATGTATGTATGTATGTCTGTAAGACTGAGGCAGTACTTTATTTTAAATTCCTTTTCAGGCATTAAGGCTGAAAGTTTTCATGCTTGCTGTCAATCCAAAGGTGAATTAATTCTGGGAATTTTCATTAATTTCCTTTTCTCCATTTTTGAGTCACTGCAGCAGCAGAGATGGCATTTTTCAAAGCATGTAGAAGTTTAAGATTTCTTGAAGAGACAGACATAAATCAAATGAAGTGATTTAAAAATCCTAACCTACTCTGAGCAAATAGTTCATGAGAATCTGTTTGATGGCTATTTTTAATCAGTCCTTGCAGTTGTTAAATAGGAAATTTAAAACACATTACTAAAGCAAAAATTGATAATTCAGAGGTTGCCTAGGATAAAATTTTGAAATGTGGAAATAACATTCATTGTAGGTTTCACAGATTGCATGACTAATTCAATTAATCAGTGGTATCTATTGAGTGCTTATGTGCAGAGCACTGTACTAAGCTCTTTGGAGAGTATAGTAGAATTAGTAGGTACAACACTTGCCCCCTAGGACCTCCCAGTCACCTTCTTGTCCTGGCTGGATTCCCTGTTTCTCAGACATAAAAACATACTGTTCATAGTAACAGAACATATAAAATGCCTACTGTGTGCAGAGGGTTGGGAAAGAATATGAGCTTGAAAATTAGAAACTGTTCTTGGTTCCTGAGTGACTCATGATATCAGAATAAAAGTGGATGGGGAGGGAGTGGGTGTACACATTAGGAAAGATATAATAAAAAGCACAAAAATCAACAATTAAAGGCAGGATTAAGGAGGCATACCAAAATAGCAAAAGGGTATCCTTGCTTCAGGAGCAGAGTTTCAGTATTCTTGCAGCTCACAGTCTAACAGTCACAGCCCTGTTTACAAGGTCAGTACATCCACCGTAGCCTAGCCAAGAACAAGAGAGAGTTCACCACAGACGGATGGGAGAGAATATTTTGTTAATTTTTTCTTTCTGTATGGCACAGAGAATGAAGTTTCAGAAGGAATAATGTTAAGTGCTATTCTCTCATTTACAGGGCTGGCTTAAAGCATTTGATTTTTGCAGAGAAAATTAAGGGGAAATTAAAAGGTTGACAATACCTTTCCACCTGAATATGAAATGGGTGTGATGCTTAAAAAGTGCTTCAGTGCTCCATTGTCCTCCATCAGTTGACAACAGGATTTTCTTTTCAATATTTAACCCTTTACTGAAAAAGCAAATTTGCTGTAGAGCTTTGAATGGAAACATTGTCCAGAAAAAAAAACCCATAAATCTAGAAAAAAAGGAAATAAAATTAAACCTTCCATTGCCTCAGCATATGCTTGCAGTTATAGTTTAATTTTTTTAAGTGGAACCAAAGACATTCTAAAAAGATTAAATAGGGTGTATGATAAAGAAATAAGGCAGAAAATGAATGGATATGGCAGGCATCCTGGAGCACAAGTGAGGGAGTCACCAAACCCCAAATTGCAAATTCTCCCTTTCTCCAGAGATATCTATTTTTCTGCATCAAATGTCCTATCTACAGCTATCAAGGTATACACAAGCATTCCTCCTCAGGGCCCATGAGAGATAGGTGGGTATTAAAGTCATTTTAAAGATGAGAAAATCCAGGCATAAAGAAGTTATATAATTTGCCTCACGTCACACAGCATGTCAATGACGAAATTGAAACAACCGGAATCCGTGTGTCCTTTCTATGAGCATCATATGAGGTGGCATAGATAAATCCTGACATAGAAGCTCTCATTCTTTGTCTCCCATTTTTTTCCAGAGCATGCAAATTCTCCGCTGAGATGTGGCACTGAAGAAGTGTTTAGCATACCAAAAGCTAAAAAAGAAATGGGACCTTTGATCTTTATTAATATCACAAGTCAGTGGAGTTGGAGGTAAAGAATGAGTTTTGATTATTATTATTATTATTATGGCATTTATTAAGTGCTTACTATGTGCAAAGCACTGTTCTAAGCACTGGGGAGGTTACAAGGTGATCAGGTTGTCCCATGGGGGGCTCAAAGTCTTAATCCCCATTTTACAGATGAGGGAACTGAGGCACAGAGAAGTAAAGTGACTTGCCCAAAGTCACACAGCTGACAATTGGCGGAGCCGGGATTTGAACCCATGACCACTGACTCCAAAGCCCGTGCTCTTTCCACTGAGCCACGCTGCTTCTCTTTGATCTGCATTTACAAACCCTGTGAGTTGTCAAGGCTGAAATGAGCTGGTAAAAGCAAGTCATCAATATCAATATTTCCTTGATCATTATCAAGGAAAATAATAGTGTGCAGGGTACGTATTTCTAACCTTATTGTGGAACAGTGTAAGTTCTGTCTCCATCAGTCTAGGCCACAGTTTCGCTGCAATGTAACTAAAAATAAACATTTCCTATGTGGTTGTGTAACAGAGTTATTGCTTCTACATTCGTGATGTATATTGTCTATGTTTCTATGCTGGTGTCTTCGAAGAGGAAGGAAAATTGGATATGTGGATATGGCTTATCTACGAGACCGTTAAACAGAATTGGAACAGGCTCAAACAGATTTGGAATTTGCCTTTTAAAATGTGTTGCTCGGCTATTGGACTCAGGGTTCCCTCACCCGCAAATCTGGTCTTACTCGGGGCTCTCCTCCCTGCCCTTGTCAGCATAAGCTGTTTTCTCTTTGGAAATCAAACAGCACCACCTTGTAGCCTAAACTGAATTTACAATTTTTCAGGCAGGCAGCGCACAGCATTCACTTAAAAAGTTTTGGGGTTTGGAGGACAGTGGTGGGGAACTGTGAATGTCTGGGGGAAAAACGGTTGCGTCTCTCCCTGTCCCAACGTGCCCCCTTGCCCTTTCTGCAATCCTGTCCCTGCTTTTGGGAAGCAGGGTGGCTCAATGGAAACAGCCCGGGCTTGGGAGTCAAAGGTCATGGGTTCAAATTCTGACTCCGCCAATTGTCAGCTGAGTGACTTTGGGCAAGTCACTTAACTTCTCTGTGCCTCAGTTACCTTATCTGTAAAATGAGGATAAAGACCTTGAGCCCCGCTTGGGACAATCTGATCACCTCATATCCTCCCAGCGCTTAGAACAGTGCTTTGCACATAGTAAGTGCTTAACAAGTGCCATTATTGTGGCTCAGTGGAAAGAGCCCGGGCTTTGGAGTCAGAGGTCATGGGTTCGAATCCTGGCTCTGCCACACGTCTGCTGTGTGACCTTGGGCAAGTCACTTAACTTCTCTGAGCCTCAGTTACCTCATCTGTAAAATGGGGATTGCCTGAGAGCCCCACGTGGGACAACCTGATCATGTTATATCCCCCCAGCGCTTAGAACAGTGCTTTGCACATAGTAAGTGCTTAACAAGTGCCATTATTATTATTATTATTATTATTATCCCTTCTAGAGTGTTCGCATCACCCTGAAATAACCACAGAACATTGCTCAGATACATTCCACCAGCCCTTTCGCTCAGAGTCAAAAATGGGCAAAGTTTACACTGAAGCAACCGACCAATACTATTTATTAAGGGCTTACTTTGTGCAGAACAATGGCACTAAACACTTGGGAGAGTGCAATATAGTAAATAGAGACAATCTCTCCCCTCGAGGATCTTTGAACAGTAAAAACTGCTCTCCATCTAGCCAAACTTGGAAGGAAAGCAAACTTCTCAAAAGCCTCATATTTTGCAGTTTTCACAGTTGTGGTTTATAACTCTAGACTGCTTGTCTGGAATTTTGAGGGATTGTCCAAGAACTCTTTTTTCACTTTAACGTTATTATATAGATTCGTTGCTTGTCATCCATTATCATCTCAGTTCCTATTTTTTTCCCCTGGATTCATTATTGTTATTTTATCTGTCTCGACCCCAGTTAGCCTGTGAGTCCCATGGGGAACAGGGACAGTATCCAATCTGATTATCCTGCACTTAACCCACCATTTGGCACTTGTTAAGTACTTAATAAATACTATAATTAACCTATGAATTAACCAGAAGTAAAATTAGGCAAATTGAAAGACATTCATTTCTGTGATGACTAGCCTTATGAGTGTCCAGATTTGTATCACTCTCCTTTCTGAGATCATAGAAAACAATCTCAGACCTAAAGGTGTACATGGCCCCAGGTCTATTTAATAGACAAGAGTAGGGAGAGAGATGAACGTTTCTCAGTTAACACATAAAGAGCTATTTTGCACCCACTTTATTCCCTACACACTGTTATCTCTCTTCCATTCCACCTATTCTGGTCTAAAACCCCTAGGCCTGGCTGAGGAAATAGGCTAGAAACTGTGTCCAACCTTTTTATCTTGCATTTACTCCAATGTTTAGTGTAGAGTTTGGCAATCAATTGTATTTGAGTGCTTACTGTGTACAGAGCACTACTAAGCACTGGGAAAGTACAATCTAACAGAGTTGGTGGACACATTCCCAGCCCACACAAGTATTTAAATACCACAATTATTATTCTTACTATGATTTGAAGCATGCAAATCATGCAAAGGCATAAGGAAGCAGACTGTAAGCTCCTTGTGGGCAGAGAACATCTATCAACTCTTAATTTGTACTCTGTTAAATTGCATATAATTAAAATAATTAATATGCTCCCTGGAAAGAACATTTCCTCTCATCTCTGGAATTGTCTCAATGCCCCAAAGCAAGGGATGAACCAAAAGACATTTTCTAGGTTTCCTTTAAGCTTCAGTCTATTGAGAGAATGTCAGGAAAAAGAAAGATATGGAGTAAGAGATGGTACATTAAAGGACATAAGTTTCTAAAAGAAAAGCACTATAATATAGGGAAATGTTATAATCAGTTTTCACTGAATATTAATACAGTTCTTAGCATTAATAGCAAGCCAACCTTTAAAGGCCTTATCCTAGTTCTCAACTGGTACTACTCCTGTCTGTAAATTGAGGTCATGCCTCCATTTATTCTCAGAAACTATGACAATGAATGGAGTACATGTATAGATATATATAAACACCCACACACACATTTTATATATATATATATATTCCACTCATTGTCACTGTTCATAATATAGATAGTTGTCCTTCATAGTTAAAGACACCAGGGATTGCCAAATTCACGTACGAGTACGAGTGTGTGGCTGAAAATAGACATTCCTTGTTTGTTGGGCTAAATGGGTTTACAGATTAGGAGGAAAATACATTTTCTCCCTCTTTCCCTCCACCAACTCTCCAGGTCACAGCCTATCATAATAATCACACTTGTTAAGAACTCACTATGTGTCAAGCACTGGGATAGATACAAATTAATCATATTGGACACAAGTCCCTGTCCCCCATGGGGCTCACACTTCTAATCCCCATTTTACAGATGAGGTAACTGAGGACCAGAGAAATTAAGCAACTTGCCCAAGGATACACAGGAGACGTGTGGATGATGTGGGATTAGAACCCAGGTCCTTCTGACTCCCAGGCGCTATCCGCTAAGCCACACTGCTTCTCCTATAGAAAATGTGTGTCCATTTCTGAGTTATGACACACCATGTGGTTTTGTTTAAATGTTCAATTCCACAGATTTGAGCAAAAGCCATAGTGGCAACTGTCAGAACAGTCCCTCTGAAAGCCACATTCATCAGTGACCCTCGAAATGCATGAGGGCCCAGCCTAGTCAACTTCTAAAGAGTCTCACAGAGATATTTCCTTTCCACATCCACAGACTGCACCCCTAACTCTTGACAACCACTGTATCATTTGTGTAATGGTACTGTCAGTTCCATGTCTGGGCAGGGAGGGGAAGGGGGGAAGGAACAGCTCACAGCTTGTCATCTGCAGAACTAGAACCAAACCAAGCTCGCGTTCAGCTGGTAGAGGGTGTCCCCTGTCTCCTAAAACACTACCAATCACAATAATAATTGCGGTATTTGTTGTTGCATGTTATAATCTACAGTCAAGTAAGCAGACAGTGCAGTTCAGTAGTGATCTCATTTGTTGATTAAGAAGCAGACCCTGTTTGTAGCATAACTGGTGTCCGAAAGACAAATTAGGGCACACTTGCTCACCCTGTTGGCATAAGTTGCAGGAAGGGACGTCTTGCAACCTTTATGCATATGGATAGTGAATCATGCCCAAACCCACATGTAGGGGTAAATCTCACATTCTTAGCATCTTCAGATCTAAGCAACAGTGTTTTCTTTCTCTCTTCACTCTCTCTTAATAGGAGTATGTATTAAGTACCCATTGGGAGCACTGAAGTTAGCACTTGAGAACTCCAGAACAACAGAAGAGCTTATGCTCTAACAGAAAAGACAAATATTTATACAGTCAAAATATATACACTGAACACACACACAAGCACATATACATATGCAAACACATACATACATATGGACAGTGCAAATAAATCAAATGCTATATGTCCATATGTGTTCTCTCTGTTTCTTCCTCTATATTTGTTCATATATGTACATGTGTTGTGCGCAAAGAAGTTTGGCCTCAGGCACAAATGTGTATTGTGGGTAGAACCCTCCGAACCACTGGTGGTGGGGATTGGTGGGTTTGGGAGGGGCTCATCCATCCTCCCTCTCCCTTCTCATTGTCTTTTTCTGCCCTCAAAACAAATTACAGCTCTCTGAAGAAAGCAAAATCATTTCCAGGCTTCTGGAAATCCCTCACCTACACACTCTCCACTTCAGACACCTCCAACAGAACTGTCTGGTCTCTGCAGCAGATCCTGACCCAGAAGATTTAAGGTTCTTCATGAGATTGTTGGGAGTGTCTGAGTCCAAGTTAAATAAATGGGAAACTTTCTGGTTCTTCCTGCTAAATTAACCAATCCTTACTCTCAGGCAACCTCCCATTCATAATTCCCTCTCTAGCAACACTTATTTTCAAAGCCTTCATAAAAGCCCAGCTCTTCCAACCAGCCTTCCCTGATTTACTCCCAATGCTCCAAGTCATATAATATTCACCCACAGCACTTGCATACTTTTTTATACTCTTCCTCAGCACTTATGCATGCATATATGATTGATTGTACAGTCAAATGATTAATTCTAATTCCCCCACTTGTAAACATTTTTCTCTGCCTCCCCCGTTAGGTTCCTTCTGGGAAAGAAATATGTCTCATGCTTCTGTTGTAATTTCCCAAGCATTTAGTTCAGTGCATTACACCCAGTGGGTCCTCAAATACCATTTTTTCTCCTCCAAGCCAACTTTTCAGTTTGAGTACAAGGGTGAAGAGGGGGCAGGATATTAGAATAGGAGCAAGTGGAGGATGAGGGGGCTTGGAAAGACCAAGCTTCCAAGAGGACATAGGTCACCAACCTGCATCTTCCTTGCCGCCTCATCTTTTCAAAGACCTGTGATGAGCAAGGCTAGTAGATCAACTCAAACATTTGTGGGAGCCTTCCCCCCGGACCTTCCAACTGCCCAAATAAATCGGGCAATTCTGCTGTTCAGTCTGCAACATGATTTGAAGGAGCAATCAGAAGCATACAAGGGTTGGTGGGGCGCGGAGGCCGTGGTAATCTGCTAACACCTGGGATGAATTTCAATACAAAAAGGAAATAATGAAATGGAGCATGTTTTCAAAAAAATGGTCATTTCCAAAACGCACATTTTTAGAACTGTGCATGCCATCACTACAATCTGAAGGGATGCAGGAATCAGAAAACCATCTAGTTGCATGATTCTTTCAGTGGGAGTTATTTACCTTTGCTAAATAGGGGTTGGCAAGGGGCCATGAGCCTGCATAGATTTATTTGTTACTCTTTATTTATTAAAATGCTCCAGATACAGATTAACTCTGCGCATTATTTATTATTGTTTCACCTGCCTTGAAACTAGAGCAGCGAGCAGTTTGATGAATGGAGTGGACTATTCCCCTTCTCCCTTTTGGAAGGCCAGAATCTCCACAGTCTCATCTGAGCAGCCAAGCTTCACACCATGCAAACGCAGAACTTGAATGTTTGCTTACAGTCGCGTGGCTCCCTGGGTACCACAGCCTCCTTAGTTTCCAAGAATAGAAACAGCCGCTGGAAGAGCGAGTCTTGGTGAAGTCATTCATGCCTGTTACCACCCTTGGATGCTTGCCACTCCAATGGTTAAGCTTGAAGAATCACCTTTTCAGGGATCACCTTCAGCAGGCAGCCGAGGAGTGGAACAGTAGAGCCGTGACCAGAAGCAATCGAACACCACAGTTAGGCGTTCTAATTCCAGCACTGCTACTTGTCTGCTGTGTGACCTCGGGCAAGTTACTTAACTTCTCTGTGCCTCAGTTAATTCATCTGTAAAATGGGGATAAAGACTGAGAATCCCATGTGGGACAGGGATTGTGTCCAACCTAATTCTCCCCCATCTTACCTCCTTCCCTTCCCCACAGCACCTGTGTATATGTATATATGTTTGTACATATTTATTACTCTATTTATTTATTTTACTTGTACATATCTATTCTATTTATTTTATTTTGTTAGTATGTTTGGTTTTGTTCTCTGTCTCCCCCCTTTTAGACTGTGAGCCCACTGTTGGGTAGGGACTGTCTCTATACGTTGCCAAGTTATACTTCCCAAGCGCTTAGTACAGTGCTCTGCACACAGTAAGCGCTCAATAAATACGATTGATTGATTGATTGATTGATTAGCTTGTATCTACCCCAGAGCTTAGAACAGGGCTCGACCGCATTTGTAAGTGCTCAACAAATGCCATTAAAGGTGGATAGCAGAACATCCATTGTGAGGTCAGCGGAGACACTGTGCCACACGGTCTGAGGCACAGTCTGTCCTTTAGAAAAGAGGGATCAAGCATTTCAAACAGAAGTATGAGTGGATTGTGTTAAGGAGCGTAATAATAATGGTACTTATTAGGTGTTTACCGTGTGCCAAGCCCTAGCAGAAATACCCGGGAATTTAATACTTGTTCTTCTGCCTACTGAGATTGTGAGCCCCATGTGGGACAGGGATTGTGTTGGGCTTGATGAACATTTATTTCCCCAGCACCTAGAACAGTGCTTGACACATAGTAAGCACTTAAATTCCATATGCATTGGCCTATTGATTGAGACCTTGGGCAAATCACTTAACTTTTCTGTGCCTCAGTTCCCTCATCTGTAAAATGGGGATTGACTGTGAGCCCTCTGTGGGTCAGGGACTGTGTCCAACTCAATTATCTTTTATCTATTCCAGTCCTTAGTGCACTGCCTGGCACCACAGAAGCACTTAAATACCACAAAAATATATTTATATCAAAATGCATTTAATCCCCATTTTACAGATGAGGAAACTGAAGAATGGAGAAATTAAGTGATTTGTCCAAGGTCACACAGCAAACAAGTGGCACACAGGGGATTAGAACCCAGGTCCTCCGACACCCCAGGCCTGTGTGCTTTCCACTAGACCACACTAGGCCACTATAATCAATTAGTCTGCAGAGTTTCTCAGCCCCAATTCTTTGGACAGAAGGTTATCTGTTGTTCATGACAGGGGTTTCCACCCATCATAACTACAAGCAGAGCCATGGACTAAGTACCTTTACTGGCAGAGGTGTAAGTACCATTACTATACTCTGTTCCTCTCTTCCTCACCCTCCAGCACCAACCAGAAACAGAGAATGCTCCACCCCTGAAGACTCAGGAACTGCTACATGGATTGGCCATGAAGGCTTTCAAATGGGTTTAAAACAAGAAGGGAAATCAGGCCTCTGAAGTCCTGTGAAGGTCACTTTCTGTTTAAACCATCCTGGCAGAAAAATCAGTTTCTCACATTTCTGCACAATGTCTATAGCGAAGTTCTGTCATGGAATAGTCCAACAAAATGACAGCAACCTTCTATGGCATTGGGGGTCAAGGGTAAAATAAATTGTCTAATTCTTTCATTCATTCATTCATCGTATTTATTGAGTGCTTACTGTGTGCAGAGCACTGCTTAGGAAGTGCAAGTCGGTAACATATAGAGACAGTCCCTATCCAAAAATGGGCTCACAGTCTAGAAGGGGGAGGCTATATAAAATGGCAAAGCACTTTGCTCTTACATAAATTCAAAAAAGATTACAAAGAAACACAAAGGCATACACTCACACACACACACACACACATATTACACATACACATATATCTCCTGAGAACAAGTCTGAGAAATTGATTTTTTGGTGGGTCTGTTATAATTTGAGTCCAATTTTCACTTTTAATAGAGTTAGGTGTGCTGGCAGGAAAATCAAGTCAGCTGATTCCACCTTTAGACATAAAGCAGTGCGCATATTGCCATTTAGGCACCTCTTCTCCATACAGGACCTCAAATCTTTTGCAAATGGTAATGTTCTCATTGAGAATGTTCTTTTCTAAAACTTGAATCATTTCTCAGCCCTTTCATTTCCCAAGCTTGTAAAATTATTTAGTAAAAGCTTCACACTAAGCAATTTATAAGGTTACATTAATTTACTGCAAAATACAGTCATACTTGAATGTTGGGTACTTTTTGGATCATTATAGAATAGCACTGTCGACACAGGTTAGAATACTCTTGAGGGAGGGAGGGAGGAAGAAAACTTGATTTAATCAGCAAGACCATTAATTTCCCAGACAAAATTATGCCCTTCTCACATTGGTCTGTAGATAGTCTATATTCCAGTGGCAACCTCAAGAAACTACATTTGGTAAATCCTCCTGGTAAACCAAGTTTAGATTCCACAACCCTGGAAGAATGAGATTTCTTACCTCCAACCAAAATCCCTCTCAATAATAATAATAAGCATTATCACTACTATAGTATTTGTTAAGGCTTTCTATATGCCAAGCAATGGACTAAGTATGTACTAAGAACCGTATCTAAAGGGCAGATACAGATATTCAGACCTCTGTCCTACATGGGATTCAGAAGGAAGAATGGGTATTTATTCCACATTTTATAGATGAGGAAACAAAGGCCCAGAGAAGTGAAGTGACTTTCCCAAGGTGTCACCAGGGGCAAATGGCAGAAATGGGATTAGAATGCAGGTCTGTTGATTTCCAGGCCGGTGTTCATCCCACTAGCTCTGTCTGCTTCAAAACATTTTAAGCCCATTTCATCTACTGTTCTCAGAAGACAGTAATTGCTAGTTAATATCCATACAGTGCTTTGCACATAGTAAGCGCTTAACAATTGCCATCATTATTATTAGAAAGACTGGTAAGAAGAAAATAATCAATGTGTATAAGTATGTACTGTGCATCTCCTGTGTGAGGAATATTGTTCGGGTATTTAGGGGTTTGGAGGAAAAATTTAAGGCAAAAATCCCTCCTCCCAGGAATTTATAATCTGATGGGGAAGACAGACCCAAAATCACTCTACTAATCTAGAAGAGTTAAAACATGTGAGAGTCGGTCTAAACATGGGAAGTTAAATAAACTGCTAACAAAAACATAAAATGCTTTAGTGTGTTGAAATGTTGAGGTATGGTATGAACAGAAAGGTGGAAGTATTAATCAAAAAGGCCTCATGGAATAGGCAACTTTTTGGAGGGTTTTGAAGGAGTTTACCATCTTAATTTAGTGAGAGTGAGGAAGATGGGGTTTCAGCCAGGGAAAGGACATGAGCAATGGGTTGGGGGAGAGAGGTGGGAAACATGGATGGTTAGGAAGTTGGTTTGAGATAAAAGATCCCTTTACACATTCTTTCATCATGATGGAACAAAGCACTAATGAAAGGAAAGGTGGAAGGGAATGAAGAGCAAAGAGAGAAGATGTATTTGATCAAATCAAAAGGACAAAAAATACCAAAATCGTGATTTGAAGTCTTGTCATCCCTTGTATTACCAGCAAGCTGGCTTCCAAGCTATAGAAGATTAACTAAATATATATCTCAGGGTGCTGACTATTGGATATTTGGGCTTAACTGTCATAACCTCTATTCTTTTCCAAGAGTTAAGAGTGTGAGGATTAAAATGAGAAAAGAAAGAATGGGCTTTTTGAAATGTTCTTGCATTTTCAGATCAACACAAAAATGTGCCAATAATAATTCACGATTATGGTGCTTAGTAAACTCTTACAATGGGCTAATCATAGGGTAGCTACAAGATATAATAAGGTCACAGTCCCTTTCCCACACGGAACTCACAATCTAAGAGAGAAGGGAAAGGCGGTAGTTTATCCACATTTTTCAGATGAAGTAACTGAGGCACAGAGAAGTGACTTGCCCTGTATTACCCAGTAGGTCAGTGGCAGACCTGCAACTAAAACTTGGGTCTCCTGATTTACAGTCCACTGTTCTCTCCACTAGGCCACATTGTCTCCCTGATAATAAAGATAATAAAGGTCATTAAATATTTTCACATCTAAGACTCAACCCAGATTCAAGTTGAGCAATACCAAAAAAAAAGTTCTATAGAGAAGCACTATGGCCTAGTGGAAAGGGTATGGACCTGGGTTCTAATCTCAGGTCTGCCATTTGCTTGCTGTGACACCCTGGGCAAGTCACTTAACTTTTCTGTGCCTTTGTTTCCTCATCTGTAAAATGGAGATTAAATACTTGATCCCCTACTTAGATCCCCTTTTCCCGTGGGAAAAGGACTGCATCCCACCTGATCATCTTGTAGCTACCCTAGTGTTTAGGTGCTTAGCACTTAGCACTTTAAAACATTATCATCATTCCATGTCCTGTGACTACCCGCTGCACAATAAAATTAGATATGGTAAGGTTTGAGGAATAGTCAGGGACCCAAAAGGCAGCACAAAATATAAATCTTTGCAAAAGGTGCATCATGGGAGGCTCTTCCAAGATTCAGCTCTGGCTTTGATAACTGCACCCAGTATGGTCGAGCTCAGCCTTGGTTGATGCATCGCCTACAAATTTATGGAAAGAAAGTCTGTGCAGGGCTAGATAGCGCCATGCATTAAGATTCATGAAACGCCAGAAAGTCTTATCCACTAGATAACTGAGAGAAGTAAAATCTTCAGAAGAGTCACTAGTGTGGAAAAGTGTGATTGACTACTTTCCTATGTGCCAAACCTAGCCCTTATGGTACTGAAACACAAAGCTGTGGGACATTAAACAAAGTAGATCTTCATCAAAGTTATGGAAATTGATTGCCTTTCGTATGTTTAAGAATGAGAGACCAATCATTTGCAACCAGGCACATGCAGCTTTGTGCCAAGGCTCTCTCTCCAAATGTATTATCATTAGCGGGAACTCCAGGAAAGAAGTCATTGCAAATATTCCCAGTTCATGCCCAGAGAATTTGATAGAAATTTTGGACCTTTTGTCAAGTCAGACAACATTGTTCTTTGTGGATAAATGCCAAGAAAAGGCAGCAACACCAATGTTTTAAAGCCTGGAAGACTAAGACACTACCATGAATTTTTAGAGTTTAACATCAGTCACTTGATTAGGGGATTTTATATGGTATCTGTTAAGCACTTACTATGTGTCAAGCACTGTTCAAAGTACTTGGGTCAATCAGGTGAGACACGGCCCTTTCCCACATGAATTTCACAGTCTAAGTAGAAGGGAGAACAGGTATTGAATCCCAATTTTGCAGTTAAAGGAAAGTGAGACAGAAAAATTAAGTGACTTGCCCAACCTTTGGAGCTAGGATTAGAACGCAGGTCCTCTGTCTCCCAGACCCACGCTTTTATCATTAGGCCATGCAGCTTCTAATGTGTATTCAAAGAGAAATTGGATTCATTAAAAAATGAATTCCAGATCATCTAGGTCATAAGCTCAGTCTCAGGGACAGCAATCACAAGAATCCTTCTCGAGCTAAGATTCTTGAAGATTAGGAAAACCAAGCCTCAAATTTAGCAAGTATAAGATGCACTGCCCACCTTCTTAAGCAGAATGACTTCTGAGCTGCATACAGTGTGATCCAGGGTGACACTTCAGATGCAGCCATTTCAGCCACACCCACAAATATAGGTAATAGCTCATTGTCAGCACCACAATATAATAATATAATCATGGTCTTTTGAAAGCAGTTATTAGATGTTAAGCACTGGGACAGATGCAAGAGAATCAAATCAGACAGCTCCCATTCCACATAGGACTCACAGATTAAAGCAGCTAGCTAGTCTCCATTCTACAGATGGGGGGAACAGACTCAGAGACATGACTTTCTCCAAGCCACCCAGCAGATCAGGGATTGGAGCTGAATTAGAACTTGGTTCTCTGCTTAGAAACAAACAAAAATGTTATGCATAACTGAGTCTTCTACTAGATTAGAGACCTAGAGCCTTTAGTGATCCTCAGTAGCTGCTAACTGAATGAAGAAATTACCTTTAGAACACACTAATTTAAGTGCAAACTAAAAACCCACTTAAAATCTTCTAAGAAAATAAACCAAGGGAGGATTTAAAAAAAAAAAATCTCACCACTAGCAAATTCATGGTGAACAGTAAAAATTTGTTGCAGGCTAGTCAGCATGTCCTGTGCCAGGAAAAAAAAAACACAATTAAATGAAAGCAGTATAGGTCATCAGTCAAAGTTAGTAGTTATTACAACAAAAAGGTCAGATCCATATGAAAAAGAAATCTCTTTGGTTTTTACTCAACACATCTCAACCCAAAGGGTTTGAAATGGAGCCCTAAGGAAGGAGGAGGGGAGGAGAGGAGAGAGGAGAGGAGAAGAAAGGAGAGGAGGGGATGAGAAAGGAGAGGAGGAGCTGAGGGGAGAGAGAGTGGAGAGGTGGGGAGATAGGGAGGAGAGGAGGAGAGAGGAGAAGAGGGGAGGAGAGGGGAGAGAGGGAGGAGAGAAGAGAAGAGAAGAAGAAGGGGGAGAAGAGGGAGGAGTGGGGAAGAGGGGGAGGACCGGAGGAGAGGAGGAGAGGGGAGGAGGATGAGGGGAGGAGAAGAGGAAAGGGGAGAGGAGAAAATGGGAGAGGAGAAAAGGGGAAAGAAGAAAAGGGGAGAGAAGAAAAGAGGAGGTGGGAGCAGAAAGCATAGTGAGTAAATTGGCATTAGAGGAGCAAAATGTGCAGGCTGGGTTGTAGTGGGAGAGGAGCAAGAATAAATAGCAGAGGGAGAGCTGATTGAGTGTCATATTCCAATCTGGTCAGTTCCAGTGCCATTTCTTGTCCCTTACAAGGCCATTTCTGTCCCTTCAGATATGGCAATCTGTGAGGATCAATAATGACTCTCAGGACCCAGGACAATGAGTCATTTGTTTATAGGGAGCCTGGTGAAGGACCTGAGTTAAATCCCAAAGGTGAAATCTCACTTCTGCTCCTTGATAAGTGAAGCTCTCATAAAACCCCTTTAACCTCTGACACCTTCAAACCATTACCCCCGTTTGCCCCTGGACAAACTAAATTATCCCTTAACCCCTGCTCTGCAATGTAGACTGGAGGGCTGTGGCTTGCTGAACACATGTTTTTCTCTGGTAAAATCTGTTTTGTTCTGCTCTTTCCTGAATTCTGAAGCTAAGCCGTGACCCTGACACACAACTTTTCAAACTCTAATAAAAGTAATTGTGGCATTTGTAAAGCACTTAATCTAGATTGTAAGGTCCTGTCGAGCAGGGAATGTGTGTTTATTGTTATATTGTACCCTCCCAATCACCTAATACAATGCTCTGAACACAGTAAGAGCTCAATAAATATGACTTAATGAACAAACACTATATGCCAAGTACCGGGTTAGTTACAGTGTAATCAGAACATAGTCCCTGTTCCATGTAGAGATCATAGTCTGAGGGGCACACTTATTTAATCCCCATTTTAGAGATGAGGAAACAGACTTAGAGAACAGAAGTGACTTGCCCAAGGTCACACAGCAGGCAGGTGGTCTAGCTGGGATTAGAATCCGGGTTTCCTGGGTTCCAGCCCTTTGTCATGTCCCCTAGGCCATGATGCTTCTCTAACCACTGATATAGTTTCCCAAAGTGCACAGGTAGGCCCCTTCGCTGGAAGACAACAGAATCTCCTAAAAATATACTAATCAAGGTATCAGTAAAGGCTTGTGATGGAGTTTAGAAAAGGCAGGAGGAAATAGTAAGTGGTTTATCTGAAAATCTACTGGCCACCAAACTGACAAGAGGCAACTTTCCTAACTTAAAGCAATAAGCAATAAGTCATCTGTAGCAACTGATGCTTTGATGGCTGATGCTTTTTTTCAGAACAAGATTGAAAATTCTCAATATCAGGACTCCTAAATGTATTTCCCAGTTTAAAAATGACCTCTGATGCTTATCACAAGAACGCTATTATTCTGCCTTCCAGAAAATTAGATGAAGTAATGTATTACTCATAGATCAAACTCAATGTGCTGTTTCGCAGGATTATTTCATCTTTACAAACAGGACATAAAATTAGTATAATATACGGATAATTTCTTCTGTCTTGTCTTTGAAAAACTAAACATCTTAGAATTAAGATAAAGGGGAATTATTTTATACCCTCTTCTCCAATAGCAAATGCAGTCAAGTGGAACTTACTTTTTTAATGGTATTTGTTGATCGCTTACTATGTGCCAGGCACTGTACTAAGCTAGATACAAGCTATTCAGGTTGGAAACAGTCCACATCCTACATGGGGCTCTCAGACTTAATCCCCATTTTATGTATGAGGTTTCTGAGGCACAGAGAAGTTAAGTGACTTAACCAAGGTCATATAGCTGATATGTGGCAGGGTAGGCATTAGAACCCAAGTCCTTCTGACTCCCAGGTATGTGCTTTCTCCATTAGACCATGCTGCTTCTCCTTTCAAATACACCCTCTCCTCCAGGGAAAGCCAACCTACCCTTTTGCTTGAAGTTGCAATGAAAACAGGACCCCAAGCCACAAAAAATGTTAAAATACAAATGTGAAATAATTTCACTAGATTTCTTTTCAACATGAGAATCCTTATAAGAAGAAAGGTATGCTTAAATGAAATGGGCTCTTTAGGAAGAATTCACATTTGCACTTTCTGATTCTCATTGAACTCTTTTAGATGTATTGTCAAGTCTATTTATGGAAAACTAAAATGGCAAATAAAAGAGCTTTTTCATTCCTGGATAGATAACCCTTACTTTGCTGTGTGTTTTATGAGCTTTCCAGGAGCTAGAAATGAGACGGATGGCATTATCCTGTTGGATAATTTCATGATTAGACATCTGGAGCTGGAGCTCTAACTCTGCACCCTCAAAGACAATGAGGAAAACCTTGAAATGAAAACAGACCTTTCTAGGTCTCAGTTTCTCCAATGATCAGAAAGGGAACTTTGCTAGATCTCAGCCATTGGTCTCGCTAATCCGAGAGGCCAGTGTCCCTGAAACTCTTTGGAGATCACTTTTGCCCCAGTCAATCAATCAATAATATTTAATGAGTGCCTTCTGTGAGCAGAGAACTAGGCAATGGGGTGAGTAGAATAGAATTGGTAGATACAGCGTTCCCTGCCCTGTTCAGGAAAAGACAGAAAATAATTACGGATAGAAGGAAAATGGGAATGGATAATTGATCCCTGTAGACTGTGAGCTCCTTGTACACAGGGACCACTCATTCATTCATTCAACCATATTTATTGAGTGCTTACTGTGCGCAGAGCACTGTACTAAGCGCTTGGGAAGTACAAATTGGCAACATATAGAGTCAGTCCCTACCCAACAACGGGCTCCCAGTCTAGAGGGGGGAGACAGACGACAAAACAAAACATGTGGACAGGTGTCAAGTCATCAGAATAAATAGAAGTAAAGCTAGATGCACATCATTAACAAAATAAATAGAATAGTAAATATGGACAAGTAAAATAACATCTACCAATTGTGTTGCAGTGTACTTTTCCAAGCATTTAGGACAGTACTTTGCACACAGTATAAGTGTTTCATAGATAGCACTGATTAATTGAGGGCTTGCATTTTTGCAGAACCAATGCTTAGGGAAACACGCTATTTTGCATCCACACTCCTGCTCACTCTGATGCTGAACTGAGCAACAGTGAACAAACTGTTAGCAGACACAACAGGATCTCCTGCTGAGGGCATGCCAAAATGTGTACTATCATGGTTTTGGCCCATACCTGGTGCTCCAATACCAACCAGTAGTTCATCAGATCAATCATTAGCATTTATTGAGCGCTTATTCTGTTCAGAGTAATGTGCAAAGAGCTTGGGAGAGTACACAGTTAGTAAAAATAATGATAACAATTGCGGTATTAAGCACTTACTAGGTGCTAGGCACTGTGTACTAAGTGCTGGGGTAGATACAAGGTGCTTGTGTCCCACGTGGGGCTCAGCCTTAATCCCCATTTTAAAGATAATAATAATAATAATAATAATGATAATAATGGTACTTGTTAAGTGCTTACTATGTGCAAAGCACTGTTCTAAGTGCTGGGGAGGTTACAAGGTGATCAGGTTGTCCCAGGGGGGCTCACAGTTTTAATCCCCATTTTACAGATGAGGTAACTGAGGCCCACCCAGAGAAGTTAAGTGACTTGTCCAAAGTCACACAGCTGACAGTTGGCAGAGCCGGGATTTGAACCCTTGACCTCTGACTCCAAAGCCCATGCTCTTCCCCCTGAGCCATGGTGCTTCAGGCACAGAAAAGTGAAATGACTTGCTCAAGGTGAGTGCAGGGTGAATGGTGGAGATGTGGAATTTGATGACTTTTGATAACATGGACAACACTCATCCAGCAGTGTGGCTTAATGGAAAGAGCACGGGCTTCAAAGTCAGAGGTAGTGGGTTCTAATTCTGCTCCACCATGTCAGCTGTGTGACTTTGGGTAAGCCACTTAACTTTTCTGTGCCTCAGTTACCTCATCTGTAAAATGGGGATTAAGACTGTGAGCCCAAGGTGGAACAACCTGATTACCTCATATCTACCCCAGTGCTTAGAACAGTGTTTGGCACATAATAAGCACTTAACAAATGTCATTATTATTAAGAGTAGAAGAGCTGAATGACCTAATGGAAGGAGCATGGACCTGGGTTTTAATCTCACCTCCACCACTACTCTGTTAGGTGACCCTGGGAAAGTCACTTCATTTAACCATAACCACGTTCCCTCATCTGTAAAACCCGTCCTCCCATTTTGATTATAAGCCTCTTATGGAACAGAGACTGTGTCCAACCTTATTATATTGTATCTACCCTAATGCTTAGTACAATGCCTGGCACATAAATACCACAAACTTTATCCTCTTTCCCTTCCTCTCCTGTGTATATACGCTTAAATCCTCAAAGGTAGCCTGAATGCGTTTAAGCACTTTTATGCCTTCTCTAGTCCCTTGGGAGAACAGGGTTCAATAATAATACAATTACTCTGACCTAACGCTGTTTATGCATTACTATTTAATGAGGTTCTCCGCAGCAGCCCTCCAGAGAACAATTTAGCCACAAAATGAAGCCAGTAGTGCTGTTTGAGCATCGACATGAATACGGTCACTAGTCCCAGCGAGAGCAAAATCAGACTCTGGAGAATCTGGTCCTCAAGGAGTAGTTTTGGACAGTCTTACATTGAGCCCCCCAAGGGACAGGGACTGGATCTTATTCCCACCTGTATATTCTCTCCCAGAGTTTCATACTATGTACTGTAAAAAGTACTTAATAAATGCTATTATTACTACCACAATAACAAACCAGATTAAGAAAACTCATCCGAGGCAGGAGGGATTCCAGCATTGTCAATTTGTTCATGGAAAAAAGCCCATAGAGTCCACACATATATAAATGGATATTTAATCATATTCAATTATTCATTCTGAAGTAGCATGACCTAGTAGAAAGAGCAAATGTCTGGGAATCAGAGGACATGGGTTCTAATTCCCAGCTGCTCCACTTATATGCTGTGTGACCATGAGCAAGTCACTTTACTTCTCTGTGACTCAGTTCCCTCATCTGCAAAATGGGATACAATACCTGTTCTCCTTCCTATTTAGAATGTGAACTCCATGTGGGGCCTGGTTATCTTGAATCTACCCAAGAACTTAGTACAGTGCTTAGCACATAGTAAGCACTTAAATGCCACAATCATTTTTACTCCATTTGGATATATTTCTATATCCATCTCCCTCATTAGAATGTTAGCTCTTTGTGGGCGAGGAATGTGTCCCGTATTTTTGTTGTACTCTCTCAAATGTTAAATGCAGTCTATTGCATGCTGTGGGTGCTCAATAAATAGCATCACAACTACTACTTCTACTGCTACTGCTTTTGAGATAGGCCAGATATGGGGAAGTGTGATACAGGGAATTTTCCTTGAAGGTGGGGATTGTGATCTTGTAAACCTTTTCTGATAGAAAAACCTTACTAGTCACCACTGGAACTGGGAGAATGTATAGATCAAGAGGTACGTGTTTAAAAGATACCCCTTGGACTGGTATTTTTCAGTACAAATTTAGGTTGTTACATCATTAACAGAACACTTTACACCTTTGCCACTCAATGCTATTTTAAATACAGTAGAGGTGCAAAAAAGCAGAAAAGCAAAAAATACTGTGAGGTACAGGACAGTAGGGCAGAGACTGGGAAATGGAGCAATTTCATGCCAGGACTGTCACCACCCACATGTATACATCATCATTTCTTCCTACAAAAAATTCACTTGTGCCAAGTTGCAGATTTTAGAGAAGCAGCATGGCTCAGTGGAAAGAGCATGGGCTTTGGAGTCGGAGATCATGGGTTCAAATCCCGGCTCCGCCACTTGTCAGCTGTGTGACTTCGGGCAAGTCACTTCACTTCTCTGTGCCTCAGTTCCCTCATCTGTAAAATGGGGATTAAGACTGTGAGCCCCATGTGGGACAACCTGATCACCTTGTAACCTCCCCAGCGCTTACAGCAGTGCTTTGCACATAGTAAGCACTTAATAAATGTTCCCTTCTAGACTGTGAGCCTGCTGTTGGGTAGGGACCGTTTCTATATGCTGCCAACTTGTACTTCCCAAGCGCTTAGTACAGTGCTCTGCACACAGTAAGCGCTCAATAAATACGATTGAATGAATGAATGAACTTAACTTCTCTGTGCCTTAGTTCCCTCATCTGTAAAATGGGGATTATGGTTGTGAGTCCTAAGTGGGGCAGGGTCTGTGTCCAGCCCGATTATCTTGTACCTATCCCAGCACTTAAAAACAGTTCCTGTCACATAGTAAATGCTTAACAAATACTACATGTCCTAACAGAATGAGTGCACAAACGATTTCTGAGGGAGGAAGATATAGGATAAACCCTTCTCTGGCTAGGAAAGCTCCCAATATCTTACAACTAGGTCAGCAAACATCTGCAGGCTGTTCCAGCAAGTTCGGTTTTCTAAAATCTACCACCAGCTGTTTGGAGGGGCTGCATCATGGGTTCAAATCCCGGCTCCGCCACTTGTCAGATGTGTGACCTTGGGCAAGTCACTTAACTTCTCTGTGCCTCAGTTACTTCATCTGTAAAATGGGGATTAAGACCGTGAGCCCCACGTGGGACAACCTGATCACCTTGTAACCTCCCCAGTGCTTAGAACAGTGCTTGGAACATAGCAAGCGCTTAATAAATGCCATTAAAAAAAAGCATGGACAGTGACCATTTAAGAAGCCATAAAATCAAAACCACCTACCACCACCAATGTCTCTTCTACTCTACCTGTACTCTATTTGGAGAAGCAATAATCCATCAGGCAGTCAGTGGGAAGCATGGGATCCAATACTGGCTGTGTTTACAAGCCTGGAATATTGAAACATTATAATAGCCATGAAAGGAAAAGCAGTGTGGCCTAGGGGAAAGAGTATGGGTCCACCTCAATGCTTAGTATAATGCTTGGCACATAGTAAGTGCTTAAATATCACATTATTAAAGGGAGGTATGTAGAGAGTAAAGGAGGTATAAGAGCTAGACTTTTTTATGGTAGTTGTTAAACACTATGTGCCAAGCACTATACTAAGCACTGTGGTAGAAACTAGCTAATCAAGTTAGACACAGTCCATGACCCATATGGGCATCACAGTCTTAATCCCCATTTTTCAAATAAAGTAGTAGGCCCAGATTCACCCAAGGTCATGCAGAAGACAAATGGCAATTTTAGAATTTTGTAGAATAGTCATCCTAAATCCTGCCCAAGGCAATTGATAAACATAAATATTGACTAGTCACAACCTTGAATGTGAACAAATTCTCAATAAATTAATTAACAGTATTTCAGCATGTACCCCAGGAAGAGACCTATTTTAGAGAAGCAGCGTGGCTCAGTGGAAAAGAGCATGGGCTTTGGAGTCAGAGGTCATGGGTTCTAATCCCGGTTCCGCCAATTGTCAGCTGTGTGACTTTGGGCAAGTCACTTCACTTCTCTGTGCCTCAGTTCCCTCATCTGTAAAATGGGGATTAAGACTGTGAGCCCCCCGTGGGGCAACCTGTACCTAATCACCCTGTACCCTCCCCAGTGCTTAGAACAGTGCTTTGCACATAGTAAGTGCTTAATAAATGTAATTACTATTATTATTATTATATTAAGGGCTTGGGTGAGCACAGTGGAGTTAGTCCTCCCCATCCCTGTCCCAACAGCAGGATAAAGAGGTTAGGCTGACCATTTGCCCTAAAGTTGAGCTACTCGCTATCCAAATTCCAATGTCAACTGCAGAATGGGGAGGATGGGATCCCTTCTACTTTACTGTCATGCCCAGGCACACAAAGCTGTGATCATGGCTTTGCTCCAAACAGATAGCATCATCGGGACATTTTTATCATCAGGACATTTTTATCAATGCGTAAAGACGCTTCTTGTAGGGGAGGAAGCATGATTATGTATGAAAGATTACCTTCCAGGGAGCCGTTAGCACACGAGTGATTATTTTTACTTTATAAATGCGCATTCCACACCACTTAGTGTGCTAGATAATGGACTCTGGCCAAACATCATAGAAAAGGAAATCTGCTTAGGGGTTGGTTCTATTTAAAAATAAAGCAGCTCATGCCGAGAAAAGGAATGAAGTCTCTTTTGTCCCACCACACAAGGCATACTTATTTGATATCATTACAAAATAAGCTAAATAGGAATACTACTTCATGCCGAATGTAACAGGCTACCTTCTTCCCCTGTCCTCTTATATTGGGTCACTTGAATTTGTGTCCTTTCCAGCTCCATGCATGGCCTAGTTTAAGAAGCCACTGGACTGTTAGGTCAGCAGAGGCAGGTCACTGAACCTCGCTGTGCCTCCATTTCCTAATCTCTAAAGTAGGAAGAAGATATCTGCTCACCACCATTCTTAGATTTTGAGCCCATATGGGATGGGGCTGTCTCATCTGTATCTTGCATCTATCTCTGCACCTGTATATTACTCAGTAGAGAGTATATGCCTAATATACCATCATCATCATTATTACTAGAACTGAAATGTTGCCATACATGTGAGTGAAGGAAAGGGATTTAAAATTTATGAATGAAGCTTATTTGTTATGTAGCCTTTGAGAGAAACAGAAAAATAAGTATGTAAAGTGTTCGTTTCTATTAACCTGAACACACCAACTTAGCTGGGAGGTCAGTTGTTAGTAAAATGAATGCACCACACAACCAGCACTAGAAACAGCTGGGGAACCTCTCAATCAAGGGTATTTACTGAGTTCTTACTATGTGAAGAACACTGTACTAAGCACTTGGGAGCAGAACTGGAAAACATGTTCCCTGTTCACAGTGAATCTAGAGCTGAGCTGCCCTTGAATTGAGAGATTCACGTGCCAACCATGACCAGGAGCTAGAATTTTATTTTCTGTGATTTTCCCCCTTCTTTCCCGCGAACCTACCCCGACCCCCCTGACAAAGAGAGTTCCCCTGCTCCATTCCCTCTCCTGGTGAAAAGTCAACCTGGAGAAATTAGCCACAGCATCTTTGTCACACAGAGTACATGAATAAATAGAAGTGGTTCAATTTCCCAAATGCCAGATGCTATACATTTTCTGGTAGGAATCAGGATGGTAGGTCTTTAGTAACACTTCCCGCCAAGCTAACATCTGTTCTTAATATACCGTGTACTTGCTGGTAATCTTAAACACTCGAAGGCTATTAGGAACTTCTTGTCTTTGGTTTTGAGCAGTCATAAGACCCACAGAGAAACAATACCATTAAGGGGCACATCGAGCCAGAAACAAACAATACAGTCATTCTAGATGTTATTTATAGTGCTGAGGTTTATTGCATTCTTTTTTAAGAGTGGTGTAAGGATCAGATCATTGAAAGCCTCCCAACAAAGAAAACATTAGGCAGAGAAGAGGATGATAGCACGGCTCTGTAGAAGGAGTATTTGACTGGGAATCAGGTTACCTGGGTTTCACTCTCAGCTTGGTTGCCTATCTGCTGTAATCCCTTGATCGAGTCACTTCGCCTTTCTGGGCCTCAGTTTTGTCAGCTGTGAAATGGGGAGAATACATCTTCCCTTCCTCCATCTTAGACTGTGAGCCCTATGTGGGACAAAAGCATTGTTCAAAGTCCTGGGACTCCTCATCCAGACCGTTCTTTGTGTTGATGATTATGCTTGGAGAAACACAACTTCACAAGATTATCAATCACTAATATTTACTGAGCACTTGTACAGAGCACTGAACTAAGCGCTTGGGACAGTACAATACGACAGAGTTGGTAGACAAATTCCCTGCCCACAAGAAACTAACAGTCTAGAGGGGGAGACAATTATGAATTGTTTCTCAATAACAAAGCTCTGATCTGGCAGTTAGCCTGAAGAATGAAGTTGTGTTCTGTTTGCCCGGACAACTCCTGCCCACAATTAAGGATCTTCACTCATCACAGCTGCAGGCTGTCAATTAATTCTGCTACCTCTCCCAACAGCAATGCCTAATCAATCCAGAAATGCTCTAATTGGCCTAATGCCATTTTCAGTTTCCTTTCATCACAATCTTTTCAAAGTCTTTTTTCTAATGTTCCCCCACTTCCAGCTGTTGCATGCTCTACTGGTTTGCCTTCTCTTGCTGCCTTCCAGATATCCATAAAATCAAAGTAAAAGACAAATTTAACTCCTTCCTTCAGAAAATAAATGCAAAAGGCATGCATCATCCAGACTGTGGATATCAAAACCGGATTTTGGATTACAAGGGAGCTTCAGAAGCACACTAATGAGGGGATGCGATCGTAACTGGCATCTCAATTTCCAAATGCAAAAGTCTATTTTATATTTAGTATATCAAATTATGTATGGAAACTTTTAAATTAAGCTCCTCCTGGCCAGGAAAGGCCTCTTTCACTTATCTTGTTTATTGCACAAACTCCTTCCACAATAACTAAAGCACAGTAGGTGCTCCAATAAATATTGTTGAAACAGACCATGAATAGAAATTTAAGTCTTCAGTATAGAAACATCAAAAGAATATGAAAATCGTGGTCATAACTTATCAAAAGAGGCCTCCTGTGGCTGAAACTCCAAGCTTAAAATTTACTTAAATAACCCAATTAGAAATCTTTAAGAGACAGGGGGAAAAGACCAACTGATGACTAATTAAAGTGACAGGCATTCATCTGAGTCATGAGGAACCATGGTACCTTATGCAGTAAAAATAGTGTCTCATTAGTCTTTTAAACATTTATTCCCAGGTCTTCATGAAATTGATATTTAATCACTCTCCCAGTGTACAGCCGGCACTTATTACACAGGGAAGACTTAGAGAGTGGAAAGTTTATAAAATCTCTGTCAATCTCCGCTCCATTTGAGGAATGAATCATTATAATGGTCCACTGGCGAGGGGAGAACTCTGAATGGGAACCTGTAATTAACTCGGCTTCATGTTTTATTGATGGCATTTGCTGTGCTCCAAGATCTGACGTTCATCCCAGGAAGGGTGCCCATGGATTGCACTGCAAAATATAGCCTAGCAGGCCTCAATCATATCTGTATCAGTACTGTTTGCTGTGGTGCAGCATTTTGAACTAAGTGTGAAGCTCAGAATAGAATGTGCAGATGTGCTGCTTCCCAGAGCATAGTGTACACAGAAAATGCCGAACAAGCTGTCGCTATTCTGCCAGATTACTGAGCAAAATCGCCTGTTGAGATGAACATTGGTTGTTAGGACAGTGGCTGCTTTTTCAAAGCCGTGACAGTCAGGATTCCGAATAGAACATCTTAAATTCGCAATGCACTTTGATTTTCAGCTTTCATCATACTTCCCTCATTTTATCTTCACTACCACTCCGGCGAGGTAACGTGAGTTAGCAGACTGGGAAAACTGGGGCCCAGAGAGGCTTAGCAATTTGTCCAAGGTCCCACAGCGGGGGCAGTGGTGAAGACGGGATTAGAAACCAAGTTCTCAGACTAACAGACACATGCTCTCTCCACTCAACCTTGCTGCCTCCCTTTTCAGTTGTTTAGCCAAGACTGTGGGCCCCATGCAGGTCAAAGCCTGGATCTGATCTGATTGAATTGAATCTACCTCAGCACTTAGGACAATGCTTAGCATATAAACACTTAAAACAGGTTTCATTAGCTCTCATTTTCCATATATGCAGTTATACATCCCCACCCGAAGTCCAGCTCTAGATCTCTTCTGCATCACCTACACACTTGAGTCTGTACCCCCTAAACACTTTAGAAAATTACTCCACTCACACCCCTCAGCACTTACTTAAAAATCCTTGTACTCTGCCACTTCCCACATATGTCCTTTATTTTACTAGACTGTGTGCTTGTTGTGGGCAAGGATTGTCACTTCATTTTTGTATTATACTTTCCAAAGTGCTTAGTACAATGCTCTACACAGAGTAAGTGCTTAATAAATATGATTGAATGATGGACTGTGAGCTTCTTGAGGCCAGGGATCATGTCTACTAACTTTATTAAATTGTTCTCTCCCAAGAACAATAAGGCCTCAATAAATGCCGCATCCTGCTTCTGGCCTGAAACACCCTCCGTCTCTAATCCAACAGAGAATTACTTCGTGCCCCTCTCCCCCTTCAAAGCCCTACTGAAGGCACATCTCCTCCAAGGGGCCTTCCCTAAGTTTCCTTTTCCTCTTCTCCCATTCCCTTCTGAGTCACCCTGACTTTCTCCCTTTGTTCATCCCCGCCTTCTAGCATCACAGCAATTATGTACATAGCTGTAATTTATTTATTTATATTAATGTCTGTCTCTAGCCCCACCCCCACAGGCTGTAAGCTTATTGTGAACAAGGAATGTATCTGTTTATTGTTGTATTCATTCAGTCATTCATTCATTCAATCATATTTATTGAGCACTTACTGTGTGCAGAGCACTGTACTAAGCACTTGGGAAGTACAAGTTGGCAACACATAGAGACGGTCCCTACCCAACAGTGGGCTCACAGTCTAGAAGGGGGAGACAGAGAACAAAACAAAACATATTAACAAAATAAAATAAATAGAATGAATATGTACAAATAAAATAAATAGAGTAATAAATACATACAAACATATATACATATATACAGGTGCTGTGGGGAGGGGAAGGAGGTAAGGCGGGGGGGATGGAATGGGGGAGGAGGGGGAGAGGAAGGAGGGGGCTCTTCCAAGTGCTTAGTAAAGAGCTCTGCACATAGTAAGTGCTCAGTAAATACGATTAAATGAATGAGTGAAATACAGTGCTTCACACATAGTAAGCGCTTAAATACCATTATTATTATTATTATTATTATTAATGGATTATGTTGAGATGTGTGCCCATGTGGTTATGTGTTTATCACTGGGCACTTATCTAACTTTCCACCGACCCCTTTCCTACATCCTCTCCCTGATGTGAAACTCCCTCTCACTCCATATATCCCAGACTACCACTTTCCCCACCTTCAAATCATTATTAAGGTCAAATCTCCTCCAAGACGCCTTCCCCGATTAAGCTCCCTTTTCCCCAGCTTGCTTTCCCTCCTACTTCTTCTATGCACTTGGTCCTGTGACTTGGGCAACTGATACTAGCCCCACCGGATAATATACCAGATATTCAGATCGGACATAGTGGTTACTCAATAAATATGATTACTTCTTCTCAGGTATGGCACTGCTCATTAGGTTTATGGATTACTTTATCAAAGATTGATTTACTAAGACTGAAAAATGGTCCTGTTGGGTTATTTTTCCCATAATATGAAATACTCAAGTGTAGACTGTAAGCACCTTGTGGACAGAAGTCATATCTACCAACTCTTTAAAGGATAAACAGATCTAAAGGAATTTGGGGTTTTTTTTTATAAGCCTTGTATACTTACCTCTGACATTCAAGCATCCTCTTGTAGTTGTCCTTGTGGAAGATTGTCAAATAGAGAAATTCAAGGAAAATTCCCTTTCAAGTAAGGGACCAAATACTTAAGCTAAAACCTCTGATTATGAAGGAACACAGTCCATTTATATAACCTCTAAAGGGCTTAAGCAACTGTCACCAACCCCTTTAGTAAGCAAAGATGTGATGTGAACACTAGAAATGAAAAGATTCCCAAATCCACCACCAGAAATGCCTCGATCTCCCTCCGAGGCACTGGGCAAATAGCCACATAAGGAAAACAAGAGTTTTACATTTCCTTCCTTGCTGGAAGGATTAATGAAACAATTTTTGAAAAATGCTTTGAATGCAAACAAATTAGGTGCTGCACTGAACACGGGAGGACATTGTTTCAACCCACCATGGGTAGAAACGGAATTGCAAGAAGTTCAATGTTTACTAGAAAATATCCAAAAGACGTTATGTGTCCAATCATTGGACAAAGAAGGGCATTGTTTCATCCCAGTGTGCTTAGAAACCAAATACACAATGGAGAGGGTGTAGTATTTACTGTAAAATGTCCAGTATTTTTACAACGACTGCGGAGTGAAAAACTCCTCTCCCAATTATAAATTAAGATCTCAGATATTGCACAGGAACCACAGGCCCAAATTTAACTGCTTACATTTTAATTTCCTAACAATCTGGAGGCTTCAGAACACCTCAGAGGGGCTACATTATCTAGCATATTAAAGGCTTATTACATTTGTACTAAATTATCAATTTGGAAAAACAATTAAATGGAGAAAGCCAATTAGGGTAAAAAATAGTCTTCGGAGTATAATTGTTGTTCAGGGTTCAGATGATAAGGTCAGGGCCAAATTTAATGAGTGAAAACCCCCAGAAGAACTTCAACTCAAGCTTTGTGGTTAGTATTTTAGCTCTGCAAGGCACTAAACGGAAGTCACTCGAAATTACAGGACTACAAGCCGGGAAATAGTCTTAATACCATTTGGGCCGTTGTCAGCAAAACCTTGTTGACTGGCTAGGAAATTACTATGACCTAATCAGGGCTGCCCATCTGAGGCTGACCTTGGGGAGAGGCAGGAATAGACACAGCTATTTTCTAAGGCTCTACAGGCTGTGGTGAATGATAGTAAGACAACGGAAAAGATACAAAATAAATCAGTCTGCCACTTTGAAGTTTTAAGAAGAAATCCCTGGCCATATCCTAGGAATACACTGTCCACTGCTGATGGGAATTTTCAGATGATGCCCGTTGACCCTGTGCCTGTTGTATGTTAATCAGTCACTCCCTGAGAGACTCCATGGATGACACAGGCAGTGTGGACATTGACCCTGTGCCTGTTGTATGTTAATCAGTCACTCCCTGAGAGACTCCATGGATGACACAGGCAGTGTGGACAACAAAGATATTGTCTGACAGAGGATGAGCAGGGGTAGTCATAGCAAGACATGGTTAATCAGTAGTATTTATTGAGCCCTTACTGTGTAGAGGGCACTGTACTAAGAGCTTGGGAACATATAATATGATAGAGTTTGGTAGACACGATCCCTGCCCATAAGGAATTTACAGAACCATGGATGGTTTGGGGGAGAGGGAAGAGGAGGAAGCTATAGGGAGAGGAAAAGGAAGCAATGGGACAGTGACAGGAGAAGGTGGGATTAGTGAGCAAAAATAAAGAACTCTCCTCTTCATAAGTGACAGAAAAACACTTTCCCCATCTTCAAAGCCATACCAAAATTACATCTCCTTTAACTTTGCTGCTTCCCCATCTATAAGTTATTTTAATGTCTGTCACCCCCACTAAATGGTAAGTCGCTTGAAGGCAGGAATCATGTCTAACAACTGTAGTGTATTGTCCGCTCCCAAGTGCTTAGCACAGGGCACACAGTAAGTGCTTATAAATGCCACTGACTGATTGACTGATAATAACAACAGGGCAAGTGAAGAAAAATGAAAGAGTAGACTGGACTAGTGAAAAGAGCTCAGGATTGGGAGTCAGGAGTCCTGGCTTCTAGTTTCCTGCAATTTTCCTGCTGGGTAACGAAGGGTAAGTCACTCAATGTCTCTGTGCCTCAATTTCCTCATCTGTAAAAGAGGGATTAACTACGTGTTCTTCCTCCCCTTTAGTCTGTGAGCCCCTGTGGGGCAGGGACTGTGTCCAATCTGATTATCTTGTATCTACCCCAGCTCTTAGTACTATGTTTGGCACATAGTTAAGCCCTTAGTAGTACAGTTATTATTTTTGTTGTTCTCAATGTGAAATGTAATTGTAATGTTCTGATTTTAGACGGTTCCCATCAGATGGAAGCAGCAGTTTTCAGGTAATTAAAATAGTTTTGAAAACAGAAACATTTAGAATTACAAGCCTTTGACAAGATTCAGTATTTCAGCCACTGGTTCCTGAAGTTATTTCTTTAATACAGTTGCACAAGTAATCACCCCAAATATCACACTAGGTAATTACAAAAAAATAAAACGAGCATCTGTTAGTACAGATACATAATGCTAGTGGTAATGCAGGTTGGGGTTAACATGGGAAAAATGGGACATGGTGCATAAACACAAAACAAATTATTGTATGGCAATGTAATTACATTCCTACCACTATGTTAATTATAATTTATATCAAACCAATAATTAAAGAAAACAAGCTCTTGCTTCAGTTTCTTATTCATATTACTATGAATAAATTATTCCATGCCTGCTAGTATGGTGATGGACCATAAATCTGACAGCTAGCCAAAACACAATTCTTCTTAATTTTTCAAGGCTACTTCAGTGTATTTACAACATCTCAAAAAACATTTTATTAATTAAAGTGGATCAAAAGTTTATGGCTATGTTATAGATGAATGTACTTAAACTTACGTAATTACACCAGTAATCAAATTCTGTTTTCATTAGAGAAAGTATAAACATGTCAGAATGCATACAAAATATTAACTTGAGTGCCCCATTCCCAACAATATTTGTCTTGTCACCTACAATGACCTTGTTCACACAGTAAAGGTAGACCAGTTAATAGAATTTTTAACATGAATGTTTTAATGCTCAGGGACTTCAATAGTACATTAATACTGCAGGTACTTGTTGAGGACTTATTATATGCCAAGAACTGTACTAAGCGATGGGGTTGATAAACACAATAGACCGGAGGGGTCATGGTCTAAGTAGGAAGAAATAGTATTTAATCCCCATTTTACAAATGAGGAAACTGAGGCCCAGAGAAGTTAAGCAACTTGCCCAAGATCACCCAGCGGACAAGTGGAAGAAGCAGGATTAGAACCCAGGTCCTCTGACTCCAGGCCATTGTTCAATATATTCACCAAGTTGGTCAGCCCTACAAGAAGCAGCATGGCTCAGTGGAAAAGAGCACGGGCTTTGGAGTCAGAGGTAATGGGTTCAAATCCCAGCTCTGCCACTTAGCTGTGTGACTTTGGGCAAGTCACTTAACTTCTCTGGGCCTCAGTTCCCTCATCTGTAAAATGGGGATGAAGCCTGTGAGCCCCATGTGGGACAACCAGATCACCTTGTATCCCCCCCAGCGCTTAGAACAGTGCTTTGCCTATAGGAAGTGCTTAATATATGCCATTATTTTTATTACTGTTACATTTCTTCAATGAAAGAAAGGTAAGGGAAAAAATCAAAGGACTGCCTTCCCCTCTACACTATAAGTTCTTTGTGGGCAGGGAACATGTCTACCAACTTTGTTATGCTCTCCCAGTGCTTCATGCAATGCTCTGCACACAGTGATCGATGGATTCATTGACTGCTGTGCAATTCAAGATTTTCTGGGTCCTGCCAATGAGGAAACATCATAAGGGGGTAGAATTCCACAGCCCTCTAAAGGTCACTGAACCCCTCTCCCCAACTTTGATCCAGACCTATTGTGTTCCCCTCCCAGGTGTCCATGAACGTGGTGCCACATCCAAAATAACAGCAACAACCACAGAATTAATAGTGGTATTTTTTAAGCACTCACTATATGCCAAGCACTATACTACCACTTGAGTCGATTCAAAATAATCAGATCAGACACAGTCCCAGTAGCACCTAGGGCTTAGTCTAAGAGGGAAGGAGCACAGATATTGATTCCCATTTCACAGATGAGGAATCTGAGGAAAAGAGAAGTAAAGTGACTTGCCCCAGGTCTCGCAGCAGGCAAGTGGCAGAGCTGGGATTAGAGCTCAAGATCTATCAATCCATGACATTTATTGAGCACTTGCTATGAGCAGAGCACTGTACTGAGTGTTTGGAAGAGAACAATACAATAGAATTAGCAGGGACATCCCTGCCTATAATGAGCTTACAGTCTAGAGTTGGATAAGATGGAGAGAAGCTAGCTGCTGAAAATAAAAATATATGACAAAGTTGTCTAGTTCCATCTTTCCCAGACATGGGATGGGCACAGTGCTCTGCACACAGTAAGCACTCAATAAATATGACTGAATGAATTACCTGAAAAATCAGACTGTCTACTATAAAGTGGGACAGATGGACATCCTACTCAGCATCAAATCCAAGGTAAGCAGTGTTGCCTAGTGGATAGAGCAAGGGCCTGGGAGTATAAGGACCTGAGTTCTAATCCCTGCTCTGCCACATGTCTGCTGTGTGACCTTGGGCCAGTCACTTTACCTCTCTGTGCCTCAGTTACCTCATTTGTAAAATGAGAATTAAGACTGTGACCCTCACGTGGGACATGGACTGTGTCCAGTCTGATTAGTTTGTATCTACCTCAGCACTTAGTACAATGCCTGGAACATAGTAAAAACACTTTTTTATTAAAAAGAAAAGTTTCTCTGTTTTCTGATCCACTCTGTCTCTGTTTCCTTACTGGTCATTGTCTCTCCCATCTCATCTTTTCTCCATTTTATCTGCTTCCATCTCTATCTCCCCATTTTTATGACTCAATTCTCTTTCTAATTTCTACTCTGTCTTTATGCCTAGTTTCTTTGGGTTTAATCCCCTCCCTCTCCTTTCTCCTCTCCACATCTTTCTCTAATTGAGTCTCCTGTAGCTCTCTGGCTGCAATCTTTGGCCCCGGTTGGGTTCTCTAGTTAATCTTTTTCCTGCCTCCTTTATCCCATCTCCTCAAAGCCCTCACTCTCCAAGGTGAAATGTTGGCACATATCCATCCATGCACCTTTGAAATCTTCCTGATATTTTAGTTGGAGAAAGAATAGGAAATTTTGCATCTTTAAATACTTCCAATCGTGAACTACATCACCATTTTCATGAGAAGACATAAAAATCTTCCAAATTACAAAAGACTTGAATCCTTGTTAACAACGTGTTTAATAATTCAGAGAGTTGGCCATGTGTTGAGCAGATTTCTACTTTGGAGGTGGTTCCTTCACTTGTTCACACTGAAGATTGCTCCGTTGGCCCAAGTGAAGCTCCTGAGACGAAAACAGACCCGTGTCTTTGAGAACTAATCTAATTAGCCAGACTTCAATATTTCTCCCAGAGTTTGTTTTGGCATGACGAAATGAAACTGTAGTGCCCTGTAATTGCTTATATTAAAAAGTTCATAATAGGGTATCAGTGCAAAAACGCACTCCTCCCCTTTCAAAAAAAAACGAATGGAATTCAATTAAAATTGCATTCTGGGAAGCAGTCGGGCAGACTCACAAAATGAGGGGAGAGTGTTTTCCTGAAATAAGAACACACTCCCGCATAATTAATTACAGATGGGGTTTCGGATTGGGGCATGGACAGTTATACTCCCCTTTTTTCTTCCATTGTGGCCTCAGGAGATGATGTAAGCCCTGATGATTCACTGATGCCCGACTAAGGTTAGTATCCCAGTCCGAAGAGGCCGTGACAAACCATTAAGTACCTCTCCTTTCTCTCCAGACAGTAAATGCCACTCACACTAGAAAGATTGCCTTTTAAGCAAATGCTCAACCCTCCCAGATTCTGCTTCAGGGTTTCCAGATTTGATGCCAAAATATTCCACCCCCTGAAGATGTTTTCCAATTCAGAGCACTCAATAAGGGCATGTGTTTGTGTCACTCCAATTTAATGGAAAAAAAAAATTGCTTCACCAAACATTTTCTCCCATATTGAAAAAAAAAAGTCACCTTTTATTTTCTGGAAATGGTGTGACTACAGATACTAGAACCAGAGTGGCCTCTATTGTTACTATATCAGTATAGCACTTTCTGGAAATACAGTACCCTTCTTTTACAGCGACAGAAAATAGGGCTTCTAGAATTGGTTTAATAAACTGCCAAAGATCATAATAATTACAATATTTATTTATTAGGGGCTTACTAGGCACCAAGCACTGGATAAAGCAGCGTGGCTCATTGGAAAGAGCACGGGCTTTGGAGTCAGAGGTCATGGGTTCAAACCCCGCCTCCGTCAATTGTCAGCTGTGTGACTTTGGGCAATTCATTTAACTTCTCTGTGCCTCAGTTACCTCATCTGCAAAATGGGGATGAAGACTGTGAGCCCCATGTGGGACAACCAGATCACCTTGTATGCCCCCAGCACTTAGAACAGTGCTTTGCACATAGCAAGCACTTAATAAATGCCATTATTATTATTATTAAAATAAGCTAAGGTCAGACAGACTCTGACCCACATGGGATTCAGAGTCTAAGAGGAAGGAAGAGCGGGAATCTTATGCCCATTTTAACTGAGACCCAGAGTGAAAAAAGGGACTTGCCCAAGGCCACACAGAAGGCAGGACAGTGACAGAGGGGAGATTTTAACCCCCAGATTTCCTAATTCCCAATCTCATGATCTTTCCATTAGGCCACCCTGGCTTTCCTTCATCTGGGCCAGGACACAATTTCCAAAAGTTTAAACCTGGGGATAGGCATATTTAACACAGTACTTTATTACACATACACATAGCTCCAAGTTTAACTATGATAGTAATTAATGCAATTTATTTCCAGAAAATGCTTCATTTCTTCTAACTTAATCAAGATGTTGTAATTTATTTAAGTTCATCTATAAGTCAGTGGCCACTTTAAAGCCTCAGAAACACTTTGCAGTCCAACCTCTAAGTAATAACCATTCCTGCTATGCTGCTGTTCTTAGACCACAGTTTGATTAATTATATGTTAGGAAGAGTTGAGCTTAGGTAACCTGACATCTGTCTTTATTTGAGATCAAACCCCCAAAGCACTGCTGCAATTTGAATCATTTCCCTGGAGCACATCATAGGACAGTTTTTTGGGTTTTTTTTTTTTCCCCTCAAAGTGAATTTCAAATCGGGCTGGGGGATGAATAGAACATTGAAGTTCATGGCTATTGTGAGTCAAGGTGATGCTACAGCATGACTATTTGCAATCCTTATTTACCTTGAAACAGGAATATGAATAGTTCTCCCAGCTAATGTCTTCCTGGGACTTCCCTGATCCAATCTCTTACACACATAGCACCATTCACTCAGATGTACACTCTTATCAGGGACAGACTCACACTAGGAAACATCTATTCACACTCAGATACCACACACATGGATACATATATTCACCCAGATGCCATACACAGACACATATATATAAAATCGATCAACTGAATTTATTCAGTGCTTACTGTGTGCAGAACATTGCATTAAGTGCTTGGGAGAGTAGAATATAACAGTAGACATGATTCCTGCCCAAAATGAGCTTACAGTTTAGAGGGGTAGATGGACAGATAAATATAAATAAATTATGAATTTCTAGGTAAGTGCTGTGGCACTGAGGGAGGAGTAAATATCCAAAATCCAAATGCAAGGGTGACACAGAAGGGAGTGGGAGAAGGGGAAATGAAGGCTTAGTCAGGGAAGGTCTCTTGGGCAAGTGCTTTTAGTAAGGTTTTGAATGTGGGGAGAGTTATCTCTCGGAAACAAAAACAGAGAACATTCCAGGCCAGTGGCAGGATGAGAGCAAGAGGTCAGTGGCAAGATAATAATAATAATAGCATTTATTAAGCACTTACTATATGCAAAGCACTGTTTTAAGTGCTGGGGAGGTTACAAGGTGATCAGGTTCTCCCACGGGGGGCTCCCAGTCTTAATCCCTGTTTAACAAATGAGGTAACTGAGGCACAGAGAAGTTAAGTGACTTGCCCAAAGTCATACAGCTGACAGTTGGCGGAGCTAGGATTTGAACCTATGACCTCTGACTCCAAAGCCAGTGCTCTTTCCACTGAGCCACGCTGCTTCTCTAAGATAGACAAGATTGAACTACAAGCGGCACGGGAGTGGGTCTTATATAAGGATACAGAGTCACTCAGCTGTACACCCACCCAGGTACACCCTGAGAACATTCTCAGATACACACAAATAAACATATTAACTCACTCAGATGACTATATAAGGATACAGGGTCACTCAGCTGTACAACCACCCAGGTACACCCTGAGAACATTCTCAGATACACACAAGTAAACATATTAACTCACTCGGATGACTACATCCTCAAATAGCTGCCTCTTCCCCAACAAGAATGTCCATTCCCTCATGCGCACATTGAGGCTTTCAGAGCACATGCACACACAGACCCAGGCACACACAAACATGTGCACACACACACACACACAAGCACAGAAATGCCCAACCAGACGGTCTCAATGGGCAGAGATCCAGAACACCAGCACAGAGAGAGAATTCTCATCACTGAAACAACAGCTGCTGATACCTTTTCCTCTGGGAGACTGATCCCTTCCACCTCCCAGGAGTTGTAGAAGTAGCAAAATCAGGGGACCAAGAACAGCAGCAAGAAGGAGCACGCAAATACACCTCTAACAAAGGAGGAAAACTTAGCTTCAGCTTGTCCCGATGCTTATATCTCCCACAGCTTTGAAAGTAGGTGTGATTCTGTGACCCTCCCTCATCGGCTCAATAGAAAGAACAATCAAGAAGCAGCTTGGCCTCGTGGATAGATCCCGGGCCTGCGAGTCAAAAGGACCTGAGTTCAAAATCCGGCCCCCCATCTTGTCTTCTGTGTGACCTTGGGCAAATCCCTTAACTTCTCTGTGCTTCAGTTTCCTCATCTATAAAATGGGGATTAAAGCTGTGAGTCCTATGCAGGACAGGGGCTGTAACCAACCTGATAAGCTTGATCTACCCCAGCATTAAGTACAGTGCCTGACGCATAGTGCGTGCTTAAAAACCTTGGAAAAGAAAAGAATGTTCTTTGAAAATGAATTTTGAGAATGGAAGAGTAGGGAAAATGAATTTCCCAAAACAAGTAGAGTATGGAAGATAAGTGAATACTTTCTATACAGACATGCCTAACCACTCCACCTAATCCATGGTATTTATGAGCACATACTGCATGCAAGATACTTTTCTAAGTGCTTGGGAGAGGTCACCAGAAACAAAGGCTCAGTTCCTGCTCTCAGGAAATTTATACTCTCATTTTATGTATATTAATATCTGTCTCACCCTATCTCCTTGTGGGCAGGGAATGTGTCAGTGCTCAATAAATACCAATGATGATGATGACGAGGAAGAACATTGCAGGTTAATTGGTTCTGAATTTGAATCAAGGGTATTTGAGCAATTCCTACATGCAGAGCACTGTACTAATAATAATAATAATGGCATTTATTAAGCGCTTGCTATATGCAAAGCACTGTTCTAAGCGCTGGGGAGGTTACAAGGTGATCAGGTTGTCCCACAGGGGGCTCACAGTCTTAATCCCCATTTTACAGTTGAGGTAACTGAGGCCCAGAGAAGTGAAGTGACTTGCCCAAAGTCACACATTGGCGGGGCCTGGATTTGAACCCATGACCTCTGACTCCAAAGCCCGGGCTCTTTCCACTTTAGCCACGCTGCTTCTCTAAGTTCTTGGGAGTACAGTACAGCACAATCAGACAATATTTTCCTAATATGCAGTGATGCTTTCACCTGCACTGATTTGCAAGCACCACAGGCAGGAATTTCGAGATGTAGCTCCCTAAAGTAAATACTGAAAACACCAACACAGACTATTTGTGGCCAAAGCCTGAAAATGAATAAATCGCTATTATCTCCAATTGTAATCAAATTAGTACCACTAGAGGGCAGACTTTACATTAAAATAAAAAGAATAGATGAACTCGAATCCTTTATTTGTAAAATCAGACAAAAATGGTCTCAGAAAATATTACAAAGCTAGCTCTGGGTTAACACAAAGCAGAGGCACAAAACGACTTCTTTATTATCTGGGTTGCTAGAAGATGCATATATATTCCAGAATCCTAACAACATTATTAAACAGACCCAAAGAACCAAACCTAGCCGTCAGGTTCATTTCCCAAAATACAAGTTTTCTGTGGATTCTTCAGTGTGGGTCTTTCCTACAGCAGATTCACTCTCCTGGAATCAATCAATTTATCAATCATTTATTAGCTCTTACTGTGTGCAGAGCGCTGTACTAAACTCTTGGGAGAGTACAATGTAACAGACACATTCCCTGCCTATAGTGAGCTTACAGTCTAGAAGTGAAGATAGACACTAATACAAACTACAGATACGTATATACGTGCTATGGGCCTGGGGGAGGTTAATAAAGGGAGCAAGTCAGGGCAATGCAGAAGGGAGTGGGAGAAGAGAAAATGAGGGCTTAGTCAGGGAAGGCCTCTTGGAGGAGATATGTCTTCAATAAGGCTTTAAGTAATAGTGATGAGATAGGTGAGATGGAGGTAGAGTGAGTAGGTTGGCAATAGAGAAGTATGTGGATCGGGTTGTAGTAGGAGAGTAACAAGGTGAAATAGGAGGAGGCAAGGTGATTAAGTGCTTTAAAGCCAATGATGAGGAGTTCGGTTGAGGCTGCAGAGAGGGAGAGAGATCAAGGCCTGAAGATGCAGATTTGGGTATCATCTGCATAAAGGAACCAGGCAAAGCCAAGGGAGCTAATGGATTCTCCAAGGGAGTGGGTGTAGAGGGAGAATAGAGGGGGATCCAGAACTGAACCGTCAGGGACCCTCCCTCCAGTTATGGGTGGGAGGCAGAGGAGGAGCTTGTGAAAGACTGAGAATGAGTGGCCAGAGAGATAGAAGAAGAATCAACCAATCAATCTTATTTATTGATTGGTTGCTATGTGCAAAGCACTCTACTAAGCACTTGGAGAGTATAACAACAGACACATTCCCTACCCACAGCAAGCTTACAGTCTAGAGTTGGGGGGAGACGGACAATATAAATAAATTACAGATATGTACATAAGTGCTGCGGGGCTGGGAGGGGGGAAAAGCAAAGGGAGCAAGTCAGAGCGATGCAGAAGGGAGTGGGAGATGAGGAAATGTGGGGCTTAGTCTGGGAAGGCCTCTTGGAGGAGATGTGCCTTAAATAAGGCTTTGAAGTGGGGAGAGTAATTGTCTGTCAGAATGGAGGAGGGAGGGTGTTCCAGGACAGGGACAGAACGTGGGCGAGGGGTTGGCGATGAGATAGGTAAAGTCGAGGCACAGTGATATTTGCACTAGAGGAGTGAAGTGGGCAGACTGGGTTGTAGGAGAGAAGCGAGCTGTGGTAGGAGGGGGCAAGGTGGTGGAGTGCTTTAAAGCCAGGGGTGAGGGGTTTTTATTGGATGCACAGATGGATGGGCAACGACTGAAGTTTTTTTGAGGAGGGGGTGACAGCTCCTGAATGTTTTTGTAGAAAAATGATCTGGGCAGCAGAGTGAAGTATGGACTGGAGTGGAGAAAGACAGAAGGCTGGGAGGTCAGTCCTCCCCTTGACTTTCCCATCACTATAGAAAGCACCACCATTCTTCCTGTCTCACAAGCCTATAACCTTGACATTATCTTTGACTCCTCTCTGTCATTCAACTCACATATACAATCCATCCTGTCTGTCCCACCTTCACAACATACGTAAAATCCACGCTTTCTTCTCCATCCAAACTGCTATTGTGCTAATACAATCGCGCATCCTACCCAGCCTGGATTACTGCATCAGTCTCCTTGCTGACCTCTAGACTGTAAATTCTTTATCGGCCAGGAAATTGTCATCTAATTCTGTTGTACTCTCCCAAATGCTTAATACAGTGCTCTGCACATAGTAATAATAATAATAGTGATGGCATTTGTTAAGCGCTTACTATGTGCAAAGCACTGTTTTAAGCGCTGGGGAAGATACAAGGTGATCAGGTTGTCCCATGTGGGGCTCACAGTCTTAATCCCCATTTTACAGATGAGGGAACTGAGGCACAGAGAAGTTAAGTGACTTGCCCAAAGTCACACAGCTGACAGTTGGTGGAGCTGGGATTTGAACCCATGACTTCTGACTCTCAAGCCCACGCTCTTTCCATTGAGCCACACTGCTTCTAGTGCTCAATAAACACAATTGCTTGACTGATGGAAAGATCAAATTGATTTAGTGCTTTAAAGCCAACGGTAAGGAATTTGTTTAATGTAAAGGTGAAGCAAAACTTTAATCTTAGCTGAACTTCCAGTGACATCTAGGTGAACTTTGCTTAGTTCACTCAAGTCACTCTACCACTTTGAGGCCTGCAACTTGAAGTCAATTGAGAGCACAGTGCACATCTCCCACCAGTCTCAAGGAATTTATACTGGAATGTGCCCTCCTGAGATCCACAGTCCCAAATGTGAGATGTTTAGCCCCTGGCTGACTTTCTTGTATGTATAGGTCTGCAAATTGAAACTCATTTTGAATATAGTGCATTGCCACGCACAAATCCATGCACCCTGGTCTGTGTCTATCTCATACTCACCCAGATTGTCTCAGTGTGTTTCCATGGAATGCTTGAGGCTGTTTTTAGACAGGATTTTTTAAATCAGTGATGCAGGTGGGGGAAGGAGCAGATATGAGCCTCTCTTTACATAAGAAAGCAGACTTGGAGGGGGAATAGATTTGGTCAAAAGTATTACCCCTCTAAGCTGTACAATCCTAACTCTGAGGTACACTTCCTAGTGCTTAACACAATGCTTGTACCCAGTGTTCAATAAATACTATTTTTAATGGTATTTGTTAAGTGTTTACTATGTGCCTGACACTGTACTAAGCAGTGGGGTAGGTACAAGATAATCAGGTTGGACACAGTCCCTGTCCCACATGGGGCTCACAATCAATCTCCTTTTTACAGATGAGGTAACTGAGGTCCAGAGAAGTTAAGAGACCTGCCCATGGTCAAACGGCAGACAAGTGGCAGAGTTGGGATTGGAACCCAAATGCTCTGATTCCTCTGACTCCCAGGACAGTGTTTTAGAGTAGCAGCGTGGCTCAGTGGAAAGAGCACGGGCTTTGGAGTCAGAGGTCATGGGTTCAAATCCCGCCTCCGCCAGTTGTCAGCTGTGTGACTTTGGGCAAGTCACTTCACTTCTCTGGGCCTCAGTTACCTCATCTGTAAAATGGGGATTAAGCCCGTGAGCCCCCCGTGGGAGAACCTGATCACCTTGTAACCTCCCCAGCGCTTAGAACAGTGCCTTGCACATGGTAAGCGCTTAATAAATGCCATCATTATCCCCTTCTAGACTGTGAGCCCACTGTTGGGTAGGGACCGTCTCTATATGTTGGCAACTTGTACTTCCCAAGCGCTTGGTACAGTGCTCTGCACACAGTAAGCGCTCAATAAATACGACTGATTGATTGATTCCCAAGCACTTAGTACAGTGCTCTGCACACAGTAAGTGCTCAATAAATACCATCAAATGAATGAATAAAACACTGGTTTTACTGGTTGCTGCTTCTCTACCATTGATTGATATTTCTGGATTGTCAGACAAACACAGGATCCCTATCTACGTTTCTTTCCCCACCCTTCCCCCTCCTCCCATTAGACAAGTCTGCTTTATAAAGGAAGTGAAAGTTTCCCCTGAAGACTTAGCTCATGCCCTAAGGGTTTAGGGTACAACAGTTGATTCTTTACAGTCACCTAACATATCTGCAGGTCATTAGCTTAATGTGCCTTGTGGGTGTGTAGTAAATACAAGTTGATGATTATGATGATGAATGTCACTTCAGCAAAATTATACTTCCTATGAAGGATGGATTAACTGACATGCATAAAAAGAAAGACCCCATTCTTCAAAGCTTATGCACAGAACAAGAAACAAACTGAACTTTCATTCCCTGGCTGAAAAAAAAATGACAACTTTTTTTGGATGATTTGAAATTCACTTTAGCTTCCTGATTTTTTGAGGGGATTGTGATTGTTAAAAACAGCCCAGGGCTATCAAACTTGTAAAAAGTCAACATATGTATTCAGGCACATTTTTAACTAAATCGTGGGTTTACTTTCACAGTGAGACAATCAGTCTTGGACATCTGTACATGCCTGGCTAAGTCATCTCTTCCTTTTTGGAGCAGTAAACAGACACCAGTTGCTCTCAGCCATTCCATAAAATACTGTGAGGATGTCCCACAATGAGGCTTATGAAGGGTCAGGAGGAGAATACAGAGGACACTTCTTTGAGAAAACCAAAAGGAAAGCAGTATTGATGACTACTAGTATTATTAAGAATTTTATTTATTAAGCACTTCTTACAGGCCAGGCACTGGGCTAAACAGCTCTGGGGTAGATATAAGATAATCAGATCAGACAGAGCAGATGCTTTATTCCCCATTATACAGATGAGGAAACTGAGGCCCAGAGATGTTAAATGATTTGCCCAAGGTCCCAAGGCAGGCAAGTGCAGAACTGGAATCCAAGTCTCCTTAACTAACAAACTAATAAAAAATTAATAAAACTAATAAAACTAACAAATAGAGCCTCCATCCTTCAGTAGTGTAACGAAACAGTTTTAAAGGACAACTGGAGTAGATGCACAACTTGCTGGGGTGACTGGTAAAGAATCAGACTTGGAGGTCTGTAAAAAGTTCAGTCAACACAGAAAAGTGGTCAACTAACAAAGGGTTTGAGACTCGGGTGTCCCTGGGTAAAATTTGGCAAGAATATAACAAAATTTGGCAAGAATATAACTGATTCTCTTTGTTTTCTCTCTAGGAGGGTCAAAGACCAATGGTAAAGAGGGGCATGACAGGAAAATCAGAGCAAAGAAAGCATGCTAAAACCTGAAGCAACCATAACGGAGTTCTGCACAATAACACTTAACCTTCATGGACACTTCTAGATCCATTCTGGGACCTAGTGGTTTGTGGAAGCATCTCAAGAGGAAAACTTTTTCCCAGAAGCAGAGTCCAACACTACTGATCCCAGCATTAAATCAGGCTGTTAAGTCCTGCCCTTGGTAACTGATGAGTCCACCTGCCTACAGACCCAAAGATAGCAAGTTGTAGATATTTTAGTGAAAAACAGCCCCAGACTCATTTAAATTTGTTATTGTCAGAAGGAAAATGAGGAGAAAGGTAGTTTCATCATTAAGTGCAGAGGAGGCATTGATTGCAGGGATTAAGCATAATTGCTCCTAGCATTATCCTATACAGATTGTGTGATTACTTCATAAATACAGAGCACATCTCATTTCTTATTAGCAGTCATTATGATGGTGGTTAGAAGTCTTCTCTGAACATAAATTCGGGCAAAAGTAAAGTATAAATTGTTAGAGTCCAACCCCTACTTGAGTTGATTTTGGATGTTAGAGCCAAAAGACTTAATAGAATATGAAAAATTAACCACAAAGAATCAGGAGAGCAATGGAGGTTATACTTGCCATTTGGTGTTTGCCTCTTTCCATAAAATGGGAACTGGGATCAGGAATGGGATCATGAAATGGGAATAAACACAAACGATATGGGGCCTGATAGACAAATCCAGCTATGGCATGAGATTCATGGCACAGTTTGATATAGTGATGCCTGAATTTTGCCCATTTCCCTTGTGCATTGCTCTCTCGTAAAATTAAAGTTAAAAAGGTCCTATCTTCCCTTTCTGGGCTTGCAAAGCCAGCTTACTTCAGGGTTAACTCCTTATGGGCTCACACTCTAAGAGGGAGGAACAATGACTCTTTTATCCCCATTTTACAGATGTGAAGATTGAGGCTCAGAGGTTCAGTGGTTTATCCAAGGGATGCACAGCAGACAAATGGCAGAACTGGGATTATACTTCAGATCGGTGGAATTCGAGTCCTATGTTCTTTCCTATAGGACCACCCCCTTTCCCTGTTGCTGCTATTTCATAAGGAATATCGGGTGGATTGGACTAGTGATCTTAGCTACTTATGTTACGTGGCTATTGCCAAAGTAGCTTGGGGATTTGTTCATTACACATTCACAAGTCTTCAAGGGGCTCTTAACTTCTTTAGTTATAGGATCTGTCACAATATCAGAGATAAAGACTGTGAGCCCGTTGTGGGCAGGGATTGTCTCTGTTGCTGAATTGAACTTTCCAAGAGCTTAGTACAGTGCTCAGCACACAGTAAGCACTCAATAAATACAATTGAATGAAAATAATACTAGACTGGGCAGCTTATGACTAAGACTCACTTATTTATGCTCTTGTTCTCATCAATATTAAGAAGACCTATAGATTTGCACCATTCACCCTCCTTACCCCACTTCTTCCACTCTTCCTCTTGCTATGGGATGGAAGGGGACAAGGAAATGTATCGTGGGGCAATAAGGAGAGACCAGATTTTTCCTGCTCCACAACTCTGTGCCTCACTATTTCTTGTTTTCCAAGATCTGACCTGTGATGGTTCAGTTTTCCTCCCTCACTTAGACTAACCCACCCAGTCTTTCTCTCCTAGTGGAAAGAGCACAGGACCTGGGTTCTAATCCCGGTTCTGCCAACTGCTTGCTGTGTGACCTCGGGCAAGTCACTTAACTTCTCTGTGCCTCAATTTCCTCACCTGTAAAATGGAGATTAAATACCTGTTCTCCCTCGTACTTGGGCCATGCATCTCATGAAGAACAGAACAGCCACCCAATGAACTTGTACCTGCCCCACTGCTTAGAACAGTGTTTGACACATAATAAGCACTTTATACCATAAAAAACCCCACAACGCAGTTGATTGTCCTGGTCTCAGGGTCCCCAGGCTCGAAGCAGTTTTCTCTTCTTCAGCAAGAACTCTCGAAAGTCTCTTCTCCAGTGGCTCCTCACCTTTCCTTTATCAGCTGCCTGAATCAAATGGCTTAAAATGATAATCAGGCCGAAGTGGACTGCCTTAGCCAAGAGTAAAAAAAGCCAACATGCAGAGAGCTGAGGCAAAGAAGTGAAATTACTTATTCTCAGGGATACTCACAATAGACAGGCATTCAACGCTTTATCATTTGTCCTCTGTGGCTCCCATTACTTAAAAAAGTGAAGTGAGATTCAGGCTAAATCACCTTTTTCAAACTTCCACAGTAAATAATTAGTGCCTTTAGAAATAGTCTCAGTTCTCCAGACTTCTTCATTCTTCCTCTGAAATATCTTCAAATCAGTTCCTTCCCCTCCTCCCTCCCAGGACAAACTAATAAACTTGTTTGAGTGTTAATTCAGCCTTAATGAGAACACAGGAAACAGACCATAGATGGTATATGTGCTAGAGTAAGGAGGAAAACTAATGAATGACAGAGGAAAAAATTTCAGAGATATCTGAGGGTCATGGCCAATCTCCGGAACAGACTGACTGCATAGACTAATTGCTCATCCAAAATTCTGCAGCTTTCTGTGCTTAGAGAACAACAGGAACTGGGGTTCAGAAATGGCTCTTGGGGTATGAGCCTCGCCTTCACCCCCAAACAATGCTCAAGGTCAGTAAAAGGCTTCCCCTCTACATACCACAAATTCTCCTCTCCCAATTGAGTGTCTTTGTCCCTTTTGAGTTGTCTTAAATTAGTGCTTCATGGAAACATTCTTAGGACAGCATATAACCTAAGTAGGTGGGGAGTATCAGGATTCTGTGCTGGTGGGGTATTCCATCCTACTAAATTTTAAGCTTTTTGAGGGCTGGGATTATATATATTGACACTGTATTCTAGTGGAAAGTTACTAGAACAAGGTAAAGGCAGAGTGAACATCAGAGCCAAGTCTCTAGCCATCAGGTTAATATCAAGGCGAATACCTGTCTCATTGTCCCACCAACATGCTGTTACCACTGGTGGAGAAAAGAAAATAGAGAATGGAAGCTTCTGATGGGCAGGAAACATCTTCTGTACATCCTAAAGGGGAAAGAGACAAAAAGTACAGGATGTTTTGATATCATGGGGGCTTTGCTTATATTTATAATAATGACCACGGTATTTGTTAATTGCTTGCTATATGTCAAGTACTGTTCTAAATGCTGGGATAGATACGAAATTGTGTTGGTGGCAGTCCCTGTCCCAGATGGGGCTCACAGACTAGGTAAGAGGCAGAACAGGAATTTAATCCCCGTTTTACAGATGAGGAAACTACGGCACAGTTTAGAAGGCTTTCCTTGTGCCCTGTTCCACCTCACTCTTGAGCCAAGAAAAGAAACTTCTGGCCCCCTAAAGCTTCCCTCCCCTTCAACAAGGGCAGGTCATGTAGCTGTCCTGGACAACTCTGCAACTGAACAGCTCAGAGCTTAGAACAGTGTTTGACACAAGTAAGTGCTCAAATGCCACAAAAAAGTCACCAAAATGCTGGGGTCAGGATAGGATCCTTGAATTATAGTGGCTAAGAGCCTCCTGAAGAGAATTAGTTTGGTATTTATTAAGCTCTTACTAAAAAGCAGGTGGCCTAGTGGAAAGAGCACAGGCTTGGGAGTCAGAGGACCTGGGTTCTAATCCCTGCTCCATCACTTGCCTGCTGTGTGATCCTGGATAAGTCACTTCACTTGTGTGCCTCAGTTACCTCATCTGTTAAATGGGGATTAAGACTGTGAGTCCTATGCGGGATGTGGGTTGTGTCCAGCCTGATTACCTTGCATCTATCCCAGAACTTAAATGCTACATAATTTTTTTAAAAAAAGAAAAAATAACTAGGGGACAGCAAAGCGTTCTGGGATGGCCAGAACACTCAAACTGGACTTCTCTGCACTGGCTGAAAGTTCAGTTGCAGAAGAGGCAGGACACAATCCTATTTATCGAGCACTCATTGTGAGCAGAGCACTGTACTAAGCACTTGGGACTGTAAACTATAATAATAGAGATGCATCGTGGCTCAGGGGAAAGAGCATGGGCTTTGGAGTCAGATGTGGTTGGTTCAAATCCCAGCTCCGCCATTAGTCAGCTGTGTGACTTTGGGCAAGTCACAAGTCTGTGCCTCAGTTACCTCATCTGGAAAATGGGGATTAAGACTGTGAGCCCCACGTGGGACAACCTGATCACCTTGAATTCCCCCCCAGCACTTAGAACAGTGCTTTGCACATAGTAAGTGCTTAATAAATGCCATTATTATTTTTATTATAGATAGACATTCCTTGCCCACAACAAGTTCACAGTCTAGAGGGGGAGGGACTTGGGCGGGAGAAGTGTTGCAGTTGGTCTCCAGTGGGCTAAATGGATGGTCCAAAATGAAAATACAGAAATAGGAAAGTAAAAGTATAATTGGGTCATGATACAGCCAACTCCACTAAGACCAGCCTCGGTCCTGGTTTCCGGACACCTCTCCCAGAAAACCAAATACAAATAATGCTCGGAGTTAATTTCCAGTTCTCCCTCCCATCCTTTCACAAGTGCCTTGTTTTCCTATTTAACAAGTCACCTCTCTGCCATTTTTCCCATCCAATGGGATGCTGATACAGTTTGCTGCCAGCTAAAGTCCTGGCCAACTATTCTTCTAACAGTCAATTTTTATGGTCAAGTCATAAACACCAGAAAATAGGAGTTTAGAATAGAACTGCTGCCAGACCCTTAACTCTAACCTTTTGAATGATGCTGCCATAATGCAGTATATTAGATTTACTTCTTAGAGTTTATTGCCACTGATGAGTCTATAAATTTCTGAATTAAGCCCAAACTTCTCCTAGCTTACACTTTTAAATTGAATTTTTCACTGAAAGCTCTCCTTAGAGAAATATCAGCAGTAACAGCTGATATACATGGATATGTATAAATAGGATTTAAACAAGACATTTACATCAATTTTTTTATAACATTTATATCAAAAACATGTAGCTGTTTTACATCATCTATCTTCAGGCATCTAATATGAGATTTTCATAACTAAAACAGCAGGAAGTAAAGAAATGCAAAAAGCAGATAAGACAGTATGGATTCAGGAGGCAGGAAGTAGACATATGATGTCTTTCCATTTATTTGGTGGATTATTGGACAGTTTATCCTAACAAAACCGCAAGAAATGTCATTACTAGTACAAACCAATGGTCCATCCAGCTCATTATTTTGAGCCTCAATATTTGTTCTTAATTCGGTCCACAGAAATAGGACAGTGAAGGGAGAGAAGAGCACTGGGTTCATTTTACATATAATTCTGTAGAGGCACCTATGCACTGATTGCAATCTGGAAGCCCATATCATAATTTTCTTGCAATTAGTCTGAAGAGAACCAAGGCGGTATGCCAATCTGCACATGGCAAACCCTACATACAACCAGAGATCAACATGAGCAGCCATGGAGATGGTTGTCCCAGAGTTCTGCTCCGGCCAGGACGTCATCCCATGACACAAGGATAGGCAGGGCGACCACCACTCTTCCCAATTTTAAAACCCTTCTAAAAATACATCTCCTCCAAGAGGTATTCCTTGATTAAGTTCCCTCTTCGCCCTCCATCCATTTCCCCTAACCACCCTCCCCTGTGTCAATTATATACACTATTCACTTGGCTGTATATCTCTAGCACTTTGATACTCATCCCAGCATCACAATACAATATAAAATTCTTATACCCTATTATTTCCCCTAAAACTCATCTATTCTAATGTCTGTATCTCCCTATTGTCTGTAAGTTCCTTGTGGGCAGGAATCACTTCTCCCAACTTCATGGTATCAATCTTTCCCTAGTGCTTAATACGGTGGTCTGCACACAGTTGACTCCATTCTCTCATTCACCCCACCTATCCAATCTGTTACCAAATCCTGCTGGTCTTACCTTCACAACATCGCCAAGTTCCGCCCTTTCGTCTCCATCCAAACTGCTACCATGTTAGTACCATCACTCATCTTCTCCTGGCTGGATTACTGCATCGGCCTCTTTTCTGTCCTCCCAACCTCCTGTCTCTCCCCACTTCAGTCCATACTTCATTCTGCTGCCCTGATTGTCTTTCTACAGAAGCATTCTGGGCATGTCACCCCCCTCCTCAATAATCTCCAGTGGTTGCCTATCAACTTCCGTATCAAACAAAAACTCCTCACTATTGGCTTCAAAATTCTCCATCACCTTGCCGCTTCTAACCTCACCTCCTTGTCTCCTTCTACATCCCAGTCTGAACACTCCACTCCTCTGGTGCTAACCTCACTATGCCTCCATCTATCCTGTCCCACCATCAACCCCTGGCCCATGTCCTACCTCTGGCCCGGAATGCCCTCCCTCCTCAAATCCACTAGACAACCACTCTTCCTCCCTTCAAAGCCCTACTGAAGGCTCACCTCCTCCAAGAGGCCTTCCCAGACTAAGCCCCCCTTTTCCTCAGCTCCCCACCTTCCACATTGCTTCGACTCACTCCCTTTGCTCTTCCCTCCCATGCATAGCACTTGTGTATATATCTATAATTCCTTTTATTTATAATGATGCCTGTTTACTTGCTTTGATGTGTAAATAGCTAAAAATTTATTTATTTATATTAATACCTGTTTACTTGTTTTGATGTCTGTCTCCCCCCTTCTAGACTGTAAGCCAGGTGTGGGTAGCGATTGTCTCTAATTGGAATTGAACTTTCCAAATGTTTTGTACAGTGCTCTGAACACAGTAAGCACTCAATAAATATGATTAAATGAATGAATGAGTAAGCCCTTAATAAACATGACTGATAGCTATTAGGAGCACTTCTCTAAGTCCATGATCAGTCCCTTAGCTAAATCTACATTGGAGGAGCTAGTACCACTCTATTGTCCCTATTTTACCCATTTTTCAAACTTCTAAAGAGGTCTCAAAAACAGAACCATTTAGCCATTCCTTCAACGAGAGGATGATACACAATGGGAATCAATAGGGAAGATATAAAGTGAGAAAAATAGGTCACCCACATTTCATAGTTATTGTATGGATCTCTTTTCCAATAAATTACTCTACTTTCAAAACTTAAATGCAAATTACACATGGACAGTTTTACAGATGATCAGTAACTGCATAAATATCAACCTCATCGGAGATGTATTCCTCTGAAATATACTCCCGGGTCAATAAAAAGGGTAAAAATAAGCCACTAGGCTGTTGAAGATGCTGACAATAATTTAATGGAGAGAAGCCTCCCTGACTTGGAGAAATAAATGTGACATGCATTAACAGCTAAAATGGTGCTTGATTTCAGATTGGCACCTCCTTAGGCATACCAAGAGCCTACAGAGACAGTGTGCTGTTGGCAAGCTCCAAGTCGAAACCACTCCCTTGCCTCCACCAACAAGGGGGCAGTTGATCAGATGGGATACCCAAGCACAAGACTGGGAATCACATTCTAATCCTACCTCTGCCACTAACCTGCTGTGTGACCTTGGGCTAGTCACTTAACCACTCTGGTCTTCAGGTCTGTGATCTGTAAAATGGAGGCAAACCATATGCTTTTCCTGCCTCTTGGATTAGAGCCCTAGAGAGAAGCAGCATGGCACGTTGGATAGAGCACAGGCCTCGGAGTCCGAAGGTCATGGGTTCCAATCCCAGCTCAGCCACTTGCCTGCTGTGTGACCTTGGGCAAGTCACTTAACTTTTCTGTGCCTCAGTTACCACATATGTAAAATGGGGATTGAAACTGTGAGCCTCATGTGGAACCGGGACTGTGTCCAACCCAATTTGCTTGTATCCAACCCAGCACTTAGTAAGCGCTTAACAAAAATCAGAATCATTATATGGGACAGGGACTGTGTGCAATCTGATTAATTATGTCTACTCCAATAGGCAGCACGCAGCAAGTGCTTAATACCTTAGTTACTAAACCTAAAGTAACTATTATAGAAGATAGAGAGATGCAATAGTAAGCTATGATATCAAGTGATTACTGTGCCAAGAGTGATCAGCAGATCAGGAAGTTTTGCCTTCCTATTGATATGCTTGCCAATGGGTCCTCAGAATGGAAAGAAATGAGCTCATTTGGAAGAGAGACTGAAATATATATCTCATGGATGGGAGCCCAAGTGTCCATTATTTACAACACCTCCTTAAGCAGCCTCATCTAAGAATGAACATCTCAGTTGCTACCTTATGAAAGCTGTTTTTTCTTCCTCATTTGTAAAGTAGAATGAATCAGAGCAATCCTGCAATTTACAGCTGCAATTTTTCATTTGAAAAGTTAATTAAGTTTGCTCATTTCGTATCTGAAAAATAGGTAGATTTTCTTGATTGAAACAATTTAAGTATGATTGTTCGAAGAGGTAATAAATTCAATCTTTTCCCTCATCAGTTGGATTTAGGGGTCGGTTTGATTGCATCCTCTCAGACTCGGAGCTGGGGAAGGTTAGGGTTCATGGTTGTGGTTTGGGGTGAGAGCAAGGGAACACCAACGGCTTGAGAGTATTGGTGACAGAAACCTGCTGCCGGGATTTACTTAGAAGAGTTACCACAAGCACAATCCGTTTCCCAGAAGATGGCAGCTCAGCCTGCAGTTGGACAATCTAGCCAGGAATCTGACTGAAAAAGTCCATGTATTGGGACTTGTAGTGGACCAAGATTGACTGGGGAGGGGGGAGAGATAGAGCGAATTCTGGGAAGAGGAGTGTTGTGACAATTTCCCCTCATCACATGAGGAGAAACTGTGTTTGTTTTATCACAGGATTGCAACTAAGGGAACTGCACAAGTTATCACACAAAAGATAAAGTACAAACAGCTTCCCACTTGGTGTCAAAAGTCTTTCAATATCTACTCATAATAAAGCCATCTTTTCCAAAGAAAGCCTCAATATTTATTATCTCCACCCATTGATGTTGCCCTTCTGTAAGGCAATGGATTGACATTTAGCTGCTATGCAATGAAGGGACTGATTGCATGCCTACTGTGTGCACCACACTGTACTAACTACTTGGGAAGGAACAACAGAATGAATAGACTTGATCTCTGACCTCAAGGAGCTTGCAACTACCTGGTGGAGAAGATGCACTGAAACAAATTATTGATAGGAAGGAGTATAAGTGCAAGAAGGTATCAATAATGACCTCAGTGTCCAGGGTTCAGACTCCCACAGAGGACTATGAAAAGGGCCATGAAGGAGATCTGTATGTTGATTTCCTTTGTTTTAGGGCACATAAAATGGAATATCTGGATAAGTCTGGAGATTTGCTGCAGCTGCTGTCTGAGTAGCTCAGCTATTCAATCAGATATCTAATGAGGATGGTGCATTGTATTGTATACATATATAATTCATCATTCACATTAGCAATGCAGTATCATTAGAAGATGGAGATTAATGCATCTAATGAAAATGAGGGCCTATCTGGCACAGCGAGATAAATATAAGATGTCTAAACTTCAAGGAACTCACTGAGGCTGAGAATATTGAAGCTAGAATTTCGTTTTAAGGTACGGTAAGCAATAAATATACATAGCTGACAGTCTATGGAATAATCTTACTATTCCCTAGCATAAACCCCAGATACTATTTCTCAGATTTCCCGTGTGGCGAAACTAAGAAGATGAGAAACTGAGACATTAAAGGGGAATATGACAGTTTCTTAAAACATTTTCCTAAAGTTATTTGCATTTACCCAACATCCATCTCTTCAGTTCCAACTCAAAATACCCCCTATCTTTGGAAGGGAAAGGCTATGATTTGTGATGAGATTTTTCAGAAAAAAAAAGTGAATTCTTCTCCCTGAATATTGGATGACTTACTCTATGGTAAGAGAAGAAAAGGGAAGTACAGATTTGAGCAGTAGCCAATCTACATCTTTCTGACTGAATTGCCTTTTTGCTCAGTAGACTTTTATCACTAATAATAATCAATCAATCAATCAATCAATCATATTTATTGAGCGCTTACTATGTGCAGAGCACTGTACTAAGCGCTTGGGAAGTACAAATTGGCAACACATAGAGACAGTCCCTACCCAACAGTGGGCTCACAGTCTAAAAGGGGGAGACAGAGAACAGAACCAAACATACCAACAAAATAAAATAAATAGGACAGAAATGTACAAGTAAAATAAATAAAAAAATAAATAAATAGAGTAATAAATATGTACAACCATATATACATATATACAGGTGATATAATAATAATAATAATAATAATAATAATAATAATGGTATTTCTAAAGTGCTTACTATGTACCAAACGCTGTTCTAAGCGATGGGAAATGTACAGGATAGTCAAATCAGACACAGTTCCTGACTCCCAGGGCTCACAAAGGAGGAGGAGGAACAGGCATTGAATCCCCATTTTCGAGATGAGGTAGAAAGCATAGAGAAGTGAGGCAACTTGTCCAAGGTCTCACAGCAGGCACGTGGCATAGCAGGATTCGAACTCAGGTCCTTTGGCTCCCAGTCCTGGGCTCTTTCCAGTAGACCATGCTGTTCCTTTGCCCAAGAGATCTACAGTGACAATACTTATTAGGTGCTAACTCTATGCTAAACACTGTAGTGGATACAGAATAATCAGGTGTGCCCATGCATGCCCTATTCCACAAAGGATTCACCATCTAAAAAGAGAGGGAGAGTGATTGCTACTTTACATATGAGGAAACAAACTCAGAGGTTAAATGATTTGCCTAAGATCACGTTAGGATGGTGGCAGAACCAGGATTCAGATTCAATCATCTTGATTCCTTATCCTCTACCTTTCCACTAGGTAGCCCTGCCTTCCTTGGAAGTGCCTCAAATCTCCATCACATATTAATTCTGGTTCTATCATTCAAGCCTTGATCTAATGATGAAAAAAAGATGGCTTCCAACAGCTATCCATTTTGATAGACTATGATCTGATTACTTGGTGCAAGGACAATGAAACAATGAAGACCTACTAGGGTTGGGAATGGACATGATTAAACACAGAAAAGGGAAGCTTTTAGACTCTGAATCTGACAAACTGGAACCACAAGGTCTGTATGTGTAAATTGCATTCATGTGTAATGGCATTTGTTAAGCACTTACTCTGTGCACAGCACTGTTCTAAGCGCTGATTTCAATCATAACACCAGAAGAAGGATAAATAATTATAGCAAGTCAGCTGACTAGTAAAATGATAATGTCAGTCTCCTTAAAGATGTTCATCTGGCTATTTATTTGCAGCGCTCTGCCACCCAGTTTGAGAGACAAGTTTAATTTGAATGTTTACTTTTTTATTACTATTCTGCTGCCTTTTCAACTCGAAATTCAGTTGACACAGGAGAAGGAAGACTAAGGTTTTAAAAAGTGACCTACTCAACCTAATTTCTCTTTAACAATACAAGAGGCTTAGAGTGTCAGAGGGCTTTGTTTTCCAACTCCTCCATCAGCCCAATTTAAATTCATCTCATGAACTATGGCGCTCATAATGCAGGAAGAATAATGATAAACGCGGTATTTCTAAAGTGCTTACTGAACATCAAGCAAAAAAAATAATCAGATCACACAGTTCCTGTCCTACAGGGACACAGTCTAAGGGGAAGAGAGACCCCCCGTTTGACAGATGAGGAAACAGACACAGAAAAGTTAAGTGATTTGTTCAAGCTCACACAGCAGGTCAGTGGTGGAGCCAGAATCAGAACACCCAGCACTCTAAACTCCCAGCTCCATGCTCTTTCCACGAGGCCACTGTGCTTACAGTGGTTCTGGAAAAGGAGTCCACTGTGTTTTCTCAGAGTCCAAAATTGCATCGTTTAGAACAGTGCTTGGCACATAGTAAGCTCTTAACAAATGCCATCATTAGTATTTATTTCCTGAATCGCATTTTCGAAACAATACATGTAAGAGTCTAATTTGATACCTGCAATCTCTCCTCAGGACACCGGGAGGCAACGCTATCTAGAAAATCTCTCTCCGCACCCGAGACTGCCTTGCTGAAAAAATTTAGTGTACTGCAAGCAGTTTGTATATCCTGGCTACATGATGATGATGATGGTATTTGTTAAACGCTTACTATGTGCCAAGCATTGTTCTAAACGCTGGGCTAGATACAAGGTAATCAGGTTATCTCATGTGGGGCTCCCCGTCTCAATCCCCATTTTACAGATGAGGGAATGGAGGCACGGAGAAATTAAGTGACTTGTCCAAGGCCACACAGCAGACAATCAATCAATCAATCAATCAATCGTATTTATTGAGCGCTTACTATGTGCAGAGCACTGTACTAAGCGCTTGGGAAGTACAAATTGGCATCACATAGAGACAGTCCCTACCCAACAGTGGGCTCACAGTCTAAAAGGGGGAGACAGAGAACAGAACCAAACATACCAACAAAATAAAACAAGTAGGATAGAAATGTACAAGTAAAATAAATAAATAAATAGATAAATAGAGTAATAAATATGTACAACCATATATACATATATACAGGTGCTGTGGGGAAGGGAAGGAGGTAAGACGGGGGGATGGAGAGGGGGACGAGGGGGAGAGGAAAGAAGGGGCTCAGTCTGGGAAGGCCTCCTGGAGGAGGTGAGCTCTCAGCAGGGCCTCGAAGGGAGGAAGAGAGCTAGCTTGGCGGATGGGCAGAGGGAGGGCATTCCAGGCCCGGGGGATGACGTGGGCCGGGGGTCGATGGCGGGACAGGCGAGAGCGAGGTACAGTGAGGAGATTAGTGGTGGAGGAGCGGAGGGTGCGGGCTGGGCAGTAGAGGGAGAGAAGGGAGGTGAGGTAAGAGGGGGCGAGGTGATGGAGAGCCTTGAAGCCCAGGGTGAGGAGTTTCTGCCTGATGCGCAGACAAGTGACAGACCCGGGATTAGAACCCAAGACCTTTGGCTTCCAAGCCCATGCTCTTGCCACTAGGTGAGGGGAAGAGAAGAGGGAGGGGGGAAATAGAGGGAAAAGGAGAGAAAAGCAGTGTGGACTAGTGGAAAGAGGATGGGCTTGGGAGTCAAGGAACCTGGGTTCTAATCCCCGCTCCGCCACCTTTTATTAATGACACTTGTTAGGCATTTACTATGTTTCAAGCACTGTTCAAAGCAAAGGAGTAGGTATAAGTTAATCATGTTAGACACAGTCTAAATTGGAGGGAGGAGGATTTAATCCCCATTTTACAGGTGAAGTAACAGACACAGAGAAGTAACTTGCCCAAGGTCACCCAGCAAGCAATTGGCCACTTGCCTGCTGCTTTAGCCCCATGTGGGACAGCCCCAGCTGTACTACTATCCAACTTGGCACATAGCACTAAATACATTTAAAAAGTCAGAGAGCTGAGAGTTCCTTTGTATTTGGTAACCCAGTGAAGATAAAGGAGTAGAAGACTGAACTATCCCCAACTAATCCAAGGCGTTTATATCTGAACCTCTCTGAATTGCAGAAACACTTGTAATTCCCAGTTTGTGTGATGTTTTCTGGCGCCTGTACTGCTGACCTTCTCCTGAAAGAGCATGAAAATGAAAGGAGTGAAGTGACACGGTTCTGAAAGTCCGGAGACTTAGGTTCTAGACCCAACTCTGGCACTAGGGGACTTTGGCCAAGTCACTTACCCTCTCTGGGCCTCAGTTTTCACATCTGTGAAGTGGGAATAACATTGGTTTCACCCTACCTCACAAAGATATGAGGACAAAATAAGCTTTGTGAAACACTTTGAAATACTGCAAGTGCTTTACAAATGCAAGGAATTCAAACAATAGTATTTATTCAGAAATGTGTATACAGCACTGCACTAAGCACTTTGCAGAGCACAAGTTAGTAGATACAATCCCAGCCCTCAGGGAGTTTTACAATCCAGCAGGGAGTTTACAATCTCTCTTACCACCAATAGGGAGGAATAAAAAAAATGGCATGGCAGGCTATACCGGGGTCTTTGGCTCTAGTTCAGTCTTCAGCACTGAACTCACACTGTTTTTCCAGGCAGACAAGCAGCCCTTATTCATATGACATTAGAGTGGAGTCACTGACACTGACAGCGATTATGCTGGTCTTGTACATTAATTTTTAATAAGAGAGAGAGAGAGAGAGAGAGAGAGAGAGAGAGAGAGAGAGAGAGAGTGCACTGTGGGAAGGGCTTTGCCCCTCCCTGAATCAAACGCTTTGCCTTTAAGGGGTCATCTTCTCCAAGAGGAGGAATATGACAAGCAGTGTGGCCTTTGGGAAAAGAGCACAAGCTTGGGAGTCAGAGGTCCTGGGTTCTAAATCCAGCTCCATCATATGCTGCTGTATGACCTTGGGCATCTTGACATCTGTCTCAGTTTCCTCATCTCTAAAATGGGAATTCAATACCTGCTTTCCCTCCTACTTAGACAGTGAGCCCCATATGGGACAGGGACTGTGTCCAACTTGCCTATATTTTACCTACCATGATGCTTGGCATATAGCACTTAACACCTTTACTATTACTGTTTGGTGGTTAAGAGGAAGACGGAAAGAGATTATCGCCTCAAAAAGTAGGATATGTTGAAAGAAGTTGATTTCTCTTTTTCCCTGATTCTCACCAATAAAACCTAGTAACACTTGGGATCTCACAGGTATTGCTAATCACTGTTTCTGGAAAAACATAAAAGTATAGTTAGAAAGGGAACTAGGAAGATCAGGGGTTGGGGCAACTTCTGCTTGAAGGTGAGCTGAAAAGATTAGGCTCCTTATGGAAAGACAATGGCTAAAACGGCACAGGATTGGTAGTTAGGAAATCATGAAGGAGTGTTTAGGGGAGGGCAGAGAAGTGTGGGCAGGTGGGATTCTAAGACTCTATTCACCATGTCTCACACCACCAGGTAGGGGACACCCATTGAAGCGTGAACATAAACATAAACAGCCAATTAAAGGAAGACCATCTACACAATGTGTGATCAACAAATCAAACTTATAACCACAGGAAGTCATCTCAAATGCAATTTAACACCATAGGAAGTATGAAGAAAAAATTAGTAGGTACAAGGAGGATTTGGATAATTCCTTGGAAGCATGGAAAAGGTGAGAGAGAAAAGTAGGGATATTAGAAGCAATTAATCCCTAACCATTAAGGTGGATTTCAAGGTCAGCAACCATTACTGGTCCTCGTAGTCCTTGATTTGTTATATTTTGAGCCCACTGAGGGACAGGAACTAATTCCCAATTGTATCATGTCTCCCAGCCCTTAACACTGTACTCTGCCTGTAAATACTTATTACTATTATTCCAGAAGTTCAGCTGGAGGATTACGTCTCTGAACCAAAAATACCAGTTCCTTTGTTCTTAAATTCTGAGTCTAGTAAGATCTTGGGATTTCATGATAATCAATACCTACATGGAGACAGGAAGAAGAGATGGGCATCTCCACGTTGACTGGTCACCTCCTAGATCCCCTAGAATCTAGAGTTCTAACACTATTGAGAAATTCTCCTCACTCCAAGATCTTAACCTCGGGTGTGGTACAGCCAAGCCCACCTCCTGCAGTGTCATAGCTTCTACAGATGGTATAATCATTAAGTAAATCTAAATTCCAGTATTTACATCTATTTGCTTTAGCAAATTTTAATTTGAACTTAAACCCACATTGTTTTGCAAAGGCTATGCTAGATATTTATGGAGATGTCCATTCTTTGAATGGGAATAGATCAAGCATTTTCTTCCCTGCTTTTAAAGTCTTCTTTTGATATTTAATGACTGTTGAAAGGCTGACATGAAAAGGCAATCAAAATAATTCTTTTGGGGGAGTTAGTTTTAAGTTGGGCATTAATGAAAAAGATACTCTTTATAAACTTATTTTCTAGAGTGGACTCATTCCCATCTCTGTGTATTGGAAACATATCTGCATATTCTGTGGGGTACTTTTTTAATAACTGTCAGAGCCATTCCTCTGAACATAAGATTAAATCACCTATCAATTTCAAAAAGTTTATTTCCTTTGAGAGTGAAATAACTTTATTATTGACCTGCTGTTATTGGTTTCAGTATGCAAGCTATTTTCATCTTTCTTTTTACAGAGAAGCAGCGTGGCTCAGTGGAAAGAGCTTGGGCTTTGGAGTCAGAGGTCACGGCTTCACATCCCGGCTCCACCAATTGTCAGCTGTGTGACTTTGGGCAAGTCATTTAACTTCTCTATGCCTCAGTTACCTCATCTATAAAATGGGGATTAAGACTGTGAGTCCCCTGTGGGACAACCTGATCACCTTTTAACCTCCCCAGCACTTAGAACAGTGCTTTGCACATAGTAAACACTTAATAAATTCAATTATTATTATTATTATTATTATTATTATTATTTCTTAGAGGAGAAAAGTACAATTCTCTCTTTTAAAATAATGGTCATCCCTGCCAGATAGGAAAGGAGAAACCTAATATAAAGCCACTTTCTGAACTAATTATTCTCCTAAGATGAATTGGCTCCTTCAGCTGTTTTAATGAGTTAATTGAGCAACTAAGACAGCGGTCCAGGGCAAGGGCTTCGGTCTAAGTCAGGAGATCCTGGTTGTGCCAGATTTGCCGTTGGTCTACTGTGTGACCTTAGGGAAGTCACTTTACCTCTCTGGGCCTCAATTCCACATCTTTAAAATGGGGATAACATAGCTCCTTTTGCTCCCTTAGACTGAGAACCTTATGTGAGAGACATTACCTAATCTGATGATCTTGTATCACAGTGACTGTTTAATAAATATCATTACCCTTCTGTCAGTTCTGTGTCACATTTCTGTTTGAAGTTTGCAGAGTGGCTGCCCGAGCATATGGAAAAACTGACATTACCCTTAAAGAGCAGAACCATCTAACTGAAGCTTCAGTGACTCTGGTTGGTATTTTTAGCACCTATCACATTGTTAGAGAAAGAGCAGAAGGCTAATAATCGTGAGGCTTGGCTTCTATTACCTACTTGATGACCTTGGACAAGTCACTTAACCTTTCCATGCTTCAGTTTGCTCATCTTTAAAATGGTAACTGGGTACCCATCCTTCCTCCCATTTAATTGTCTCGCGTAGGACAGAGATTGTGTCAGACCTGATTATTTTATCTCTATCCCAGTGCTCAATACAGTGCTTGGCACACATCAAGAACTAATAAATACCACAATTATTGTCAGCTGAGGGTAAGACTGGTTTCCCTAGGGTCATCATCTTATTGCCCTCTACTGTAAAAGGAAACTGCTTTTGAGAAATTAATGTAGCATTTTTAGCATTGTTATAGTGAATCCGTGTGGTTTGTTCAAGATTTAGATCTTGGCAGAGAAGAATGCAGCTTGGAGAGCATAGGCTTTGTCTTTTTTCCTGTAAGATGCCAACACACTGAAACCGGTCAAATCACATTCATCTGGCATATATTAGCCTATTTTCATTTTCAAGATGGTTCTAAAGGCAATGAAGTCCTCTCACTATGTGCAATGGAGGCTTAAGATGCCAATGTAAAGTCTATACTCATTTTATAGTGAGAGCGCCTAGAGATGGTCTTTTCCTTATAGTTTCTTGCCACAGAGTTAGAGATCATGTTTCATTTTACCATGTAACCATTATTTATTCTCGGTATCCCTTTAAAGTAAGCACTCATGAACCTATAAGGAAATTATGACCAAAGAAACTTAGGTTACCGTTATCAGCATCACCAGCTTTCTGCAGCTGACGAATGAGGCTTTCAACCCATAGCCTGAAGCAGACCTATAATAGGGTGGGGGGGTTGTTTGGGTGTGTGGGGGCTGGGGGGAGAATGAGGAATTAATTTAGTAAAGAAAGAAAGCTCCTCAGTTGCTGTGGATCTTATATTCCTTCATCCTGCTCCAGTCAGTTTATGTTCTGGGAGAAAGCACAAAATAATCTTGCCTAAGAACAATACAATTGTTGTACCAAGCAGGGGCCCATTAGGTGCTACTGCTACAATATAGATTGTGGACAGGAAAAAGCTAGGCTAGTTTAAATGGTAAATTGTGTGTCTCCATAAGTCACAGATCTATCCCAGGACAACCACAGGAACTCAGATACCATTTTGCACAAGGACATCAACCCCAAATATGGGTGGAGGAATCAGTGAAAATTTCTTCACCACCTCTGATGTTCACCATCAATAAGGAGGATTTAAGACAAAGCAAGAGAGGATTAGGGAGAAACTAGATTCAAGTGCCTGAAATTCTATAATTAAACTTCCTTTGACTTGAACACAAGCCAAATACTTACAAGTCACACAGCAAGGCACAGTAGAGGAAAAAACACCCAGGGAGAAAGAGTGGATGACCTCCTGATTTTTAAAGCCTTGCTTCAATCACTGATTGGCTGAGCTCCCTCTAAACTCCTATTGGTCTCTAAAAAGGTTCCAATTCCCAAATGATTAGGGCCAATTTAGTCCCCCAGAAAGGACAGTGGAAATGATTCTGAAGTAGAATTCCAACTGCTTTGGTCAATGTTTCCTCTACACTTGTGTTCTGAGGTAGGCTGGGAATTCTAAGCATTCAGCACAAATTATTATACTCTATAGATGCTCATTAAAAATCATTATTAGACTGGAACCTCGCTGTGGGACAGAAATGTGTTACCTATCTCATATTTCCTAACTGCTTAATAGGTTGCATTGCAACTAGTTGGAGTCTTAATAGTAGTTCTACTACTAAATATTTCCATGACTAAGCTCCACAAGAGAACTCCCTTCAATCAGCTTTCGTATTACCCCAGAGTGGTTCCTTCTGAGTAAATGCAGCTATCAGCAGCAGCATCAAATGAATGACCAGTCTGATTCCGTAGACAACATGAAGCAATCTGGCTATGTCTAGAGATTCAGACCTACCTCTGCAGTATCTGGATTCTGCACTGCAGCATATAAAACCTGTACTGCATTCCCCTAGGGAGATTTCATTCTTAGGATGATGCCACACAAAGAGACTGTGGCAGGAATGAGTAGTTTGTACTGGACACCCTTAGTTTTAACTATTTTATTTTTACTGAGGGAATAAAACATGCAGAAATACGCAAGATTTCATTGCCAGGCCAAAATCACCTGATTTTCTTTGAATTATGTTTCTGATTTGTACATTCCCTTAGCCATGTACCAGCTAACATTTCCATCAAGGACCAGGGTCACAAAATAAAGAGCATAATCATTGCACAAGGCGGCTCAGGGCAAAGCAAATGTCATTTATTTCCAGAGGCAAAATATAAAAACCTGAAGCCACATGTTCTTAACATTGAAAGCTCCACAGTTGAGTTGGAATCTATGGATTCAAGAATCTGCAGAGGTGATTTTTGTTCCGGGATATAAGGGCCAGCTGAAAGTCATTTATTAAAAGCACGGTTTCTGGTCTTGGGAGAGTGTATTCCCTGTCATGGAATGTCCCTGATTGGTGTGTCCAGTTTCCCTCTTAGGTTGGAAAGTTTCTTCTGTATTACTAAGTACCCTAGGAAAGAAAGAGGATATGGGGAGAATTTCAGTGCAGCCTGGGCTAGGATATGGGGATGGTGGAAAGGAAGGATTATATTAAAATAATCATAATAATGGTATTTATTAAGTGTTTACTATGTACCAGGCACTGTACTAAGCACTGGGATGGACACAGGCTAATCAAGTTGGACACAATCCATGTCCCACATAGGGCTTACAGTCTTATTCCCCATTTGGACTGTGTCCAACCTGATTACCTTATTAACTCAGGGTTTAGGATAGTGCTTGGCATATAGTCAGTTCTTAACAAATACCATGAAAAAATCCAAAATAGACTTGAAAGATTGGCAGCAGCATGGTCTAGTGGAAAGAGCATTAGTTTGGGAAACAAATGAGCTTTGTTCTAAGGCTCCTCCCTTTGCCTGTTGTGTGACTCTGGGCAAGTCACCTCAGACTTAGTTTCCTCATTTTTAAAATGGGGATTCAGTACCTGTTTTTCTTTGTACTTAAACTATGACCTCCATGTGGGACAGAGACTGTGTCCAAACTGATTATCTTCTATCTACCCCAGCACTTCGAGCAATGCTTGACACATAGTAAGCCCTTAACAAATAGCATTATTACTAAGTGTATGGTGTACTGGAAAAAAAACTCAGGCCTAGGAACCAGAAAACCTGGGTTCTAATCCAAGCTCTACCACTTTTTGGATGTGTGACCTTGGGCAAATCACTTAAAATCTCTGGGTCTCAGTTTCCTCACCTGGTTAATGGAGATTAAATGTTTGCTCTTCCTTCTCCAGAGAATGTGATTACCAAGAGGGCAGGGACTGTGTCTGATCTGATTGTGTCCTAACCACCCAATGACTTAGAACAATTTTTGGCACTTAGTAACTGTTTAATAAATAGAACAAGAAGGTAAATAAATCAAGAACTGATAATCATATGAGTGATAAATGGATGAGGGTGTCTCATGATCTGGATAGTTGGAAGATTAACCAGGAGCTGCTTCCTGGAGGAGGTAGCTTTTCAGGAAGACTTTGAAGAAGGGAAGACACTTGGTTTGGAAAGGCTGAAGGAGAGGGTGGGAGGCAGAGAAAGGCATAAGCAAAGAGTGGAACTTAGGAAAGCATAGGAGAAGATTCTGAGGGTGAGTTTATTGGGAAAGAGAGCAGTTGGGTAATCAGAGGAGAGGAATTCAGGAATTAAAAATAGGATTTGTGGAGAGCCTTGAAGAATATGGGGTTAAAATGTCAGAGCGGTGGATTACATGGAAACAAGCTGCTGTACATTTTTAATAAGACCCTACAGGAATCTTATTTAATATGACCAAAGACCTTTAAAATCTCCAGAGATAGCTTCAGCAATACCATCTAAGAAAGACCTAATGCTTTAAAAAGCACTTCATTTTAGTAACAGGCCTCACTCAGCCTACTATCCCAATTTTTCAAAGATTTTACTCTTTTAATTACTTAGTGAAATAGCCCTATAATTTTGTCACTATAAAGTATATTTCCTAAAATGGTACTTAAAGCAAATGAACCTTAAGGATCATTACAATCCTAGGTTATTTGTTAAAATTGAGTAGGCAAATGATCTCATCTTATTTTATTTTCAAGTTTGAATACTGTTTTTGAAAGTGAATTTTAAAAGCCTGTTGTGAAGCTCAGATTTTCGGCTGTCTCCACATTCAGAGTTTAAGTTTCTTAACTTCAGGACAAGTCATCTGGTGTCTTTGACTACCAAACTCAAATCCTTTTGATAATGATTAGTTTGCAAACACTGTCTGACCCCCTGTTAAAGTGTAAGCTCTTTGTGGACAAGGAATAATAATGATTAAGTGCTTACTGTGTACTAAGCACCATACCAAGCACTGGGGTACATATAAGACAATCAGGTCAGACACAGTCCCTGTCCCACAAGAGGCTCACAGTCTAAATAGGAGGAAGAACAGATTGGATCTCCATTTTAAGGATAAGGAAAGTGAGGCACAGAGAAGTTAAGTGACTGGCTCAAGATCACACAGCAGGCAAGTGGTGGAGCCAGGATTAGAATCCAGTTCCCTTGGCTCCTTGAGGATACAAGAAACATGCTGAGGCTCCTAGTCTCTGCCACTCAATCAGTGGTATTTGTTGAGCACATGTTGTGTATAGAGCACTGTACTAAGCACTTGGGAAAGTAAAATACAGTAGTTGATAGATGTAATCCCTGTCCACAAAGAGCTTACAGCTACAAGGAGGGACAGGTATACCAAATCTCTTGATAACTAAGCACATGCTATTTCTACTAAGACATACTGCCTTTTTCTATTGGCTCCAGAGTTAACTTCTCCCTGCTCCATCTCCCTGCTTCTTGTGATGTCAGTGAATCCTACCTCTCTGCTATTTCCTTTTTATTTTTCTGGGAGAGACTTGCCATCCCCTAATAAAACCAGGCATTTCTGAGGGAAATGTTTCCTGTATTCATTTCAACTCCTCAAAAACTAATTGCACAGGGCACTACAGCCAGGGTTTTGCAAGTTCCTCTCCAGAGCAAACAAGATGAGACCTCCAAAACTAGGCCCTTCTTTAGCCAAACAGTTCTTCTCTAAGTCACCTCCATCATAGAAAACTCATTTGGGTTTCTGAGCTTGGAAGGTTAAATGTGCTGTGCATTTTCTCATTTGTAGTTTTATGACTTGTGAGATTAAATGTACTGTGCAGTTTATTAGCAGAACCGCGTCATATTTTGCAAACAGAATACACAGTTCAGGAAAAGATCTACTTTTGTAATGTGTTTTTCACTTCAGGGCACAAGCATATGGAACACAGCCCAGGGGTGGCATTTGCCATCTTCAGAGATGTTTACAAGCATCAGAGGATGATTTGATACTTTTGCCCCTCTAGGAGACCCATTTTACAGGCCAAGGGAGAGAGGCAGAAAGGGGATCTGAATTAGTGAGGAGTTCAGATGCTATTCCATGGGTAAATGTTTTAAGGCAGTGGGAGAATCAGAACCCCATCTTATTCACAAAAGCCCCACCAGTCCACTAGACAGTAAGCTCGTTGTGGGCAGGGAACGTATCTACCAAGTGTGGCTCAGTGGAAAGAGCATGGGCTTTGGAGTCAGAGGTTCAAATCGCGGCTCCGCCATTTGTCAGCTGTGTGACTTCAGGCAAGTCACTTCACTTCTCTGTGCCTCAGTTACCTCATCTGTAAAATGGGGATAGAAACTGTGAGCCCCCCATCGGACAACCTTATCACCCTGTAACCTCCCCAGAGCTTAGAACAGTGCTTTGCACATAGTAAGCGCTTAATAAATGCCATTATTATTACTATTATTATTATTACTCTCCCAAGCACTTAGTACAGTGCTCTGCACGATTGAATGAATGAATGAACAAATACCACAATTACTAACTCAATTGGATTGTCCCAAATGTGTAATATATATAAAATTTTATTAATATATATATATAAACAGTTGTCCTTCATATGAAAAGCAGTGTGGTCTAGTGGAAAGAGCAAGGCCTAGGAGTCAGAGTACCTGGGTTCTAAACCCAGCTCTGTCATTTGCTTCATGTGTGACCTTGGGCAAATTACCTAGCTTCTTTATGCCTGTTTATCTGTAAAATGGAGACTAAAAATACCTTTTTTCCCCCCTAATTATACCGTGGGCCCCTTTTGGATCAGGAACTGTGTCTAACCTGATTCTCTTGGGCATGGGCATGTCCAAGCTGCACATATGCTTGTACAGATTTATTACTGTATTTATTTTACTTGTACATTTTTACTATTCTGTTTCTTTTGTTAATGATGTGCATTTACCTTTAATTCTATTTATTCTGACGACTTAACACCTGTCCACATGTTTTGTTTTGTTGTCTGTCTCCCCCTTCTATTCATTCATTCATTCAATCATATTTATTGAGCGCTTACTGTGAGCAGAGCACTGTACTAAACACTTGGGAAGTACAAGTTGGCAACATATAGAGATGGTCCCTACCCAACAATGGGCTCACAGTGTAGAAGCGGGGGACAGACAACAAAACAAAACATGTGAACATCATTATTACTAGACTGTGAGCCCATTGTTGAGTAGGGACCGTATCTATATGTCGCCAACTTGTACTTCCCAAGTGCTTAGTACAGTGCTCTGCACACAGTAAGTGCTCAATAAATACGATTGAATGAATGAATCTTGCATCTACCATTCCCTGCTCACAATGGGCTTACAGGTTAGAGGGCTACCTTTTAAGTGCTGGGGTATATAGAAGATAATCAGGTCCCACAAGGGGCTCCTGGTCTAAGTAGAAGGGAGAATGGATCTTGAATCCCCAACTTGCAGATGAGGGAACTGAGGCTTTGAGAAGTTACGTGACTTGTCCAAGGTCATACAGCAAAGAAAAGGCAGAGTCGAGATTAAGAGCCAGGTTCTCAGACTCCCCAGGCCCGTGCTCTTTCCACTAGGCCACGCTGCTTAGTAGCCATAGACACAATCCCTGTTCATTCATTCATTCATTCAATCGTATTTACTGAGCGCTTACTGGGTGCAGAGCACTGTACTAAGCACTTGGGAAGTACAAGTTGGTAACATATAGAGACGGTCCCTGCCCAATAGCTGGCTCACAGTCTAGAATGGGGAGATAGACAAAAAAAAACACATATTAACAAAATAAACAGAATAGTAAATATGTACAAGTAAAAGAGAGTAATAAATCTGTACAAACATATATATAAGTGCTGTGGGGAGGGGACAGAGGTAGGGTGGGGGATGGGGAGGGGGAGGAGGGGGAGAGGAAGGAGGGGGCTCAGTCTGGGAAGGCTTCCTGGAGGTGGTGAGCTCTCAGTAGGGCTTTGAAGAGAGGAAGAGAGCTAGCTTGGCGGATGTGCAGAGGGAGGGCATTCCAGGCCAGGGGGAGGACGTGGGCCGGGGGTTGACGGCGGGACAGGCAAGAATGAGGCACAGTAAGGAGGTTCTACAGAAAGCACACTTTTAAAGCAAAGATGGGCCTGGTATAGGACCAGGCCATCATGACAACGAGGTTCCATCTTTACATGCAAATAAAGTGAAAAAGGGAGTCAGTCTCATGTCAGTGTTTCCAGCTTCACCCACACATATGGATAGGATAGTGAGCCCGTTGTTGGGTAGGGACCGTCTCTATATGTTGCCAGCTTGTACTTCCCAAGCGCTTAGTACAGTGCTCTGCACACAGTAAGCGCTCAATAAATACAATTGAATAAATGAATGAATGATAGATCTCACCATCGGCAGCATTGTTTTGGGAACGAGGACCAGCTCTATTTTTAAAACTGAATGTTCACCAAGGAAAAGATAAAACATCATCTTGTCTCACACTTGTCATTTCCATATCAAGACCACAAAATATGAAACCCATTTTTCTAAGTAAACTTGGCAGGTTTTCCAATCTTAAATTAACTTCTATGGCATAAATCTCAAGACTAAGTCAAAACACATATTCATTTCTTTTGAAGAAGGTAGCCAGCTCATAATTTTCTTGTTTGAAATCCTTTTGCACATTAGGAAAGACAACTTCTAATTCAGTCAGGGTTCTAAAATGCTAATGGAAAGAACAGGGGCTTGGGGGTCAGAGGACCTGGGCTCTAAACCTACCTCCATTACTGGGCTGCTGGTTGATCCTGGGCTAATCACTTAACTTCTCTGTGCCTCAATTTCTTCATCCATAAAATGGGAATCAAATATTTGTTCTCCCTCCAGTTTTGACTGTGAGACCCATACAGGAAAGGGACTGTGTTTGACCTCATTTTCTTGTGTCTACCCAACACTTAGTACAGCGCTTGGTGTATAGGAAATCCTCAACCACAGTTATTATGTGTGGTACTTTATACTGATGATGTTTTTCCATTCCCAAAATCTTATAAAAAACTAATACTGCATTTTCAGAAAATCTGTTGATTCACCGGGAATCATATTTTGAAAAGAAATTGCATTTTACAATATTTTTGCCCGTGGGAAGTTCCACAAACTTGAGGGTGGGGCTAATGTCTCCCAACTCTGTTGTATTTTACTCTCCCAAGCCCTTGGAACAGTGCTCTGCACACAGTAGTCACTTAGAAAATATTATTGTCGAATTGGTGGATAGATTGGATTGTTCACTAAAGTGTTTGTGTAACTCACCAGAGGAGGAAGAGAAGAAAGAGGAATAAAAGAAAGAATAGTATTCATGGTATTTATTGAGCATATTTTTTGTGTGTCCCCTGTACTAGGGAGTACAAAACTGACACATTCTCTGCCGACAGAAAGTTCAAATTTAAGTTGGCAGGGACAGGCATATTTATAAATTCAGTAATCGTGTTGCTCAAGTGACCAAAAAGAGAATGTTTTATAATTTTAATTATTTTCAATATGCTAGCAAAGCTTAAGAAAAATGCAGAATTCAGCTACACTTTATTTACTCGGTCATGAAGATCATTTGTTTCATTAAATTTCCGAAGAGCCTCTCAGTCTGACTTACTGCCTGGGTAAAATGCTAATATTCCCATTGTTCACAAAACACTTAATACCCAACCCAAGTGAATGAAACAAAACTCCAGGCTAAACTTATATTCATCTTGAAGGTAAAGAAGAAAAAAAAAGGTATTTCTATGGGGTATTTATACATTCATTTCCAATTGCTGCTCAAAACCTCTTGACTAAACATTTCCAAATTTTGATACAGAAATATACTACTGTTGTAAAATAAATCAAAATGTTACTGTTTTCAGTTACAAGAAATGTCACTACGATAGGCATCTTATGTTCTGATGAATGTTGGCATGTTGGCAGCAGTACGTTTCCTAATGGAACTATACAATCATAAATTTCATGCATAAATATGAAAAATAAAATTAACATTTTCCAGGAATGAAAAGCACTTCAAATATTATAGTGTGCACAACCTCAAATTGATTCTATAAATGGATTCCAGAAAATCATTAAGCAGGTAGTAATATTTAAAATGCCATTCAAGTTGCCATGGTACCTTCAGAGGTGGTGCCACTGATGCTCAGATCCAGGATATGAAATAATAATTGTGGTATTTGCTAAGTACTAACTATATTCCAGGCAGTATACTTAATGCTGGGGTAGATACAAACAAATTGGGTTGGATAAGAATAAGAAAAGATGTGAATTCTCAATCTCCTGCAGTGGATCTCCATAGAAGAGCAAAATTAATAGATTTCCATTAGACAGCATATTCTGGCTTTGGGGACAAGCACCAGAAAATAAAGGGTTTTCTAATTATTCATCCAGCCCGATTTTTGCATAGGCAATCATCAATCATCGTTACCTAAATGCTCTGCATCTAGTTTGTGATTCTGCCATCCTCATTTGCCGGATGACGTGTTAATGTGTCCTTTTTATTTTTCAAGAAGGTCATAAAATGTTCAGCCAGTCCAACTTCTGCTGGCTTCTATTTGAGAAAAACAGAGGATAGATTTCAAGAAGGCAGAGTCAAAAACAGACACAAAGGCCTTCCATGGGACAAACGCTCAGCACAGCCAGAATCTAGCACACCAAGTGGAAAAGCATGTCAGCTTGGTCTCTTCGACCACACAAGGTTAGACTTATATCTAACTTATAACTTGTACTTCCCAAGCACTTAGTACAGTGCTCTGCACACAGTAAGCGCTCAATAAATACGATTGATGATGATGATGATGATGATATCGTCAGTGCCATAAACTGCGACTTGCTTACTCAACTCAATCATTCTTCAAGAAAGTTAGCTTTTATCAAGTCCCTCAAAACTTATGTGTCGGTAAATGGGACCAGTCTTATTCAATAAAGGATCCTTGGGGGAAACACTTTATTTCTAATAGCAGTTCATAGTGCCTTCGGTGAGATTCCGCACGCTTCCATTGTAAATAGCTTGGAATCTTTCCCAGGGATAGGACTGCTACGTTTCTTGGGTTTTAAATGGAACTACCCTACCCTATCTTAGAAAATGCTGCTCTTGTTTCATTTTTTAAACTCTGCATCAGTTGAATGGATTTTACTTTGGGTAATGAGTCTCTCAGTAATAAAATGAGTAATACGATTTCGGTGCAAATGGATGTCTTGTGGAACTTTCTTAGGGGAGGCCTGTCTATTCTTATTTAAACATTCCAATTACACTATGACAGGTTGGATGAGGCCGTAGAATTAATCCATAGTTGTTTTTTCCTTCCAGTGGTTTGAGAAGCAAGAAAGTGTCTGAGGAAAGACACAAAAACACTGAACTCAAACTAAGCTCTGATTCTAGAATCTGATTCTATGACTCAGTCATTCCATAAAATCATTATTTTCCTAAAGAATACTAGAATACATAGCATGCTGGACCAAGAATTAGAAGACCTACCATCTCTTCTTGGATTGGCTTCTCTTCTCAAATATCTCATTGCCCTCTATTTCTAAAATATTACAGTATACTGTAGTATTTTCCTGGAGAAAATAACACAGGTTTTCACTGATTTCTAATTTTGTCAATCTCATTATAACTGTCATGGTGATTATCGGGGGCCATGTCAGAGGTGCAATTCGATCTGTCGTGGAAGCAGAGTCAGACACCAATGGTCAAGAGGAGAAAGGTATGTCCTGTCGCCAAGAGGATGTGAGCTTGAGAAGTGTTTTGCAGTAGTAGTGATGGTTCACACTGAGCCACCCGCACTCTCTCTTTCTCTCCTGGTCCTCTGTGTCCAGTTGCAGACACTGCAAAACAGCTGGTGGTGTTCCCCTCGTCCCCCTCTCCATCCCCCCATCTTACCTCCTTCCCTTCCCTGCAGCACCTGTATATGCGTATATATGTTTGTACATATTTATTACTCTATTTATTTTACTTGTACATATCTATTCTATTTATTTTATTTTGTTAGTATGTTTGGTTTTGTTCTCTGTCTCCCCCTTTTAGACTGTGAACCCACCGTTGGGTAGGGACTGTCTCTATATGTTGCCAACTTGTACTCCCCAAGTACTTAGTACAGTGCTCTGCACACAGTAAGCACTCAATAAATACGATTGATGATGATGATGATGATGGTGGGAATGGTGGATTCAGGCTTTGTCATGGAAGCAAATATCTCTGAGACCCTACCACCCAGATACCACTGTGTTTAAGTCGTTTTGAAAGGTTATGGCACAGCGCGTTAAATTCGACCTGCACTTTCATGTGAAGCAATGAATAAAATCTCTACCATTATTCTAATCTCTAATAGGGAAGCAGTGTGGCTCAGTGGAAAGAGCACGGGCTTGGGAGTCAGAAGTCATGGGTTCAAATTCCGGCTCCACCAATTGTCAGTTGTGTGACTTTGGGCAAGTCACTGAACTTCTCTGTGCCACAGTTACCTCATCTGTAAAATGGGGATTAAGACTGTGAGCCCCCCGTGGGACAACCTGATCACCTTGTAACCTCCCCAGAGCTTAGAACAGTGCTTTGCATGTAGTAAGCGCTTAATAAATGCCATCATTATTAACAGGAGTCCAATAGAGAGTCCCACATGGGACACAGATTACGTCTGATCTGATTATCTTGTATCGCCCCCAGCCCTTAATACAGTGTTTGGCAGAAAGTAAACACGTAAAAATGCCACGATTACCATTATCATGATCAAATCTTCTCCAATAAGTCTTATATCCAAAATATTTGCCCTAGGAACTCTGATTGTAATGATATCATTTGTAAGGCAAGGCAATTTTTGACTTCAGTGTACCTATTTTTGCAACACTGCTTTAAAGTCCTATGCATAAAAGAAATGATTTTGATTTGCAGAAATGTTTGATATTCAGCGCTCACCCCTGGAAATCCCTAGTAGGATGCTAATAAGTGCAAAATTCAGAAAATGAATGGATTAAAGAAGAGAAAGAGAAAAATCTGTTTCATTTAACAATTTTAAAAGGAAAATGTGAAAGGGGATTATCAGAGGGCATTAAAATCCTTTGAGATTCAAACCAAAGATCTATAAGCAAAGAGAAGTCATGAGGTAAAAGAGATACCCTCAGGAACCCTATGGAATCAAAAGAATTTTGTTCTTTCATATCTAAACACAGTCTACACTCTGCAGTTTTTTCCCCAAGTAATAAAGAAGGGTGGAAACTGTTTCATGGTTCCTGATACTTTGTTCCAGGACTGTTCAAGTTTCAACCATGGTTTAGCTCTTGGGACATTTCTATGTATCCTGGGACTTAATTTCCAATTTGTCCCAGGCATAAGGCAAATCCCACCTAAGGTATTTTCTCCTTGTGACAAGTGATCTTCGGGATTTAAGTAATTGGAGTTTTAAATCAATTCATCAATTAATGCTATTTATTGAGCACTTACTGTGTGCCGAACGTTGTACTAAATGCTTGGGAGAGTGTAGTACAAGAGAGTTGGTAGACACATTCCCTGCCCACAAGGTGCTTACAGTCTAGAGGGGATTGTTGGGGTTGAATGGGTGACATACTAAATTTGATTTAAAGGGTCTGCTCTGTGGGTTTGGTGCAAGGATGGAGAGAAGATGTGCCAATCACTTCCACGCTCTGTTCCAGGATCCCTCCAATTCCCATAACCCCATCAACCTAACCTTACACTTCCTTCTAAAACACTGGGCTATCAAGAATGATGGGTTTTGTTCTCAATTGCAATGTTTTGGATGCGAATTAGACAGATAATTTCCTCAATTTTCTTTTTTCCTTTTCCTTCACAATACAAAGTTGGTCATTTGAGTCCCCCACATATGAATAGAACTGCTATGAATGTCATCCTTGAAAATAACAGATAGATATAGATAATCAAAATGCTAAACTGTAAGCTCCTCAAGGACGGGAATCATGTCTACTAACTCTGTTTTACTTTCACAAGTGCTTAGTATAGCGCAAGTCCAGGATTTCCAAAAGACATGCACCCTTTGAGTGAGAGGTACTAGATTTTTCCATCCTTAGTCCTAAAATAGCAAGAATTGTAACAGCGGGCTCACAGTCTAGAAGGGGTGGTTACAGACAACAAAACAAGTAAGCAGGCATCAATGGCATTAATATAAATAAACAGAATTAAAGATATATACATATAATTAATAAAATAAATAGAATAATAAATATGTACATATATACACAAGTGCTGTGGGGTGGGGAGGGGGGTGGAGCGGAGGGAGGGAGATGGGGAGGAGAGGAGGAGCAGAGGCACGGGGGGCTCAGTCTGGAAAGGCCTCCTGGAGGAGGTGAGCTTTCAGTAGGGCTTTGAAAGGTGGAAATGTGCTAGTTTGGCTGATGTGAGGAGGGAGGAATTCCAGACCAGAGGTAGGACATGGGCCAGGGGTCGACAGCGGGACAGGAGAGACTGAGGTACAGTGAGGAGGTTAGCAGCAGATGGGCACTGCTTCTCCTAGGTGCCTTCATTCTTCTGCATGGATGTTTCAGCAAGAAACTTCAATGAGACAAATCTAACAAGCTACTAGGAGGAGCAATCTAGCTTGGGCAGGGAAAGCGATTAAATGGAGTAATCAGTCTTTTTCCATTCCTTATTTCTACAAGGTCAACTTAGCTGTTGTCTTGAAGAAAAGCTTGCCACAGAGAGCATTTTGGGGCCAAGCACGGAGTCTTGACATACAGATTTCTCTCCTATGCAATCCAGTGGCAGAGTTGAGTTAAAATTTAATGACTAGCATTTTAGTATCAACAGGGACTTGTTACTGTTCTCCAATATTCACACTCCACATGATAGTTCATCTCCGGTATTACGAGAGTCTAAACCACTGTGGAAATATTTGTTTCATAAGAATCAGGAAATCATTGATGTTGGTCATTTACTCCCTCTAGGCTGTAAACTCATTATAGGCAGGGAACACGACTTCCAATTCTGTTCTATTGTACTCTCCCAAGTTCTCAGTACGGTACTCTGCACATAGTAAATGCTTAGTTAATTCCACTGACTGACTGATAGTAAGCTCTCAATAAATACCATTGATTGATTGATAATAAGCACTCAATAATTACCATTTATTGATTTGTTACTTTTAGTATATCATAATAATATTAATTATCGTATTTGTTAAGCACTTGCTATATGCCAAGCTCTAAGCTAGATAAAGTACAATCTGAGATATGCCCGGGATCCATAAGGGGCTCAAAGACTGAGGGAGGAAGAACAGCTATTTAATCCCCATTTTACAGATGAGAAAACTGAGGCACAAAGAATTTAAGTGACTTGTCTAATATCATAGATCAGGAAAGTGGTGAATTGTATCTAGATCCCCTGACCCTATGCTCTTTCCACTAGACCATGCTGTTGCTGTGGTTAGTTCATGTGCATTGGGTTACAAGTTGATTAGTAGGAATAATAATAATAATAATAATAATAATAATAATAATAATGCTCTTACTATGTGCCAAGCACTGTTCTAAGAGCTGGGGTAGATACAAGGTAGTCAGGTTGTTGCACATGGGACTCACGGTCTTAATCCCCATTTTACAGATGAGGTAACTGAGGCACAGAGAAGTGAAGTGACTTGCCCAAAGTCACAGAGCTGATAAGTGGCAGAGCTGGGATTAGAGCCCACGACCTCTGGCTCTTTCCACTAAGCCATGCTGCTTCTCTACTAGTAGTATTAGGAGTAGTAGTAGTAGTAATAGAATAATAGTAGTAGTACTAACAGTAGTAGTATGGTGTTGACTGAATGCCCACCCGGGGTTCCATGTATTGTACTAAGCCCTTGAGAAAATATTGCATAAACCCAGAAACTTCCCCTACCGACAAGGTGCTGACACTCTAACGGTTATGTTAGACATGTATGTATGTATGTATACTCACTTGTACAGTCAATTATTCCTTCTATTTGTAAATATATAAACAAGTGGTGGGCAAGGGTATAAATGAATATCTAAGTAGAGGTGGCTAATTCAACTTGATCTGTTTTAGGCCTCAGTCCTGTCCCTTTTTCGCTTTTTTGCTCTCATTAGCATGGTAAGTCACTAAATTGCTCTAGGCTCCAACTTCCTGCCTATTAAAATGAGATGATATCTGTCTCTAAACTAAAAAGGATTTAATAAGAAAATGCTTTACTGTGCGCTGAGCCCCTTGGTCATTGACGTTATATTAGTACAAGGGGGAAGGTTATGAAACGTGTCCCTGCATTGCTGCTCAATGCATTTTCCTAGTCCCTTGGAAAATGGGAGCTTTGTTCTCATTCTTTCTTACTCTCTGACATTCAAAAGCAGCATGGCCTAGTGGAAAGAGTCCAGGTCGGAGAATCAGAAAGACCCAGGTTCTAATCCTGGTTCCTCCACTTCTCTGCTGTGTGACCTTGGGCAAGTCACTTCATTTCTCTGTGCCTCGGGTACCTCATCTGAAAATGGGGATTAAATCCTACTCATTATCAATCATATTTATTGAGCGCTTACTGTGTGCAGAGCACTGTACTACTCCTGCCTGCTTAGACAGTGAGCCCCATGTGGGACAGGGACTGTGTTTAAAATGATTACCTTGTATCTGCCCCAGTGTTTAGAACAGTGCTTGGCACATAGTAAGTAGTTAACTAGTACCGTAACTATTATCATTATTATAAACATGCTAAAAATACAGATCTGGAGATGTATATTATCTAGGGATGTGCAGAGTGTTTGTATGGCCCACTTGCCTGTCTATCCTATCCTGAATGTGTTATATTCTGATGAGAAAGTGCTTTATTCTCTGGAGTAGTATGAGTATGAGTAGCATGAATAATAATGATAATAATGGTATTTGTTAAGCACTTACTATGTGCTAAGCACTGTTCTAGACTGTGAACCCACTGTTGGGTAGGAACTGTCTCTATATGTTGCCAACTTGTACTTCCCAAGCGCTTAGTACAGTGCTCTGCACACAGTAAGCACTCAATAAATATGATTGATTGATTGATTGATTCTAAGCACTGGGGTAGATACAAGGTAATCAGGTTGTCCCATGTGGGACTCACAGTCTCAATCCCCATTTTACAGATGAGATAACTGAGTCACCGAGAAGTGAAGTGACTTGCCCAAGGTCGCATAGCAGACAAGTGGTGGAGCCAGGATTAGAATCCACGACCTCTGACTCCTTAGGCCCATGCTCTTCCTGTTATGCCACACTGTTTCTCCCGAATGAATTAATTCTTCTGCATGAGTTATTTAGCAAAGAACTTGAATGAAGATATGAACGGAACAAAGATTTAGAAGCATAATGTGACAATATCTTTCCCATTCTTCTTCTATTTCTATTGATGAAATAGAAATGATGAAATGAAAGCATTTCATTTTTAAATGATGTGATTGCATTTTATTCTATTACTCTGCTTCACAGATAGAGCTCTTATTTTATTATACTAGATGGGTGCTTTAAGTTAGAAAGAAAATATTATTTCTTTTCAACTGTTGTTGCACCAACAAGATCCTTATCTGTTGCAGACTTCATTAGAAGGATCAAAGAGTATATTTTGCTATGTCTCTACCCTCTAAGCTAAAAACTGTCATCTTGGGAAGATATGAAAGTTAACATCTTATAGAGACTGAACATTGGAGCATCAACAAAACCTGTTTTTGTTTTGTATTTAAGTATCAATTCTATCTAGACAAGAAAGGTTCGTGGCAATTGCATCTTTTTGAAAAATGATATGCAGAGTCTTTTCTGAAGCAAATATTCTTAGTAAGATAGCCATGAAGGAATAAAATTTTCCATTTACCTCAGTGAAACTAAAATATTTTCTAAATATGTGACTTTGCCAGTCATCTCAGGTCTTCTCAGTATCTTCCAAGAAAAACACTGCAATTTAATTTCACTTTGCTATATCGTTGGTGGTGGCGGTGTGTTTTTTGTTTTTTTGTTTTTTTTTTTTGACTAAGACGTAAGTAAAGTCAAATGATAGAATGAAGTCATAGGCTCCAAGGAAGTTTTTCAGTACCCAACAGCAGAAAATATGTTTAATAGAGCTTGGTAATGACTTTGCAGTCCATTGACTTAAGTAGAGAAAAGACCTATTTTTGTCTTTAGACTATTAATGTAATAGATTTCAATATAAAACAGATTCAAATAGTTTATAGTTGCACCTGATTGCTTTGGGTATTCTGGCAAATTACAGAGAAGCAGCGTGGCTCAGTGGAAAGAGCCCGGGCTTTGGAGTCAGAGGTCACGGGTTCAAATCCCAGCTCCACCAGTTGTCAGCTGTGTGACTTTGGGTAAGTCATTTAACTTTTCTGTGTCTCAGTTCCCTCATCTGTAAAAAGGGGATGAAGACTGTGAGCCCCACGTGGGACAACCTGATCACCTTGTATCCCCCCAGTGCTTAGAACAGTGCTTTGCACATAGTAAGCACTTAACAAATACCATCATTATTATTAAATTACAGGATGATGGAGCTATGTAGAAACACAGTGATGACAAATTCATTAAAATTAAATGTGCTTTCTTTATAAACCTTTCCTTTAAATTAAATACTAGTGTCTCAACCACACCTGAGAAGACCACAGAAAAAATTTATTTTGATTTCATAAATTATATGACAGAAGCAACAAATCATGTCTTCTGGAATTTTGCATTTTAGTACCTGTTTGCCAAAGTTTTAGTAATGGTATTAATTGAGCACCTACTGAATGAAATGTACTGTACTAATCACTCGGAAAAGTACAAGAGAAGCTTAAAACATGTTCGTTGCCTACATGGAGCTTACATTCTTAATGGAAAGTGTAAGCGCCATTGCAACGCAGTGTGGCCTAGTGAAAGGAGCACAGATCCGGGAGTCGGAGGACCTGGGTTCTAATCCTGGCTCTTGCCACTTGTCTGTTGTGTAATCTTGGGCAAGTCGCTTAGCTTTTCTGGGCCTCAGTTTCCTTAGTTGTAAAATGAGCATTAAATCTGACTTCCTCCTACTTAGACTGTGAGTCCCTGTGGGACATGAGCTGTGTCCAACCTGGTAATCTTGTATCCACACCAGCGCTTAGTACAGTGTTTGGCACATAGCAAACATTTAACAAGGGTCATTAGGAGTACCATTGGAAATTGAGGCGTTCACACTGTAAGCCAAACTGCCAACCCCTAAGTCAAAAATTCTACATCAACCTGTCTATAATTTCTATCAATCAGTGACCTCAAAAGGTTGAAAGCTAGTGTTAGGGAAAAGGTTAAGGAAAGGGATAAGGTTAGAGTTGGGATCCCACAGGGTATGACTTGGAAGTTCATTTAGGAATAAAAGGATCAAAGGGATCATCTATCCTGAAATAAGTGGGACAGTCAAGCTCTCTGAAATTCTGAACCTCATGTGCCTCATAAATTCTTCAAGTATAAGCCATCTGTAAAAGCTGAGGGTGAATTTTATTTCTACTATTACTAGTAGTACTACTACTATTGATGGTTTAAGAGAATGAATAAACTAAACATAAAAACAATATAGTAGGTAGGCAGGGAAGGAAGCTAATTCAGAGTGGAACAACTGAAATTCTTGGGGCACATATACGGAGGACAACATCACCATCTTTTCACCCACAAACAGAAGAGACAAAGAAGATACAGGAAAAAATGGATACATGGAAAAAGCCATTTTCTTTTCCTATATCTTCCCATCAGGATATGGTTTTCCCTTCTTTTTCATAGCTAAGAAACAAATTATATAGGAGACAAGTTTATGAGATGTCAGAGAAAGTATATAATGAATCCATTTCACCCTTTGGGCTCTCAATAAGGATCTGTTAGAAATGTTGTTCAGGATATGGTGATCCTTCATTTTGATGAGCATATCATTTCAGCCTCATACATTTGCTGTGTGGATGTTAAAAGCAGAGCACTGTCACAATGAGACCAAATGTCTTTCCATTTATTTTGCAATTTGGTGAAGTAGAATTCACATTAGCTATGGAAGTTTGAAGACATTTGCAGGCAGCTTTCATTTTTATGCAAAAGTCATTATGCGCACATTTATATTTATGGCAAAACACATTTTGAACCCATCGTAATTGGAAATGAGGCGAAAACACTGTAAATACTGTTAATGGAGTTATGCCCTATGATTTGACAGAAACTCAAGTACCTGCCCACCTAGTGGTGCATGTCAAATGGCAAGAACAGTGGATGGATATTTGCCGACTTGACAGAGTAATTATCAGAGACAAGAAAAAAGATTCAGGTACATTAATTAATGGCTAATTCAAATCTCTACTCAGAAATTTTGATCGGTATATTTTCAAGTCTAATTCCTTTCATTATTGTCAACAAAAAATTAGTACTAGTCAGCCGTGGCGATGCGCCAGTCAGTTATTCGCTTTTGGGTTTTTTTGAAGCATTTTATGGATTTGCCGAGCAATATTGCAAGATGTGAGCTAATTATTAATGTGTTTCACACAAAAATAGAATCCACCATTTGAAGAAACAAACATGAAGGCTATCCAGGACAGAAATCAATAAAACATAGCTAATTGTAATGCTGAAGGGGACTCAGGAGCATAGAAGAATTTGAACAATGCTTCCATTTCAAAGTGAGAAGTACCATGGCCTAGTTGAAAGAGAATGAGCCTAGGAGTCAGGGGATCTGGGTGCTAATCTTGACTATTTTGACTCTGTCACTTGCCTGCTGGGAGTCCTTAGGCAAGTCATTTTACTTCCCTGTGCCTCAGTTTCCTCATTTTAAAATGGAGATTAATTCCTGTTCTCCCTTCCCTGCCCAGACTATGAACGTTCTGTCTGACTTGTCTTGTTACTAACCCAAAGCTTATTACCATGTTTGGCATATAGTAAGTGCTTAATGATTACCATAATTATTATTATTAGTAGTAGTAATAGTAATGGTAATTTTAAAGGAGCTATGGCCTCAAGTGTTCCACATTCTTTAATGAATATGTTGCTATCCTTAACCACCTTCTGTGGTCAGAGCAGAAGCAAAGTGCTGGTCCTAAATATAGCTGTAGTATTAGGTAAGCACTTACTATAAGGACAGGCACTGCACTAGGGTAGATATAAGATAATTAGGTTGGAGACAAAGTCCCAGTTCCATATAGGGCTCACAATCTCAACAGGGAGGACAGGTATTGAATCTCCATTTTAAAGGTGAGGAAACTGAGGCACAAAGAAGTGCCAAGGTCATAAAGCAAGTCAGTGGAAGAACCAGTGCAGCCTAGTAGATAGAGTACAGACCTAAGAGTCAGAGGACCTGGGTTCTAATTCTGGCTCCACCACTTGTCTGCTGTTTGACCTTGGAAAAGTCAATTAACTTATCTGTGCATCAGTTACCTCATCTGTAAAATGGGGATTGAGACCATAAGCCCTGTGTGAGACAGGGACTGTGTCCAACCTGATTAGGTTGTATCTACCCCAGGGCTTAATATAGTGCCTGGCATTTAGCAATTGCTTAACAAATACAAAAAAAACCCAAGATTAGGACCCAAATTATCTGTCTCTGAGGCCTGTGCTCTTTTTGCTAGGCCACACTCAACCTAAAGCAGGTGGTAGCATAGAGAAGTAAATTTGACCCTCAAGTAAATATTCTTCAGGGAACAGCTAGGGGAATCCTGGTCAATGGAGGGAGGTCCTTGGATGACTTGGGAAAATGAAAAAATAAATCCCCACAATGAGAAACAGCCCCCATCACTCATAAGACAGGCCTCGCTTCCTATCATCAACATTATCATAAATACTATATATTGAGTGCCTATGTGGACAGTTTTATAGGCCTTGGGCTAACATGAAGCATGGCATCCTGTTATCTCCAAGCTGGTTGCAAATCCCCCTTTGAGAGATTTTGCTCTTTGACTTTGTTTACTACTTCTTTACTTATCCATAAATTGTTGTAGAGTGTTCTGCCTTAAAGATCATATTCTTGAGGTCATACTCTGATCTGCTCCAACTCACCAAGGCTCTTCTATAGTCTATTTCCTGTATAAACCACTAAATCCCCCCATATTCTCTAAGGTCAGGTCTTTTTGGGCAAACACTCCGTCTTGTATCGATGCTCTCTTCTCTGTCAGAACCTGGACCTTTCTGCCTTGCTCCCTTTTGACTTTTCAAACAGATTTCCGTTCCCTATGAAAGTAATCTGGCTTTGTTGCCCTTCTAGGAGAAGGAAAAACCTCAATTTCAAAGGAAGCAAGAGAGAAAGAAAGAAAATATTTTCATGATTATAAAGTAAGGCATCACATAGTACATTTCCAAGACAGCTTCCAGTTTCCATTTAATAGAAATATTCCAAACCCGAGACCAAATAGAAGGCAATCTATCTTACTTGGCAGAAGATAACACAGCTGAACTAAAAGATAAGGACTCTGGGAGAGGACATTGGTTTGACATCCATAAATCAGCCACTGTCTACTTTACTTTAACTTAATAATTGCCCAGAATCCTGCAATTTATAGGCATTAAATGAATCAATCTTTGCTTTGTTGTCTTGAGTAAATCAAGCATTGAGAATCCAGCACTGCACCTACTAATTAGGTGGGACTATGCCATTTTGGTAAAATCAGTCAATCATTTGGACCTCCCTAGTGTGAATTCACTGCTTGAAAACATTTTGAAGAATACTGGACAAAAACTCCCAAGAAGTTCTTATAATTTATACTGGGAGAAGGGACTGGACAGTCAAAATTGGCAACTCTCTTCTGAGTCAAACACTCGATACTTATTGAATGTCTACCGTGTGTACAGAACAAGAGTTTGGAAGGTACATTAGAATCACTAGGCTTGCTCCCTGCCCTCAAGAAGTTTACTTTCTCGTGGTCAATTGGCCCCTTACCAGATGATCCTTTCGCAGCAATAGTTGACAAAGAATTGGGAATGAGTTTTCTACTCTTACCCAATACAGCTCTTCAGTGGGTGCATATGGCTCCTCCTGCCTCCAAGCTCCAGCTCAGAGCACTATCTCCTAGTTCATCCTCATTGACTGTGGATGAGGTCAGCCCCTCTCCCACTTCTCCACCAACACCAATCCGACCCTAGACTGTAAGCTCATTATGGGCAGGGAACTTGTCTATGGACTCTGTTGCACTGAACAATCCCGAGTGGTCAGACCGGAAATGGTCCCGATTCCACCAGTTTTCAGCTGTGTGATTTTGGGCAAGTCACTTAACTTCTCTGTGCCTCAGTTACCTCATCTGTAAAATGGGGATTAAGACTGTGAGCCCCAAGTGGGACAACCTGATCACCTTTAGAAGCAGTGTGGCTCAGTGGAAAAAGCCTGGGCTTGGAGGTCAGAGGTCACGGGTCCTAATCCCGGCTCTGCCACTTAGCTGTTTGACTTTGGGAAAGTCACTTCACTTCTCTGTGCCTCAATTCCCTCATCTGTAAAATGGGGATTAAGACTGTGAGCTCCACGTGGGACAATCTGATTACCTTGTATTACCCTCCCCCCCCCAAGTGCTTAGAACAGTGTTTGGCACATAGTAAGCGCTTAACAAATACCATCATTATTAGTATTATTACAGTGATCTGCACATAATAAATGCTCAATAAATGCCAGTGATTGATTGATTGATTCAAAGTCTCCCTAACCCCCCCACCTCCCAAGTTTTACCTGATTAACTCCCAACTAAGCAGCGTGGCTCAGTGGAAAAGAGCCCGGGCTTTGGAGTCAGAGGTCATGGGTTCAAACCCCGACTCCGCCAATTGTCAGCTGTGTGACTTTGGGCAAGTCACTTAACTTCTCTGTGCCTCAGTTACCTCATCTGTAAAATGTGGATTAAGACTGTGAGCCCCACATGGGACAACCTGATCACCTTGTAACCTCCCCAGTGCTTAGAACAGTGCTTTGCACATAGTAAGCGCTTAATAAATGCCATCATTATTATTATTATAACTACCCAAAGTCCTATTAAACCATATAAGCACTTGCAATTTATTCATATCCATCCTTGGAATTTGTGTATAGGCAATTAGTTGTAGAATCAATCATTTATCCTGATATCTCTATTTGTAAACATTTTCTTGTCTATCTTCCTCATTCAAGTTGAAGTTCCTTATGCACAGGTTCTCTCTCCCCATCTAGAGAAGCAGCATGGCTTAGTGGAAAGAGAACAGGCTGGGGAGTCAGAGGATGTAGGTTCGAATAAAAGCTCTGCTACTTGTCTGCTGTGTGACCTTGGGCAAGTCACTTCACTTCCTTGTGCCTCAGTTACCTCATTTGTAAAAGGGGGATTAAGACTGTGAGCCCCACATGGGACAATCTGATTACCTTATATCTACCCCAGCATTTAGAACAGTGCTTGCTACATAGTAAGCGCTTAACAAATACCACAATTATTATTTTTATCTATACTGTAGCCTCAGTGTGGGTAGGGAACATGTCTACCATCTGTGCTATACTGTACTCTCCCAAGCACTTAGTACAGTGCTCTGCTCACAGTAAGTGCTCAATAAATAAGACTGATTGATTGATTAATAATGTGTTGCAGGTATCTGTGGTACTTTCCCTAGTGCCAAGCGCAGGGCATAGGTAAGACTCTACACAGAGAATGGGCTCATTGTCTTCCACTGGGTGCCGTGCTCGCTGCCCACATTTGAAGTGGAACAAATGGCCCACAATCTGGCATAAGGCAAAGCAAAGCTGAGAAGTTGGAAAGGCTGGAGGTTCCCTAATGTCAGCAAGAAAAAGCGCCAAATCAATTAAAGGCATTGCCTTCAGCCAATTAGTCTGCGTGTACATTTGTATGACTTATCAATTTGGTTTTAAGTGCTCCAAAACTGGGCCATCATCATTTTCTAATTGATTGGGTATTAACATTAAAGAAACATTAAATGAATTAAATGTTTCATCAAAACCTCAGGAGCCATCAGAGAGTTTCAATTTCCACTCCTCCTCCTCCCTGCGATGATCACCATTATTTATAAAGCACATTGCAGTGTGGCATGTGCTGTCCTGGAGCTCATACTCTAACACTTGAGGAGACAGCTCCATGTAGAAAACACGTGTGCTCTCATAAACAGGCAGAGCCCATATCAGCTGGTAACAAGGAACAATAAAAATGATGGTAATTGTTAAGAGCTTATTTTGTGTCAAGGACTGTTCTAACCACTGGAGTAGATACAAGATAATCAGGATGGATACCTGGGGCTCATAGTGCCACATAGGGCTCAGTCTTAATTCCCATTTTGCAGATGAGGTAACTGAGGCATAGAGAAGTTGAGTTACTTGTCCAAGGTCACACAGCAGGCAAATGGCAGAGCAAGGATTAGAACCCAGGTCCTTGTAGACTAGAATTGGAGCAATAAATAAATTGAGTTGACATATATACCTGAGTGCTAAAGAGGGTGTAAAAGCCAATGAGACATATACTATCCTCAAGGTGTACATTCCAGTCCTCGCTGCTCTCCCTAGGGCTGCAAGGAACACAGTTTCTTCCTCTCCTAGATGGTGGTGGGAATGTGAAGGAGGGTGGGTCTCAAGTCTCACACATCCATAGCCTGGGTATCGTAGTGTGAGGGAGATCCAGCCCTAATTCCAGCTGTTATTCACTCTCCCTGCAGTTAAGAGGGTATCCTCTGAAAATACACACAAAATACACACACATTTCCAGCTCGTTGTGGGCAGGAATGTGTGTTTCATTGTTATGTTATACTCCCCCTAGTGCTTTGCAAACTGTAAGGGATCAAGTAACATGTTAAAATTGCATCCAACTACCTTCAGTGGTATTAAGCACTTACTCTGTGCTGTTGGAGTATTTACAAGATAATCAGATTAGACAGAGTTCCTGACCCACATTCTAGAAGACGGGACTTGTTAGGTACTTCATTCATTCAGTCAATCGTATTTATTGAGCGCTTACTGTGTACAGAGCACTATCTAAGCACTTATTATATGCCAAACATTGTTCTTAGCATGGAGGTAGGTACAAGATAATCAGGGTGGTCATAGTCCCTGTATCACATGGGGCTTACAGTCCATCTTCATTTTACATATGAGGAAACTGAGGCACAAGTGATTTGCCCAAGGTCACATGAACAACAAGTGGCAGAACCTGGATTAGAACCCAGGTCTACTAACTTCCAGACCCAGGCTCTTTATACGAGACCAAGCTGCTTCTATATATTATCCCCATATCACAGATAATAATAATGATAATAATGGTATTTGTTAAGTGCTTAACTATGTGCCAAGCACTGTTCTAAGCACTGGGGTAGATACAAGGTAATCAGGTTGCCCCATGTGGGGCTTACAACCTTAATCCCCATTTTACAGTTGAGGTAACTGAGACACAGAGAAGTTATTTGCCCAAAGTCACACATCTGACAGGTGGCGGAGCCGGGATTAGAACCCACGACCTCTGACTCCCAAGCCTATGCTCTTTCCTCTAAGCCACACTGCACAGATGAGTAGAGAGAGGCACAGAAAGAATGTGATTTACCAAAGTCTCACAGCAGAGTGGCAGAACTGGGACCAGAACTCAAGTCTTTTGCTTCCCAATACCAGGCTGTTTTTAATTTAATTTAATTTAAGGCAGTATGAGCACTTCTCCCCCATGAAGGGCCCTAAAGACCATCCGTGGGACACTAAGGAAGCTTGACAAATGTTCATGTCTGATTTCTTAAACCCACAGTAGAATATTCTAGACTGTAAGCTTCTAGTGGGCAGGGAATGCGTCTACCAACTCTGTTATACTGCAGGTTTGCCAGTCTCTGAGTACCATGCTCTACCCAGAGCATGCACTCAATAAATACGACTGCTTGATTCATGGACAGCTAATGAGAAAAACTGCTTTCGAAACATCAGTTCTGGGCTCTATTCCCAGCTCCGGGAGTGGTGTAGATGGGTCATGTAACCACTCTGTGTTTTTTGATGCATCAAACGGTGGCGGGGAGGAATATTTAATCCCACTCTGCTTCCAAGGAGTGCTTTCAGGAGTTGGTGAATTAACCCATAAGCAAGAGGTCTGGGAATGAAAAGCATCTCTTCTATTACCAGCAGCAAAGACCTGTTTCCAATGGGCACTATGCTCCAGTAGTCTTGCAAATAAACCTCTCGAGAATCAAAATCGGGAGCATTTTTTCAGGAAGAATTGAATTACCTGCTAGATTAAAAATGGCAGGGTTTTAAACTGCCAGGTCAAAACACAACGAAATCATCTTCAAGTTGGTACAAATATCAGAACTCTTCTGGAGGTTCTGTTTGGGTTCTGCCAGGAGGATAAGGATGGTTTGGCTTGTCAACCTTAGGCTTTCATCATTCTAATTCCCCTTCCAACTCATTCTCTTAAAATCCCCCCTAATGGCCCCTAAACCCAGTCATGAACCTTCCGTTTATGCTTGAAATCCTTTCTGCTGCCAATTGCATGCTGGTACTGAATTAATTCTAAATGCTATCTTTACTTTGCTGTGCAGTAAAAACCCTTATGAATGCAGAGACGCACCTCACAGCCCTCGTTCTAGGAAAGCAAAAATTCCCTCTAATGATGGATGGTCCCAATGGTTGAGGGGAGCAGCTTGTGGGATCTGAGGCCTGGCAGCTCCCCTCAAAAGCAGCCATTCCCAGTGCACAGAGCACAGGCCTTAGGTTCATTACATAATCCACTGAGGAGCATTAGCAACCGGCAAAATGCCTGCTGAATGCAGTAACGTCTTTAATTATGCAGCTGCGATTCGAACACAACTAAAGGTGCTTCAATTAATTTTTGAAAACATATTTAATCATGGGAGTTGGTGGGAGTGTAATCCTAGCTAGTTACAGGAACTTTAATGCCTTGTGGGATGTCATTTCCTCTAGATTCTCATTCCAGACAGCTGATGGACTGTCTGTCAGGACAAGTGAGTTCTCCTGAAAAGATGTTCCCCTCTCTACCTTGCTGGTTGCCTATGGACCAGTTGCTCAGCAACATAGAAGAGCATTTGCATAGGCTCCTGGGGCTATTCGGAGCTGCCTAAACCCGACTGAAAGACGTCTTCTGTGCCCTGAGGAATTAACAAACCCCTCATCGGCTGTGGACGTGGAGGGGCATTTATAAGAAGGTGGTTTCCCACCTGGCTCGTTCTTGAGGAGAACACTCAGGAATTAACAGGCAAGATGCCATCGTAGGGGTGAGAGAAGGTCATCAAGACTGACGCTGCTTGTCAAATTATCATCCCAAGCAGGCAGTTGCTCTTGGCCTGGGGACACTCATTCAAGCAGCTGGCTGAAAGTCAGTGACTGGGAGTCTGTGTGCTCTGAAATCCTTCTTGGCCAACATTTGTCATGGTTGTTTAGGTTGTTGGGTCCTGTGGGATTCAGGATGGATTCAGAAAAGCAGCAGGGAATAGTGGATAGACCATGGGCCTGAGAGTCAGAAGGACCTGAGGTCTAACCCTGACTCCGTCACTTGTCTGTTTTATGACTTTGGGAAAGTCACTTCACTCCTCTGGGCCTCAGATACTTCATCTGTAAAATGGGGATTAAGACTGTGAGCCCCATCTGGAACATGGACTGGGTCCAACCTGATTAGCTTGTATCTACCCCAGTGTTTAGTACAGTGCCTGGCACATAGAAAGTGTTTAAAAAATACGATGAAAAAAACAAAAAACAAAAAAAAACATTCGGTTTAGGTGAGAAGCAATAGCAACAGCAGTTATTGGGAACTTACTGGCACTGGGTATAATGCATTGTACTAAGCATATGGAAAAATACCACAGAAGTGCGATACAGTGATATATAAATATGTATCTTGCTCTGTTACTCTTTGTTCTAATGGGTAGAGCATGATGTTTTTCACGTTCATTTTTTTTCCATTGCTGGTTATGATGTGTTTTTTTGTGGACAAATAATATTAAAAAGATAAAATCAAGTGACTCGCACTTCCTGCTTCATTATCTACCTATCAATAAATAATTAGCAGTGAGGACTCGTGTTCCATAGCATGCAGTACTTACTGGACATTCACAAAATAGTTTATGTGACAAATTCAAATTAATCTGTTTGCTCTAGAATAATTTTCTTCTACTCTTTGCATTAGAGACCCATATTTCAGGGGAAAAGTGCCCTTGGCTTAGCTTTCATCTATTTTTCCAAAAAGTAAGTGAAAAAAAATTTCTCATTAGAAACATTATACATTTTTCCTCTATTGTCCTGTTCTTTGTGATTATAAAATCATTTAAACGTTGCTGCTGTCCTTTGCTAATCATATTGCTTGGATTAATTGGAAGTAAAGCTCTAGCTTATCACTATCTCCGCAGATGCTGATTCTTCAAAATAGTTGAACCAGTGAGTGGGTGAGACAAAATGGTGATTCTAAATGAATGTAAAATCAGCCTATACTGCTTTGACAGTCAGTCAATTGTACTTATTGAGCATTTGCTGTATGCAGTGCACTGTTCTAAGCACTTGGAAGAGTACAATATGACAATAAACAGACACATTCCCTGCCCACAACCAGCTTACAGTCTAGAAGGAGAAACAGACAATAATATGTCTGAGCAATGCTGTCTATAAAGACTGTAGTCTCCAGTCATCTCCAAGACTAGTACAGTACTCTGAAGACAGCAAATGCTCAATAAATTGTGGCGACAATTGTTAGGCACTTATAATGTACCAAGCACAGTACTTTATCTTCATTCCTCCCTTTCCCTCTTCTCTGTCACATTCTGTTTTCTGTCAACCTTTTCTTATTTTCTGTGTTTTTTCAGTTCCCAAGAGCAGCCCAGGCTGTAACTCTTTGACAAAAATAATGTATGTAGCCTTTTAAATCCTTTTCCTTGCTACATATGCGTCTTTCTACTGAAATCTCTAGTGTAACCTCCATTCCCTGAAATCCAGGAGGAAAACAATCAATAGATCAATCAATTAATGGCATCAATTAAAAGTTCCTCTGTCCTAATCTTGTTTCTGCCATTTGCCTACTTATATGTCTCTGGGCAAGTCACCAAACTTCTCTGTGCTTCAGTTTCTCATCTGTAAAATGGGGATAAGTACCTGTTCTCCCTCCTACTTAGACCCTGAGTCCATGTCTGGCAGGGACTCTGTCTGACCTTATTATCTTGTATCTCCCCCAGTGCTTAGTAAAGTGCTTGACACATAGCAACAATTTTGTGTTTGCCTTATTGGTGTAGACTTAAATCATACCTCAGTTGTTGTATCCAGAATGAGGAGCCCTGATTTGTTATGTCTACCTTCCTAAGTAAGCATTTCCATCTTCCAGTCATCTTGGATTCCTTTCTCTGTATTTCCCTAAGGTAGGAAATGAGAACCACACATTGTGGAGAAGCAAAACCCTGTCTTTTGTTTTCTTTTCTACCTCCTTCCTGGCGATGCCCAATATTTAGTTGCAATTTGGGCTGCTGCCATACAATGGACCAAATATGTAAAAGAACATGTATTGATTTTCTCAGAGGACATCTCCGTGAAGTTGCATTTGAATTATTTTCCCCTTTTCCCTTGCACTTGCTTACACTGAAGCCCTCTAGACTGTAAGCTTGTTACGGCCAGGGAACGTGACTTCTAATTCTGTTGTATTGTGGGGTCCCAAGCACTCAGTACAGTGCTCTGCTTATAGTAAGCACTCAGTAAATATCTCTGATTGATTGAAGTCCATCTCTCAATTGGGTGGGGGGGGGTGAAGAGGGGGGGAAGGAAGATGTTTCTGCCCAGCAAGCTCCTAATTAACTAGGCCATCTTTCTTTTATTTTCAAGCGTTCCTCTCCAGGTCTTCTCGTATGTTAATCCAAGAGCCATTAGACTGAACCAAAATAGCATATGATTCTTGTGAAGTTTTCAATAATTCAGAGAACCAATATTTTGGTCTAACTGAGCACTCATTTTAAAAATATCGCTTTTACTGGAATAATGGAATCTACCTGCTTTCAGGTCATTCTTAGTAGCCCTCATTAAGGCTTTAATATTTTGATTTGGGGCTGTCTGTCAAATTTATCATGTCAGTGAAGTTCAAATATGGAATTATTATACATCCTCCTATATTCAGTGCCTGAGCACAGAATATTTAAAATGGTAATTCACCTATTCTTGCCCACTTCTTCTTCCTAGAGGTAGAGGAAACTACTACAAAGACCATGAGCAATACGGATTTCATCAAATCCAATTAAAATAAAAGAGATGATTAAAGATCAATTATTTAATTCAGAGAATTTGAACAGGCTTATAATAGCTTATGGCCAGATAAGTATGCTAATCATTTTGTCTTAATTTGAATGCCACATTGGGATGGACTATTACCAACCACTTTCAAATCCCTGGTCCTCCAATTGTCGGCTGTGTGACCTTGGGTAATGCACTTAACTTCTCTGTGCCTCAGTTACCTCATCTGGAAAATGGGGATTAAGTTTGTGAGCCCCCCGTGGGACAACCTGATCACCTTGTAACCTCCCCAGTGCTTAGAACAGTGCTTGGCTCATAGTAAGTGCTTAATAAATGTCATTATTATTATTATTATTATTATTATTATTATTATTATTATTATTACTAGACGGTGATGTACCTGCCACTCAACTAGACTTATATGGCACAATCAGTCTTCTGAGACTCAAACCAAAACTAACCTTGAGAGCCAAGTTTTAAATCTCCAATTCACCCTTTGATTTGATCTTTGACTCCAGCAACATGACTTCAAAGAATCAGGCAGAAGTTAATTAAAGAATAGATCTTCATTTAAATCGAATTTCGAGTACTGAGTCTTCAGTATATCTTTTTGAGTTAACTAAAGACGGCTTCATTTTCAGAACACTGATGATTCATGCATTTCATTAAGATTCTGCTGGAGCTTTCTCTCTTTTAATTAAATTTGAGTTTTAATTAACAAATGTCCTTCCTGACAGGTATTTGTCACAGTTTTTAAGTTAAGTTTCCTTCCTTGTTATCTCTTAATCCTTAAAATACTTTTTTCCAAAATATTAGAACCGAATACAGTTTCTTGAGACCAAATAGACATAAATTCATTGCTTTATATAGGGATAGATTAATTTCCTTTTTCTTAGCTCAGCTTGGGACATGGATACAATATTGGCATTAGATACATATATTAAATAGTTCTTCTTTATCCACTCTGAAAAATATACCTCTATATACGGCTATGTTAAAGACACAAACTCAAGAAATAGAAAAGAGAGGGTGAGCAAGGGAAAGAGCAACAGTGTCCAGCGCTTAGAACGGTGCTTTGCACATAGTAAGTGCTTAGTAAATGCCATTAAAAAAAAAACCCCAGCACTGGCCTGGGAGTCAGAAGAACTGGATTTTAATCCCGGCTCCACAGCTTGCTGCTGTGTGACCTTGTGTAAGTCACTTAACTTTTCTGTGTCTCTGTTACCTCATCTGTAAAATGGATATTAAATCGTGCTCCCTCCTACTTAGTCTGTGAGCCCCATGTAGGGCAGGGATGGTGTCTAACCCTTGTTCTAACCCAGTGCTAAGCACAGTGCCTGGCACATAGTAAGCACTTAACAAGTACCATTAAAAAAGAAAAAAGATAGCAATCCTGGGAAGTGTCTTAACAAAAATTTTACTCTTTAATTTCCAGGACTCCTTTGTGAAATCCTCACCACTCGATGCTCAAGGACCCTATCCATAAGGGATGGCCCACTTTCCATCCTCTCTTCCCCTCTGCTTCCCTTCATTTGGCCTGTCACCTAAAGAACATGACATTTGGGACCGTCTCTATATGTTGCCAATTTGTACTCCCAAGCGCTTAGTACAGTGCTCTGCACACAGTAAGCACTCAGTAAGTACAATTGAATGAATTTGGGGTGAGGGCCCTCTGCACGTCAGCAAACAGCATCATCAAGTCATGGATATCACCAGCCCTCAGCCCCGAGGAGGTTGCTGGATTCCTCTAGACTGTGAGCTCCTTGAGGTCAGGGAACTTAGCTAGCAACTCTTATTATATTGCACTTTCATTCATTCAATTGTATTTTTTGAGTACTTTTGTGTACAAAACACTGTATTAAGTGCTTGGGAGAGTACAATATAATACTGAATGGACACATTCCCTGCCTACAGTGAGTTTACAGTCTATAGGGGGAAATAGATATTAATATGAATAGATAAATACATTAAAGATGTGTGCATAGCATACTCTCCCAAGTGCTCAGTAAAGTGTTCTACACAGAGAAAACCTCAATAAATACAACTGATTGATTAATCCCAGGTATTCACCTCAGTGGTCTGGATTGGATGGAGTTCTGCTCAGGTCCCAGGATGATCAAGGACTGTCTTTTTTTATTCTTTTTGCTATTAAAATTAGCCCTTATCTCCATGGAGAGATGGAGAATTGAAACTTTCTATGCTCTTTCAGGATTGCAAGAGAAGCTGCTCCCTGAGGTGATGGCACATTCTCAGAAGATGAAATACACACAGCTGCCCCCCCTGGTTTCACAGATCTTCCAATGTCTACAATGAGTGAAGCTGGTTTTTTTTATGGTATTAGTTAAGCATTTACTATCTGTCAAACACTGTTCTGAGCACTGGGATAGGTACAAATTCATTAGGTGGACACAGTCCCTGTCCCTCATGGGACTCACAGTCTAAGTAGGAGGAAGAACAGGTATCAAATCCTCATTTTACAGATCAGGTAACTGATGAACAGAGAAGCTAAGTGATTTGCCCAAGGTCACACAGCAAGCAATTGGCGGAGCCAAGGTTAGAACAGCAAGATGGCTTTGCTCCGTGTTTATAATCTCCCCTCTCTGTTGTTCCCCAGGCCTTTGGAAATGTGTTAAATATCATCTGTTTCAAGGTACAAGTGTGTCTGTACGTTGATCCAATCCTAATTTGGGAGTTTGCTAATGATTAACTCATTTTTGCCTGTATAAACAACAGGGCCAAATGGTCACTGCAACAGCCAATGAATTATTTATCGGTTCAATAAAGGGAAGCCATGCCTAAGAACACAGAGCAGTCAGCAAGTGGAAATTTACCTGGTACCAGTGACTATAGCTAAAACAATTTTGCCTGTATTTGGCTGGGAGATATTAACCTCTCTGAAAGGAAGGCCCAGTCATGGAAATCCATAGAAAATTAGACCAGAAGAAAAGATCAATGGTTTCCGGAAGGATTGGTTCAGTAAATTTTCACATGCTTTATCAGTGCTAGGTCATTAAATGTAAAATGATAGGTACCCTCAGCCATGGAGATGGATGTCAATTAGAATCAATCAATCAATCGTATTATTGAGCGCTTACTGTGTGCAGAGCACTGTACTAAGCACTTGGGACCAAAATTCATACCTCCATTAGGGATCTGTTGCTGTCACTTCGATTTGTATTTATTTACTTTTTATTATTTGTGTATTTAGTAACTTTTTCTGTGTCTCACTCTAGATTGTAGGATCCTTTGTGGGCAGGAAACAGGTCTACCCCCTCTATTGTATTGTACTATAGTACTCTCCCGATCGTTTAATATAGTGCTCTGCACACAGTAAGCACTCAATAAATAGCATTGATTGATTGATTGATGGCACATCTCAGCATGTCATGACCTGATCCTCTTTCAAAAGCCTACCCCAAATTAACTTCCTACCTGAAGTCTTTCCTGACTGATTTGAGTCACAGTCTCCAATCATCATCATCAATCGTATTTATTGAGTGCTTACTATGTGCAGAGCACTGTACTAAGCGCTTGGGAAGTACAAATTGGCAACATATAGAGACAGTCCCTACCCAACAGTGGGCTCACAGTCTAAAAGTCTAAAAGTCACAGTCTCCAATGCTTCAAGAATCTCTGTATAGTACCTGTGTTATGTTCCACCCCACTGGGCTTACTGAGGGCAGAGATCATATTCATTCAACTGTATTTTCTGAGCATTTATTGTGTGCAGAACACTTTACTAAGCGCTAGGGAGAGAACAATACAACAATAAACAGACATATTCCCTGCCCCAGAACGAGTTTACGGTCTAAAGGCAGGCTCTACCAATGCTATCGCATTGTATCCTCCCAAACATTTAGCACAGTGCTTTACATACATTAAGTGCTTGATAAATACCACTAATTCACTGATCACCTTGATAGTCAACATTCTGTTCATTCATTCCCAAACTTTTTGTATTAACTAGTGCTAATCCCTAGGCTAAAGCCAGCCTATATATATTTCCTCTTGGCTTTTTCAGGCCAAAAGTGTCATCACTATTCATTTGAAGAAAGTGATAAGGAGCTCTGATCCTTTTTTGCAGCTCATGTTTTTTATTATTATTATTATTCTTTTGATACGCTCTCCCTTTTCCACTTGCCCAAACTAGGCTCTGCAGAGTATAAAAATTCATGTGCTGGAATAAAGATCATCATTCATATTTCGCAAGAATTCCAAATGTACAGCAGCGTTAAAATGGGTATGGGTGAGAGCATATTTATTTATATGCTTCTCACAGTTAAATTCTATTTTTCTAATGAATGAGGAAATGCTATTGCAGGTTCTCTGAGGCCTATTTCACAGGAAGGAAAATATTTCTCTTCTCTGTCAGCGATGAAAGCCTACGTGGTAAGTGCATAGTAACAGTGCTCAGCACACAGTAAGCGCTTAATAAATACGATTGAACGAATGAATAAGCCCAGTTGATAGTCCTGTATTGTGTGTGGATAGGGGTGGTCTAACAAGCCATTTGAAAAAAAAATATACTCTCAGCGGGAAAGGACTTAGGGTGGGACCAGAGCACCTTACCTGGATCTGTGAGAAAGCAATGATTGTGTTACATTACAACAAAGTCAGTCAGTCATTTCACTGACAACAAATTTTACAGACAATTTCCAGAGCCCAGGTGAAGAAGAAAAATTGATTTAAATAGTTTATCTCTCATTATGCATTCAGTGAGCTTCCCAATTCTACTGGGTATTCAAAATGTATTCCAAAAAGTACATTTTGAAAAGTTTTGAAAGTCAATGATTCTAATAAAGGTTTCATACGCATATAAAATCTAATGGATTGCTCAGGAACTTAAAAAATATATGACCAGCTCCATGGGTAGATCTTTGCATAATTAGGAAAGCAGCATAGTCCAGTGGAAAGGGCATGAGCTTGGGAGTCAGAGGACCTGGGTTCTAACCCTGGCTCTGTAACTTGCGTGCTGTGTGACCTTGGGCAAGTCACTCAACTTTTTTTGTGCCTCAGTTCCCTCATCTGCAAGATAAGTTTTCAAAATCTGTTCTGCCTCCTACTTAAGACTGTGAGCCGCATGTGGGACCTGATTATCTTGTACCTACTCCAGTGCACAGTACAAAACTTGGCACATAGTAAGTGCTTAACAAATACCACAATTGTGATTATTAAATGGACTTGAATAAACAGCTTTGTTTGTAATGTGCCCTAGCGGACTGAGTATAGATTTGGTAGTCAGGAGACTGGGGTTGTCATCCCAAGTCTGCCACTTGTCTGCTCTGTGACTTTGGACAAGTCACTTAACCTCTCTGTTCCTCAGGCCCCTCACGTGTAAAATAGGGCAAAGATACCTGCTCTCCTGTCTTTCTAAATTAGGATATCCGTGTGGGACATATACCATGTCTGGCCTGATTATCCTCAACTGACCATGTTGCCTGAAGCATACTAAGTGCTTATTACATACTATAATTATAATTTTCAATGCATCAGGGTTTGGCCATAGTTTATCTCCATAAACTGAGATAATAAATTGTTTGCTTGGGCTCAGGAGGATAAGGAGTCTTACAGAGATAATACTGCTAGTTTTTCCTCTGAAATATTATGCAGGTCTGCTTCTCTCTCTGTCTCCTTCTGATGACTACCCTGGTTCAAGGCCCTACTGAGAGCTCACCTCCTCCAGGAGGCCTTCCCAGACTGAGCCCCCTCCTTCCTCTCCCCCTCCTCCCCCTCTCCATCCCCCCGTCTTACATCCTTCCCTTCCCCACAGCACCTGTATATATGTATATATGTTTGTACATATTTATTACTCCATTTATTTATTTATTTTACTTGTACATATCTATTCTATTTATTTTATTTTGTTAATATGTTTGGTTTTCTTCTCTGTCTCCCCCTTCTAGACTGTGAGTCCACTGTTGGGTAGGGACTGTCTCTATATGTTGCCAACTTGTACTTCCCAAGCGCTTAGTACAGTGCTCTGCACACAGTAAGCGCTCAATAAATACGAATGATTCAAGACCTGTCATGTGGGAAGTGGCTCTCAAGCCTCTCTACATCAAGTCGCTTCACTCTTTAGTCCAGCCAACATTCATCCGCTACAGTTACCTTCCTAAAACACATTCAGAACTCGATCCTCCTCAGCATGATGGCTAGTGCCTTCCATTTTTCTCAGCGTTTTTTAAATGTTATTTGTTAAGCACTTACTATGTACCAGGCACTGTCCTAGTAGGTACAAAATAAACAAGTCAGACGCAGTCCACGTTCTACAGTGACTCCCAGACTTAATTCCCAAGGCACAGAGAAGGGAAGTGACTTGCTCAGCAGACAAGTGGAGGAGCCAGGATTAGAACCCAGGTCTTCTAACTCCCAGGTCCAAGCCCCAAAGTATTGGATTTAAGGTTCTTCACCAGCCCCCTCCTCCTACTTACCGTCTTACATTACCAACCCATTCTATTTGCTTCTCTTCATCCAGTGGAATCTCTCTCACAATTCTCCTGTTTCCAAACCTTTGCCTTTGCCTGTACCCTCCTCCCTCAAATCTGTGGCACGATAACTCTCCCCACACTTAAAGTCTTTCTATATATCCACCTCTTCCAAGAGGCATTCCTTGATTAACCCCCCCATGTCCCCCACTGCTCAGATCCCATCACTCATCAGCTTTTTCAGCAATCATCGTTCAAACCATGGGGTAGAAGAGTCGGAAGATCCCAGCAGAAGGCAGACTAGCCTGGTGGCAGCAATTGTCAGAAGGACTTCTCTCCTTAAATGAAAGCTTTGCAAAAACCATGGATAGGGCTAAGCAGCAGAGATTAAAGATATGCATAATAATAATAATAATGGTGGTATCTGTTAAGCGCTTACTATGTGCAAAGCACTGTTCTAAGCACTGGGAGGGATACAAGGTGATCAGGTTGTCCCACTTGGGGCTCACAGTCTTAATCCCCATTTTACAGATGAGGTAACTGAGGCACAGAGAAGTTAAGTGGCTCGCCCAGGGTCACACAGCTGACAAGTGGCGGAGTCAGGATTTGAACCCATGACCTCTCACTCCCAAGCCTGCGCTCTTTCCACTGAGCCACGCTGCTTCCAATATTCATGATGCTATGGAATGGGGGATAATAATAATAATAATAATGATGATGTAATGGCATTTTACATATTTATTATGGTTGTACATATTTATTTATGGTTGTACATATTTATTACTCTATTTATTTATTTATTTATTTTACTTGTACATTTCTATCCTATTTATTTTATTTTGTTGGTATGTTTGGTTCTGTTCTCTGTCTCCCCCTTTTAGACTGTGAGCTCACTGTTGGGTAGGGACTGTCTCTATGTGTTGCCAATTTGTACTTCCCAAGCGCTTAGTACAGTGCTCTGCACATAGTAAGTGCTCAATAAATACGATTGATTGATTGATTGATTTTAAGTTCTTACTCTGTGCCAAGCACTGGGGTAGATACAGGATAATCAGATTGGACACAGCCCCTGCTTCACAATGGGCTCACATTCCGAGGGTGATCGATTGTATCCACACTTTCATTCTTTTCCAAATTGTATGTTTTCAGTTTGGGTTATCTTTTCTCTCCCATTAGATCGTAGGCTCCTCAGCAACAAGAACCAGGTGTTTTACTTCAACTGCATGTTTCCAAGTGTCCAGGACAGTGCTTCACAAGCAGTATGTGCTCAGTAAATATTGCGACTGGGCCTGCCATTTCAAATAATTGTTTTCTTGAGTGCGTTTTTCACTGTCCCTGGAGTCGTGATGGATAGCTCAGCATTAGATGACGGAAAACTGCTGTTTGTAATGAGACCCAGGATTTAAAAAGTTGAGATAGACAGAAAGTATGTGGATCCTGCATATCTGCAGGAGAAGCAGCGTGGCTCAGTGGAAAGACCCCGGGCTTTAGAGTCAGAGGTAATGGGTTCGAATCCTGACTCTGCCAATTGTCAGCTGTGTGATTTTGGGCAAGTCACTTCACTTCTCTGTGCCTCAGTTACCTCGTCTGTAAAATGGGGATGAAGACTGTGAGCCCCCTGTGGGACAACCTGATCAATATTATATTTGTACATATTTATTTGTATACAATTATATACAACTGTATATGCAATATACAGTGTATACAATATACAATGTGCAATATATACAATATCCAATAATGTAAACAATATACAATGTATACAATTATATACAATTTGTACATATTTATTCTATTTATTTGATTTTGTTAATACGTTTTGTTTTGTTCTCTGTCTCCCCCTTCTAGACTGTGAGCCCACCGTTGGGTAGAAGCCGTCTCTATATGTTGCCAACTTGGACTTCCCAAGCGCTTAGTACAGTGCTCTGCACACAGTAAGCGCTCATTAAATACGACTGAATGAATGAATGAATCACCTTGTAACCTCCCCAGCGCTTAGAACAGTGCTTGGCACACAGTAAGCACTTAATAAATGCCATCATTATTATTATTATTACCTGCCAATTCAGGGTGTGCTCTGACATCAGTGATGGAGGCGGCTCTGGGATTTTCCACACAAATAATCAATCAATCATATTTATTAAGTGTGTGTGTGTGTGTGTGTGTGTGTGTGTGTGTGTGTGTGTGTGTGTGTCCTCTGGGCGTGGGGTTGGGCCCCTTCTAGACTGAGCCCACTGTTGGGTAGGGACCGTCTCTATATGTTGCCAACTTGTGCTTCCCAAGCGCTTAGTACAGTGCTCCGCACACAGTAGGCGCTCAATAAATACGATTGATTGATTGATTGATTGGGCCAGGCCCGTCAGTGCGGCGCTCGGCCGCTGGGGGCGCTGTCCCGGCTGCCCTTCCCGCGCGTGCGCAGATGGCGGGGCGGGGCCGGAGTGCGGCTGCCGCCGGGAGCGCGCGGCCCTCGCCCCCGCCCCATCCCCCGGCGCGCGTGCGCGAGGCGAGGTGCGGGGGCGCGCGCCGTGCCTGCCGCCGCCGGGCCCGTGCTCGCCCCCGCGCCCGCGCCCGCGCTCGTGCCCGCGCCCGTGCTCGCGCCCGCCGCCGCCCGCCCGGCCTGCCCGCGCTCGTCACCGTTGGGGTCTGTGCCCTGGCCGGGTGAGTGAGTGGTCTCCGTCCGGGGAGGAGGGAAAACACTCTGCCCCTGCACCCCTCGCCCATCCTGCCCATCCTGCCCATCCTGCCCCCCTGCCCATCCTGCCGCTCTGCCTCCCTACCCCCACCCATCCTGTCCTTCTGCCCCCAGCCCACCTTGCCCCTCGCCCCCAACGCATCCTGCCCCCCTGCCTCCCTACCCCCTCGGCATCCTGCCCCTCTGCTCCTGCCATCATCCCCAGCCCATCCTGCTCTTCTGCCCCCAGCCCACCCTGCCCCAGCCCATCCTGCCCCTCTGCCTCCCTACCCCCAGCGCATCCTGCCCCTGCACCCCCTGCACCCCCTGCCCATCCTACCCCTTCACTCCCCCCCGCATCCTGCCCCTCTGCCTCCCTACCCCCTCAGCATCCTGCCTCTCGTCCCCAGAGCATCCTGTCCCTCTGCCTCCTGCCATCTTCCCCAGCCCATCCTGCCCCTCTGCCCACCCCCCAGCCATCCTGCCCTTCTTCCCCAGCCCATCCTGCACCCCCTGCCCATCCTGCCCCTGCACCCCCTGCCCATCCTGCTCCTCTGCCTCCCTACCCCCAGTGCATCCTGCCCCTGCACCCCCTGCCCATCCAACCCCTTCACTCCCCACCCATCCTGTCCCTCTGCCCCCAGCCCATCTTGCCCCTCGCCCCCAGCGCATCCTGCCCCTCTGCCTCCTGCCATCTTCCCCAGCCCATCCTGCCCTTCTTCCCCAGCCCATCCTGCACCCCTTGCCCATGCTGCCCCTGCACCCCCTGCCCATCCTGCTCCTCTGCCTCCCTACCCCCAGTGCATCCTGCCCCTGCACCCCCTGCCCATCCAACCCCTTCACTCCCCACCCATCCTGTCCCTCTGCCCCCAGCCCATCTTGCCCCTCGCCCCCAGCGCATCCTGCCCCTCTGCCTCCTGCCATCTTCCCCAGCCCATCCTGCCCTTCTTCCCCAGCCCATCCTGCACCCCCTGCCCATCCGCCTCCCTACCCCCAGCGCATCCTGCCCCTGCACCCCCTGCCCATCCAACCCCTTCACTCCCCACCCATCCTGTCCCTCTGTCCCCGGCCCATCCTGCCCCTCTGCCTCGCTACCCCCTCAGCATCCTGCCCCTCTGCCTCCTGCCATCATCCCCAGCCCATCCTGCCCCTGTACCCCCACCAATCCTGCCCCTGCACCCCCCACCCATCCCACCCCTCTTCCCCAGTGCATCCTGCCCCTCCACTCCCACCCATCCTGACCCCAGCCATCCTCCACCCCCACTGAGCCATCCTGCCCCTCTTCCTCAGCCCACCCTGCCCCTCCACATTCTGCCCCTCTGCTTCCCCCGCCCCTCTCTCCAGCAAGGTTTCATTTACTATTAGCAAGGAATTCTTGGGAGAAGGTTTGGCTCAGCTATCTGATCTTACATTTCCCAGTAGGGATATGTGAGCATTTTGGCCTTCTTAACCAACTTAATTTTGTTTTCAAGGGTTTAATTCTAGACTGTGAGCCCACTGTTGGGTAGGGACTGTCTCTATATGTTGCCAACTTGTACTTCCCAAGCGCTTCGTACAGTGCTCTGCACACAGTAAGCGCTCAATAAATACGATTGATTGATTGCACATAGTAAGCGCTTAATAAATGCCATCATTATTAAGGACATGTATAGCATAGTTGTTCAAAACAGTGAACTCAATTTTCCCCTAATATTGTTCAGGGTGAAAGTAATGTAATATAGAACATCAAGGTGATTTGCTCATGGTCATAAGCCCTATACCCAACCCATTCCCCCTGGGCTGAAAAATAGGGTTAGTTTTATCCCCTGCATTATGAGTTCAGATAATTTGGGGGGAAGACACAGAAATAAATGATAAAATAATTAGGGTTATTAAAGGTGAAGGAATAAACCAGCCTTTTCAAGTCTTTTTTATGGTATTTGTAGAGCTCTCACTATGTGGCAGGCACTGTACTAAGCACTGGGGTAGATGTAGGCTAATCAGGTTGAACACAGTCCATATCCCACATGGAGCTCACAGTCTTAATCCCCATTTTTCAGATGAGGTAACTGAGGCACAGAGAAGTTAAGTGACTTGCCCAAGGTCACAGAGCAGACAAGTGGTGGAGCCGGGATTAGGACCCCGGTCCTCTGGTTTCCAGGCCTATGGTCTATCCAGTAGGCCTCACTGTTTCCTCTAAGTCTTAGCACCTTTCTCGGAAAACCTGATTTATTTTCTAAGTGAAACCTGAACCTAGCAGTTTCCATTTATAAAATGTGTTTTACAGTACCAACCACTGACTTTTGCAGTGCTGTTGTAAGAATGAATGAATTTGTCATACGCTTATGATAACACTCTCAAGAGAAAGGCTCAGCATAAATATGAAGTATTATTATCGTGGAGCCAACCTTGGGGAAACACTGACTAGGTAAGTAAAGCAGAAAAGGCCCTCAGGGATTACAGCATGCCGCTTGTAGAATATGATCAGCAATGGAGTACCATTAGAAAAGAAGGAATCATGGTACTGGGGTGTATGAACCAGAGAATGGTGTGTTGGGACCAAAAACACATCCTTCCTTTCTACTCTGCAACCAGTATAGGTGTCCAGTTTGGTTCACTGCTCTTTAAAAAGGTTGAGGAGGATCTGGAGGCATTCAGAGGAGAAGGGTAACAGTGGTTACAGGAATGGGATATTGGGCCTGCCTGGAAAGGTTAAAGGGATGGAGAATTAGTCTGGTGAAGAGAAGGCTATGTGGTAATTTATTAACAACATTTATGCAGGATTTTGTGGGATGAATGTTGACCAGCTTGCCTGTTTAACTGTTCACAGTTAACCACAAAAGAGGAAATTGACTAAAGGCCAAGAGACATAGATTCGCCCTGCTAAATGGCTTTTATTATAAGCAACTGCCTGTCCTGAAGCGTCCAGCTCTTTAGCTGAAGGCAGAGGCTGGATCAGCTGATCTCTGGTGGGCTCTTTCGCCTCTGTGATTCCCTGAAGCTTATCATATACCTTCTCTGTGTGACTTCTGTAGCACGTACTTACATATCTCTGCAAGGGCTACCAGTAAGCCACCCGACTCAATTTCAGGTTTGGTGAATAATATATAAAACTCACAAGAATGAATACATTTACTCATCCTATCCCACGTAGATTACTGCATCAGCCTCCTTGCTGACCTCCCAGCCTTCTGCCTCTCCCCACTCCAGTCCGTACCTCAGCCGCACAACAGGGTAAGCCAATGACACACAACACCACACCCGTGGATCTACCCACAAGCCCATCTAAACTGGGGGTCTTACATGGGAAAGAGCATGAGACCTGGATAAGAGAGTGGGAAGAAGCTAGAAGGGCCCATGTCACTGCCCAGATTAACTTTCTAAAGAAACGTTCAGGACAAGTCACCCCCCTCCACAAAAATCTCCAGTGGTTGGCTCCCCACCTCCATATCAAACAAAAACTCCTCCCATTGGCCTTAAAGCACTCTGTAACCTTGCCCCTCATACCTCACCTCTCCTTCTACAACCCAGCGCCTGCATACTTCACTCCTCTGGTGCTAACCTTCTCACTGTGCCTCCATCTCTCCTGTCTCACCGCCATCCCTTAGCCCATGTCCTGCCTCTTGCTTGGAACACCCTCCCTCCTCAAATCCACCAGTTACTATCCCCGCACACTGTTCAAAGCCTTACTGAAGACACATCTCCTCCATGACTAACTTCCCAGTCTAATGCCCACTTCTCATCTCCCAGTCCCTTGTGTGTCACCCTGATTTGCTCCCTTTGCTCTTCCTTTCCTCCCAGCCCCACAGCACTTATGTATATATCCATAATTTTCTTTATTTATATTGATGTCTGCCTCTCCCCCCTCCAACCCTGACTGTGAGCTCATGTGGGCAAGGACTGTCACTCTTTATTGTTGTATTGTACCTTCCCAAGCACTCAGTACTGCATGTAATACATGCTTAATAAATGTGAGCCCATTGTGGGCAGGGATTGTCTTTATTAGTTACTGAATTATACTTCCCAAGCATTTAGTACAGTGCTCTGCACACAGTAAGTGCTCAATAAATGCGATTGAATGAAATGATTGAATGAACAGCTTTCCACCCCACCTTCCTTTCAGACTACGGTTGTCTATTTTTTTCACGTCTCCAGGTCCTAGCCAGAGTATATCTACAGGAGTCTTATAGGATTTCTGCACCAGGCCAGTGCGTTTTTCCTAAATGAACTGGTAAGTATGCCACTGTTCAACCTCTTACCTCACTTGTCACAAGTGGAATATCCATTGTTATCAGTGGGTGGGCTAGGTAGCTGCCAGTCTGTTAAAATGGTATTGGCTACCACCACTTCTGCCTGCTCGGGGTCAGTCCCCAAGTTTGGCCAGAGATGGTTGTTATTAGGCCTCAGCCGCACAACAGGGTAAGCCAATGACACACAACACCACACCCACGGATCTACCCACAAGCCCATCTAAACTGGGGGTGTTACATGGGAAAGAGCATGAGACCTGGATAAGAGTGGGAAGAAGCTAGAAGGGCCCATGTTTGTTTTATGGTACTTGTTAGTGCTTGCCCTGTGTCAAACATTCTTCTAAACTCTGGGGTAAGGTACAAGTCAATTAGGTCAGACACAGTTCCTGTCCTGCATGGAGCTCACGGCCTTAAGTGAGAGGGAGAACAGGTATTGAATCCCCATTTTACAGTTGAGGAAACTGAGGTGCAGAGAAATTAAGTGACTTTTCAGAGGTCACAGCTAGCAATTGGCAGGGAAATTGGCAGAACTGGGATTAGTACCCAGCTCCTCTGACTGATGCTGCGTCCACGTGGTTCTTTCATTCCACCTCAGTCCTGTATGGCTCCAGCCACCTCCACCCAGCAGCCCAGACCAACTGGTTCTTGGCTCCAGGGCTATATTTTGGGAAGCCCCAGGTAAGCTATTCTTCCTTGGTTCTCCTTCATCAGGGTTTCTCCCCCTCCTCCTCCTTGCCAGGTGGAGCTGTCTCTCAGCGGTCTTAGCCTGATTCCCAAATAGCCCTCTCCAGGGGAAATCTTCCTTCACCTACTTGGCCGGCCAGGCCAGCAGCTGAGGTTGGGTGAGTCGAGAGAGGTGGAAGGAGAAGCACCCTTCGCCAAGGGAAAGAGTCTTTGAAGTCCTCTCGGCCTCGGCGCTCAGCCTAGCCTGGCCTTGTCAGGGGACCTGGGCAGAATCAGGGATTCTGTGTGGTCAGAGAAATGACCACAGCGAAGATTTCAAAAAGCTGAGGGTCTTCCCCGACCCCCAACCTCACCGCCCCTCCCCAGGGATGGCTTTACCAAGGTATAGTCTTCTCTGGGCTCCCGACACAAGGGCAGCATTTGATAGAGAAAACGTCACAGTTAGCCCATTTCATCTGGGGTTTTCCTGTGTTCTCTGCTGGGATCAGGTTTTGCGTGGCTGCTTTTGTCACGCTTGGGGGGAGTCCATGTCCGTATGATGGAGCCTTCTGTTTCTGACAGCTTGGGCTCTCTGTGCAGACTAGATCTGTCTGGGACTAGGTTTATCGTTCCATTTAGATAATCTTAGATATATAAAACCAAATTTAGGTTGAGTTTAATGTCCAACAACTTGATGTCAGCAAAACCCCCTGGTGAGGTTTTGAGCAACTCCCCTATCCCTTGCCCCTCGATCCTGGTGTTCACTCAGGCAACCCCCAGAAAGTGGGCAGAATGTTACGAGCATGAGAAATGAGGCAGGGTTTCAGGGGCTTCCACACATCAACTCAAAGGATTGTTGGATGTGCAGAGCAGGGATGGCCTCTTCATAGGGACAGGGTGCTGCACCATCAAACAGTCCCAATTTTCCATCTATAACCATAACATTTCCTCTAGTAGTCTATTACGGGTCCCAGTCAATAACTCCCCCAACTCCTCTCGAAGAGTTTTGTCGCATTTTTTAAAAAAACTTTTATCGTATTCCTGCCGCTGCTTCTGCTCGTTCTACTACTGTGACTCCCACCACCACCACCTGTCATTTTATAAGGCCTGTTGGTTCTTAGCAAAGATACATACAGATGTACTTAAGCTAATTAGCTAAAGCCCTGAGCTTGCCTACATTCTAACTTTTTGTAAAAATAAAAGGAATTTGCCACTCAATCGAGTCAGTCACTGTCAGAAGTATTGACTTTCAGTTTGAAGAAAAAATGCATTACATTTTCTGAAGGTAGAGTGGCTTGAAAGCTTTGTTTCTATGGTCTCCTCGCTATTTGTATTCAGTCGTGATTACTACATTGTATTACTAGGGCTGACTATTATTTCAAATATATTTGTCCAAGGAAATAAAATTTCACACGCACCAAACCACCCACATCCTCTAAGGATTAATTGTGCTTTTCCATCAGTTCCTGTATTCTTGACCTTCATTCATTTTGGATACTATTAATGTACCAATTCTGTTCACAAAGTTCATAGAGGACTTTTAAGAACTACAACTAACAGTTCATTTGGCTTCAAAGAACGTGGACACAAATATTCACAAATTATTGTCTCATTCTACCTCTGCTTTATGATTATCAAAAAGACTGGTGATCTCTAGTCACAGTTCTGAAATGAATCTCTACTAGTTATGGGATCTGAGAAAAACATGTTTTCTTATGTATTTGGGAACCTATAGGCCTGGATATTAAACGCATAATTTTTCATTTAAACAATGGAAATGATATTAATTGTTTAGGCAGAGCAAGAAAGTTTCAATAGCGCTCACTGGGAAAATGAGGTTTAGAACAGTCAGGTTTTAGTTCAGTAAAGATACTTGTGAGACTTGTCACCAGGGGTTAGTAAGGTTAAGAGTGTTTGGGAGTATGTTTTCCGATTCAGATGGAGAAAGTTGCGCGAGCAGACTTGACGTATATTCCACATATAGCCCAAAATCAATAAAAGCACAAGGATACCTACTGACTAGAAACAGGAAAGAAAGCAGAAGCCAGCTGAAACAATTCATCACTGGTCAACCTATCCAGTGAGAGCTGAAATCTAGTGAAAATTAGATCAGTACCATTCCAGGAAAGTTGGAAGAACATGTAACTGAAAAGAAGGTTTTATAGAAAACCAAAAGCATTCAGCATCCACCAACTCTGCAATGAAGTGCTCAATTCCCTAGGGACTCTGTGCAGATTAGAAAAAAACATGGAGTAATAAATTATATTTGGGGCCATTTGTCCCCAGAGTAAAAGTTGTCTTCATGTAGGTCACTCTGAAAAGCCTCTGATTGGCTTGGAGACAGCTCATGGGTCCTGATTGCCTGCTGAGGGTTGGAACGGCAGGAACAAAGCAAGGGCAAGAGGAATGGAGAAAGAAAAGGAGAAGAGAAGAGGAGGAGGAGGCCAGAGAACCCGAGCACCAGCCTGGCATTTTTGACATTAATGGATGAAACAAAGAACCTATATTTTAAAGTGGTAAAAGAAACAGTAAATTCAGTAAAGGTCTGTTCTGGAAAAGATCTGTGTAACCTGAACACAAAGTACCCCTGTATTGCATGAAATTTAAAGACAGAAAAATAATGGATTTTAAAAGTTCTCACTTTTTTTAAAAAACCATATGTGTTTAATATTATCGCAGGGTGTGTGGTTGGTCTTTAATTTTTGATTGGATTTTAGAAATCGCAGGTGGAAACTCTCCTTGGGACTCAAGCTCAGGTGGTTAGCTGACCAGACCTAGCAGTGATTAGACACACTCTACCTCCCTGGGGGACAGGGACTATGTCCATCCTGATTACGCTGTATCTACCCCAGCACTTAGTACAGTTCATTCAATCGTATTTATGGAGCGCTTACTGTGTACAGAGCACTGTACCAAGCGCTTGGGAAGTACAAATCAGCAACATATAGAGATGGTCCCTACCCAACAATGGGCTCACAGTCTAGAACGGGGAGATGAGCTTCACTGGGGTAGATGCAAGCAAGTTGGGTTGGACACAGTCCCAGTCAGGTTGGACACAGTGCTTGGGACATAGTAAGCACTTAAATATCACAGTTATTAGAGAACACTCCACCTCTTGCTCCCTGCCCACTGCTAGGCTAAGCAGAGAGGGGGAAAGGGAAGAAGACGAGGCTAAACACACAGCAACATTTCCTCCTCCTTCTGAAGGGATCAGAAAAAGCCAGAAACATAATGAAATCTGTACTTGCCTGGGTGGCCCAAGGCATCCAGGTCTTTGAAGCCCTTAATCACCTTACCCCCTCTTACCTCACCTGGTTACTCTTCTACTACAACCCAGTCCGCACACTTTGCTCCTTCAATGCCAATCTACTCACTATACCTCCATCTCATCTACCTCACCACCAACGTCTTGCATCTGGCCTAGAATGCCCTCCCTTTTCCATATCCAACAGATAATTATGCTCCCCACTTTTTAAGCCTTACTGAAGGCACATCTCCTCCAAGAGACCTTCCCTGACTAAACCCTCATTTCCTTTTCTTCCACTCCCTTCTGCATCACCCTGACTTGCTCCCTTTATTCCTTATGGGAAGCAGCATGGCCTAGTGGATAGAGCACAGCCTAGGGAGTCAGAAGGACTTGGGTTCTAACCCCGACTTCTCCGCTTGTCTGCTGTGTGAACTTGGGCAAGTCACTTCACTGAGCCTCAGTTACCTCATCTGTCAAATGGGGATTAAGACTGTGCGCCCCATGTGGGACAGGGACTGTGTGCTGCCCATTTAGCTCTACCCCAGTGCTTAGAAAAGTGCTTGACATGGAGTAAGCACTTAAATACCATCAGTTTTATTATTATTATTCCCTTTCCCAGCCCCACAGCACTTATGTACATATCTGTAATCTACTTATTTATGTTAATGTCTGTCTCCCCCTCTCGAGAGTAAGCTTGTTGTGGGCAGAGAATGTATGTTATATTTTTATATTGTACTCTCCCAAGCACTTAGTACAGTGCTCTGCATACAGTTGGCACTCAGTAAATACTATTGATTGTTTGATCCGGGTGCATCCAGGTTTGTAGATATGTCCTGATTTTGAGGTAAAGGTGATTGCCGGTGCCTCTTAACCTTACCATGATTGTACTCTTTGGGTAATGTCCAGGTGCTGGAAAGAAAAGAACCAGATGTTCTCTAATATTTGCTCATTCTCTTCTCCTGTCATTTTGCAGATAGGCAATAAGCCCAACCAAGGACAACAGGAAAGAGTCACCTGGTCCTGAGCAAACAGTAAGGATTCCATTTTCCTAACAGTAACACTTCCTTTTCCTTCCCATCAAATTAAGAGAGTGGCTTTCCCAGTGGTACCTGGAGAGCATCTACAATGAGCTGGCAGCAGCATCCTGAAAACTGTTTTGCCAAAGAATCTTTGAGAGCTTTTCTACATTAACTTCTGGCCTAAAAAAAAACACCTTCAGGATAAATCATTAAGTTCAGTATTGACTACTTTGAAGTTGCTCACTGGTCAGAATCCCAAAGTACAGAGGAAAGGAAGGTGAGGAAGGCTGGAAGATTTTTGGGCCACCTTTTTCCTTACCCTCACCAGGCCCAGCATTTCACTGAGGAGAGTCACTGTTCTCTGTCTTTTTTTGGAGATATCACATTGGAAAATTTCTTGTATAGCTATGCCATTATTTATTTATAAATATTTTCCTTTAAGAGTCAGCTTTTAATGCAGGATATCTTAGGAACGTAATTACAGCCCAGGCAACTAGTGGGATTTTCACCTTCAAGACTCTAAACATTAGCTTAGTTTGCATGTTGAAAGACAAATAGATTTTACTACTTGAATAGAATTTCTACCACTTTGTCCCTTTTTCCCAACTAAATTTAATTAGGAGGTAGATGAAATTGACATATTTGGACCATTATTATAATTTATATTCAAAACGGGTGTAGAGAACCTTTTACTGCAGTCAATGCTTAAATCAGTATATATTACATTGTGACTGCATAGATTATTGCCTTGAAATTTAAGCAAGGTTTTATGATTTGAAATGTAGCTGAGCATTTGTTGATTTCCCTGGCTATTATTTTCTTTCTCACTCAATCCATTGCAGCTGAGTACTGGCCACTTTGGCCTCTGAACTATGACGTTATGGCCAGGTTTCGCAGAAGAACATGCATCATTTTGTTCCTCTTCATCCTGGTTATTTGCTCCCTGATGATGGGTTTGAAAACCCTGAGACCTGATAGAGCAGTTTTTGGGGACCCATTTGGACTCGGCCTGCTACCAGAGGTCCATCAACGAACCCACCTGGAGAAGAAACCAGAGGTGGTGAACAGGGCCCGGAAGGATGATGACACAAATGCGAAGAAGATAGAGAGCAACGCTGTCAGTAGCGTGAAGGCATCTGTGTCCACCGAAGCAAATATGGAAGACTTTCCCCCTCCCAATTATAATTTCCATGTATTTTACTACAGCTGGTTTGGAAATCCCCAGTTTGATGGGAAATACATTCACTGGAACCACCAAATCTTACCCCACTGGGATGCCAAAATTGCCAACAATTATCCAAAGGGAAGGCACACTCCTCCAGATGACATCGCATCCAGCTTTTACCCTGAACTGGGACCCTACAGCTCTAGGGACCCCTCGGTCATAGAGACCCACATGAGGCAAATGCGCTTCGCATCAATTGGTAAGTATGTCAGTTTCCCTGGCATATCACTTACACTTTGGCCTTCCACTTTAACTTTGCCCTTTTAGGGTACTGTCCATTCACGTTTTACAGTCAGTCAGTATTGGCTGAGCACCTGTGGTGTGCAGAGCTCTGTACTCACTGCTTGGGACAGTATGGTAGAGTTAGTAGACACAAGTCCCTGCCCTTAAAGTCTAATGGGGGAGACAGGCATGTTTATTCCTCTACCCTTTTGTCATACATTGCTAGCTCTTTGAAGGGTGACAATCATCCTAGACCACCAACCTAGACAGGAATTCCTCCCTTGAAGTGACTGTTCACTTTTCTCCATTAATCTGATCCCGCTCACAAGAGCGAGCCAGTATGAGAATCCGGCCAGGTCTCAATGTGTTCAGAATGTTCTGTGGATTCTCTAGACCTTTTGCTTTGTTTACCACTACTCATTTCTATTTGCTCATCAGTCCCTCTCGCAGTGGGTTGGCAGAGGATGACAGAAGGGGGAAAAAAAAGTCAGAGTGCTATTTGCTAGCAATAAAAAGGTTTGGGGTTTGGAGCTTGGCCCTAATGTCAGGAATGAGATTTTAAAAATCTTTGAACTTCAATTCCAGGCTTCCCCTGGATAATCATGAGTTGACCATAATCCTCTGATATTCAGCTTTGGATACTCCTCGATGGAACAAGAGGGTATTTGGCTCCAAATTAGGTAGACTGCTCAGTAATATTCTGGCTTCAACCAGTGATGTTGGTTACACTTTCTGGGCATAGACCCAAAGCTCCAACCGAGAGAATTCTGGAGGGAGGCAGGACCCTCCTAGAGCTGAAGAGAAGATGCCCCAGGATTTTTTAAGATCAAAAATCTTGGCTGCCTCACTTTTCTGAACCCTGGTCAAGCATATTAACCCTAGAGGTTGTCCCCTCTCAAAGCCCTCTTTGGGATGATATGTCACTTTATGTACCAGTCACAAATTAATCCCAAAGAGAAGGCACCTAGTTTGCGTGGGACCAAAAGTCTAAGGCAAAAACCTTACAGTCCCAAGTAATTGTGAATGCTGAAGTGCTGCGCGGACAGACCCACAGTTGAGCATTCAGGTGGCCAGCGTTTTCCACCTAGATAATATTGTTTTGTGTCCACAAAGCTAGCGTGGGATTTAAGTTCTGGAAGGGTGGGGTTAGTGATCAGATCCTTTTGTCAGTGATTTATTTATGTATTTTATTTTATTTTACTTGTACATATCTATTCTATTTATTTTATTTTGTTAGTATGTTTGGTTTTGTTCTCTGTCTCCCCCTTTTAGACTGTGAGCCCACTGTTGGGTAGGAACTGCCTCTATATGTTGCCAACTTGTACTTCCCAAGTGCTTAGTACAGTGCTCTGCACACAGTAAGCGCTCAATAAATACGATTGATGATGATGATGATGATGATGATGAACCTGACCAGAGTGAGTCAGGTGACATGTCCACAGTAGGTGGATAGAGCAGCAGTCGGACGAAATAAGAAAGAATTCAATGCCGAGCCAAACTGCTGCTTAATGGAACCCACTTTTTCAGGGGAAGTCGATAACTAGCATTTTGGGGTTATAATTTCACTGAAGTTACAAATGTTTGTGGGAGGGGTGGTAGTCCTTCTGCCTTTCCCCCTGCTCACTTCCTCACCTGAACATCAATTCAATTTTCAATTCTATCTTATTTATTGAGCGCTTACTGTGTGCAAAGCACGGTACTAAGCACTTGGGAGAGTGCAATATAACAGCAAATGGACACATTCCTGCCTGCAATGAGCTGCCTGAACCCAGAGGATTGCTCTTTGAGGCCTGAGATGGAGAAGAAGTGGAAAAGCATAGTTAATCGTCTGTCAGAGGAATCTGATATGTCGGAGTCTCTAGGGAAGCCTTGGGGTGCCTTCGTAAAGGAAGTTTGCATCTTCACAGTCCAGAAAGTGCCTGGTGTGCTGAGGACCAGGTCTTCCCTGCATAGAATTCTGATCAAAACTGGAATTTCTCAGGAAGTTTAGTCTGAAAGAATCCCAGTCCTGGCAGAGGGCATTTGGGCCACATGGTCGTCTGGGTGACCGCTGAAGAACCGAAATTCAGGCAGAGCACTGCTTAGTACAGCAGTCTGTGCAGAGTAAACCTTCAATAAATACTGTTGATTAATTGATTGCAAGAGGGCTAAGACTCCTGCAACTTTACCAGAACGCATTTCTCACAGAGAAGGGCAGATCATGTGGGGTCATTCCCATTGATTTCTTTCTCTGCAGTCTGATTGCAAACTGATTTTCATACCACTTTGTAAAAATTCTATTCCAAACTCAGTTAACTGACTTCCCAAACTTAGTTAAAATAAATGTGTATCAGTAGCAATCATTTTCATTATAAATCTTCCAGGCCTGGGCTTTGCTCCTTTTTTCATTGTAACAGTTATCTAATTATTGTACATAGCCAGGCAGGGGTACTGCAAAAAAAATTTTTAAGAAATTAATTTAGGATGGCTCCAGGCCCCTTCACCAGAAAACAGTTTGGAATTAACACACTATATAGTAGTTACATCATTTTAATTATAACTCAAAGCAACAGTTGTGGATTTTCATCAAGAAAGCATTCCCCTAGCAAGCCTGGAAGCGAAAGGTGAGATAATATGAAATGGCTGACCGAGTGAGAAGAGAACAGAGGGAGCGAACAGGCAGGAAGATTGAGTGACAGAACAGTCAGTGCTGTTGCAACAGAACTGATGCAAGATAACCATTTGAGCAGCCCTGTTCTGGATTCTGGCACATACTGGATCATCAGTTTCCTCCTGGAGCCAGTGCACCACGTCTAGGTTATTTTTGGAGATGTCAAAGGCACCGTGCCTCTTACCAATTTAGTCCGCCTCACAGACAGTCACATCTTACTGGGTTAATCCCCTTCTGTACAGGAGGCATTTAAAGACCTGGGAGAAGCAGCATGACCTAGTGGATAGAGCATGAGCTTGATAGTCAGCAGGACCTGGGTTCTAATTCTGGGTCTGCCACTTATCTGCTGTGTGACTTAGGGCAAGTCACTTCACTTCTCTGGACCTGAGTTCCCTCATTTGTAAAATGGGGATTAAGGCTGTGAGCCACCTGAGGACCATGGACTCTGTCCAATGTGGCTAGCTTGTGTGTACCCCAGCACTTTACAGTGCCTGGCACGTACTAAGTGCTTAACAAATATCATTAAAAAAAAAAAAATGGGACTTGTTATAGGAGCCTTAAGGTACTTCTTGGAGCACGGGAGCAGTAATGTCAGGATTTTTACCTCAGAAGCCTGAGAATTCCTCATTTCAGGGCAGGATTGGACCCCATCTCTCCGTCCTGATCTTCCCCCATGTCGTTTTCCTTTGGCCAATTCCATTAGCTGTGTAGGCAGAGCAGAAAGCAACATAGGTTATTTCTTCTAATGCTTGAGGACCCTTTCAAAATTGTCACCTTAATTAACACTTAAAAAATAAGCAAAGACAGACGTGATTTATTTCCCAGTGTCATACCTAAATTCCAACGGTCAACGTACAGTCAGGTTACTAGACAAGCACAAACCAGCACTTAATGCCATAGAACCTATTTCTGTCACCACATGTCCTGGATAATGACTAGGTTGTGCGGTGGGATTGAAGTCAGTGGGATTATCGTGTTCTGCCAGGTTTCAGTGTGTGCCCTTTCCCAGAAATGGTTTGCACCATCTTGACTCCAAGTTGGACGATTTCCTGGGCCAGTGATTGAAATTTCCCCTAGAGATTCAGCCACCGAGACCTGCAGCTCCACCTTTATCCCTCCTCCAAACTCCTTAATTTGACCCTCTGACTTTCTAGACCCCAAAGCTCCCCCAGTGGGCTAGGATTCGCTCTAAGGGATTGTAACCAACTCACACAACTGCCTCCCATTTTAATGTTGCGATGAGGAGGAAATGTTCAGGTTGTGTTAACTATGTGGCACCATTCTGCTGCTCTCAGATGTTAAACATTTCGTTCCACACCAGGCAAGCCTCTGAATGCAAGCCTGCAGAAGAGTTTATTCCAAATTCCTATTAGGAATGCAGTCTATCTTCAGCCTTCTATTGGGATCATCAAAACATTCTGCTGGCCGTATTTTTTTTTGTCTGAAAGAAAAATCTGTCAGTGAATATTAATAGCCGTGACATTTAGTGACACAGTCTGTCTTATAATAGAGAAGTTTTTATTGAAAATTTGATGGCTGCAATAATTGCACTAGTAGTCGGGGAAAAGGTTGGATCTAGTGATTCAGAGGATAAATAATGTTTGCTAATTAAAATGAATCCCCATTAAAGCATTCTGATGGTTTGTACAAGTGCCTGCTAATACTTCGTGAACGGTAAAGGTCATTAACTTGTGGCTGTACAGACAGCTGTAGGCTCCTACAGACTTTGGTCCCTCCATTCAGAGTCAAGAATTTTCCAGTGATGGAAATGCTAAAAAGCCATGGGAAGCAATCCCTAGTGGATCTCAGAATTTCTCTCACCACAAGGACAATAGCAAAATTCGGTTTGACTGCTTGTCATATTAGAAACGGTGTTATTGTAAACCGCCTTTAATGATGACTACAGTGTAAAGTGTAAGCACCAAAGTTCAACACCAAAATCTAAACTGCTCGTTTGAGCAGTTTCATTATGAAGAATCAAAGTGCCCTGGTTGAACTCCAGTTAAGTGTCTTGTTAAATAATAAGTCCTGAAAAACCTCATTGTATTTTACAGAATCAGTGACAATTTTTATTGCCTCAGTTTCTCAAACCAAGTAGACTAGGGACAGACGCACTGCCAAATCCCAGAGGTGTCAGTTAAATGCAGCGTTTTCCTTTGTCCTGAAAAAGCAAAATACATCTGACGTATCTCAAAAATAATATTACCTCTGCACCCTGCCCATACGTCCCATCCTGACCTTGTTTTCATGGATCCTGCAGCTAGAAATCAAGACTGAATTATTTTCCGAAAGCGTGACATCTCGGCTTTCAAAAGGTCAGAAGGCTAATTTCTGAATCTGATAGCTATTAAAACTGTACCAGAAATGGCAGAGGTAGGGGAAAATTAAGTAATCAGAAAGAGCTAGTTTTTCAAGTTTAAATGTCATCTGCCTGGATTGTGTTCCCAAAATGCTCTTGTTGGGGAGTAAGTAACAGCACTTTTATTGAACTTTAATTTTATAGTTATTTACCTGTTGTGGTGTTTGTTTCCTAGATAGGTGGTAGTTCAAGTCTACTGCTGCTTAGGTTACTTGAGTTTATGGCTTCCATTGTTCAGAATAGTACAATGGCTCATTAAAATGTAGGGAAAGTATGGTAAGAGTAATATTACTCTGAATAGCATTTAGACTGTATTTTGAATTTTTAGAATACCTTCTTGTAAGCTCCTCCCTCCTCTAGACTGTAAGCAGGGAACTTGTCTATCAACTCGTAGGGTTGTGTTGTAATAATAATAATAATAATAGCATTTATTAAGCGCTTACTATGTGCAAAGCACTGTTCTAAGCGCTGGGGAGGTTACAAGGTGATCAGGTTGTCCCATGAGGGCTCACATTCAATCCCCATCTTACAGATGAGGGAACTGAGGTACAGAGAAGTTAAGCGACTTGCCCAAAGTCACACAGCTGACATTTGGCAGAACCGGGGTTTGAACCTATGACCTCTGACTCCAAAGCCCGGGCTCTTTCTACTGAACCATGCTGCTTCTCACGTGTACCCCTGTACCATCCCACGTGTTTAGTACAGAGTTCTGCACACAGTACGTACTCAATAAATATCATTGTTTGACTGATTGATCGGAGGAACTAGAGGTAGTAGCCATGGAATTATTTTTTCCCCTAAATGTTCTGGTGGAGAGAAGGTATTGTTACGCCACGTTTCCCTGATGAGGTTTTGGAGGATCCATCAATCAGTCAGTGCCATTTATTGAACACTCGCTTTGTGTGCAGGGCACTGTACTAAGGGAGGAGATTAAGTTCATGCCAGTGTTGGAGCATAAACTGGACTCCCTGATTCCCCTTTCACTGATACTTCCACCTCTGCCCCGTGTAAATAGGCTCTGTCAGGTGAAAGGAGAAAATTGGATAGATTTGCTTGTCAGATAAGAGTGGTTGAAGGAGATTCTCCTTTTTACGTCACCTGTGCATCCCCAGGGAAACTCATTAATGCCCCTTCAGGAAAGTTGCCATACTGGGAACAACTGTGTTCAAAGAAGAAAGTGTGAAATACGGCACTGGCAAGCATGGAGGGCAATCGATTGGTCTGATATTTTCCTTAAGAAACCCTGCTCATATTTTGGCCTGAAATTCTCAGAAGCAACTATCCTCAGAGCAGGAATTGGAAGTCGTTACCCAACCCCTGGGGACTGAGGAGTCAGTGGTGAGAGGGCTGTCTTCTCAGTCTGTCAGTTGGTAGAGTTTCGGTGTGGATGCAGGGTTGTCTGGGGAAATATCTATCACAACAATCAAGGGACGGTATAAAGTGTAAGACAAAGCCTGGGTTGAAGGGCACGTTTTTCTCCCCAGATCTCTCTCAAAAAAGCAAAGAAACACCATCAGCTTTTATATTCCCCCCTATGTGGTTCTCACCTCCTACAAACTTCCCCCGTCAACCAGAAGAACACAAATAGAAGGAGCATATGGAAAACTACAGAGTTTTTAGACTTTAGAATCTTTGCTCAATTTTCTTACAGTAAATGTTTATGTAGGCCTGTCCATTTACCAGTTGATGGGAATATAAACTTCCATGTAATATGCACTAAATGGGCAAGCCCGCCAGAGGTAAGAAAATTATCTTTTGCTGAAATAAAACCAAAAAACGATTCCAAAATCATAAGCTACGTGTTCCTTAATGAGGAAAGCAATGTCAGCCTCATTGTGCCCAGGACCTGACTCGCAACTTTCTGGAATCCTGTTGGGAGGAACAGAGATTCAGCAACCGAATGCCAGTTCAGTGTAGGGCAAAAATTCCACCCTCCCAAACCAAAGTACTCTGCATCAAGAGAGTTGCCCAGTGACCCACAGCCCTAATGGAATACACCAGTCTTGGAGCTACCATCTCCATCTGTTGATCATTATTGTTACTATCGTCATCATTATTACTATTAATGATAATAATTATGATAGGTGTTTACTATGTGTCAGACACTGTTCTAAGCACTGGAGTGGATACAAGCAAAACACGGTGGACCCAATCCCTGTCGCACGTTGGGCTCAGTCTCAATCCCCGTTTTATAGATGAGGTAACTGAGGCACATGGAGAAGTGAAGTGACTTGCCCAGGGTCACACAGCAGGCAAGTGGCAGAGCCGGGATTAGAACCCATGACCTTCTGACTCACAGGCCTGTGTTCCATCCACTATGCCATACTGCTTTTCATAATAATAGCATTTGTTAAGTCCTTATTATGTGCCAAGCACTCTACTACACACTGGCATAAATGCAAGAAAATCAGGTAGGACATAGTCCTTGTCCAATATGGGACTCACAGTCTTAGTAGGAGGGAGAGCAGATATTTAACCCCCATTCTACAGATGAGGAAACTGAGGTACAGAGAAGTTAAGTGGCGTTCCCTAGGTCACACAGCAGATAAGCCACAGAGCCAGGATTAAAACCTAGGTCCTAGAATGGCATGTGTTTTTGTCCTCTGCGTTCAAAATTTGCTATTCTGCTACCCCGATATAGTACATTCCAAAGATTCCCTAGGTTGAAGTTTGGCTTCGCCTGAAGTGCACTGCACACGGTAAGTGCTCAATAAGCAATATTGATTGATTGATGGCCCCCCAGCCCTGTCTCATCCCATTTTCTCCCATAATAATAATAATAATTGAGGTATGTGCCAGGCACTATACTAAGCACTGGGGTAGATGGAAGGTAGTCAGGTTGGACACAATCCCTGTCCCACATAGGGCTCACAGTCTTAATTCCCATTTTACAGATGAGGTAACTGAGGCACAGAGAAGTCAAATGACTAGCCTAAGGTCACACAAGCAGACACATAACAGAGCCAGGATTAGAATCCAGGTCCTTCTGATTCCTAGGCTCGTGCTCCCTCCACTAGACCATACCATCCAGACTCCCCATGCCAATGTATTCTCCGAACAAGATTCTGCCGTCAACACTAGTCACAGGAGGATTGGAGGAACTGTATGATGCTGGTGGCTTTCCTGCATACTTATACTGGGGTTGTTTATCCAAAATCTCCCACTTTTCCCTGTACATTCCAAACTTTCCCTCCATTATCTCATCACTGGCCTGTCACCCATGAATTTATCCCCACTCCTCTCTAACCTCCTATTATCTTCTGTCCAAAACAGCATCCTGTGGTAATGAATTACATACCCACACAAACTCACCAAATCCCAGAACACAGACATGGCAACACCCATTGACACTTCAGGTGGTAGATTCAAACCAATCACATAGTAAGTGCTTAATAAATGGTATACTTACTATTATCATAAGCAAAACTTCACACGTTATAGGCATAAGCATATCAAGTAAAAATACTTGCTCTTTCTTGCACAACCCTATATATTGCAACAATATCTAGAACCTATATTTCTTTTGGTGCAGAGAAAAACATTTGAAAAAATTGTCCTTGCAAATGTGAAACTAGACACCCAAAAGCATAATTGGTGGGTTTGGTGAAATGGCCCATGTCCACAGGGTAGTACAACTTTTCCATTTCCAAACCAACTGAGATTCATAACCTTGTCAGAGTTCAGTTGGCCATTTTCAGCTTCAAGATAAAGTTTAAATTGATTTTAACTCTAAGGTGAATCACAGATTTAATAAAGCTCTATACTATTAAAACCTAGATACCGAGGTTTAAACCAAACTTGGTTTTAATTAGATTGATTCTGCAGTTTGTGATTGTGAGGTGACATAATATGAAAGTTAGTAAGGGGTTTAAATGAAAGCCTCCTTGGGCATTCCTGTCTCAGGAAGACAGGTCATGAAAATGCAAGAAGCTGAATAATTTCAGTGATACTATCTGATTTCATTAGTTTAGAGAGGAGATTAGCCCTTAATTCTGCTATCCCTAATGAACTGTTTCCCTAATCCCCAGTAGCAATATTCAGAAAATGAGAAGGTCAGCAGTAGGTCTTAAAGATGATGTGGTAGGGCAGCCACAATATTGGACCAAAAATAAATCAAGGATGCCATTTTAAAACTGCATCTGCATTATAACCTGTATTTTGTAAAAGTGAAACTTCGTTAAATGTGGTTTCAGTCCAACTACTATGTTATTGTTTTTGTTCTGAGCCCTGACATCAGTTTGTGTGAACTAATGTATGTTTACGGATTAGTGAAGCAGGGTGAGTGAGATTAAGGTGTTAAAAGTTAAATTCTGTGGTCAGTGGCAGACCTGGTTAGTGTTGCCCAGTGTTAGGTTTGTTCCCTCCACGTAATCTGGGGATAGAAATCCTGCCTCCTGGGTCTCTCCACTCCAGTTCATAATTCACTCTGCTGTCCGGATCATTTCTCTAATAAACAACTCAGCCCACATTTCCCCACTCCTCAAGAACCTCCAGTGATTGCCCATCCATCTCCACAACAAACAGAAGCTCCTTACTTCTTTGGCTTTAATTGTAATAATAATGGTGGCATTCATTAAACGCTTACTATGTGCAAAGCACTGTTCTAAGCGCTGGGGGGGATACAAGGTGACCGGGTTGTCCCACAGGGGGCTCACAGTCTTAATCCCCATTTTACAGATGAGGTAACTGAGGCCCAGAGAAGTTAAGTGTCTTGCCCAGAGACACAGCTGACAAGTGGCAGAGATGGGATTAGAACCCATGACCTCTGACTCCCAAGCCCGGACTCTTTTCACTGAGCCACACTACTTCTCAACCATCTCTCCTCTTTCTTCCTTACCTTGCTGAGCCTGCTGTTGGGTAGGGACCATCTCTATATGTTGCCAACTTGTACTTCCCAAGCGCTTAGTACAGTGCTCTGCACACAGTAAGCGCTCAATAAATATGATTGATCTCCTACTACAATCCAGCTCGCACACTACACTACTTGAATGCCACTGCACCCCTATCTCGATTGATTGATTCATTAATAGCAAGCATGAGACATTTTATGAGGCATGTTCCAGGGTTCACCCATGGAGATCTCACTTACAGATAACCGTGCATGCATGAAGCCTAAGGCATTAGGCATGTACTTTTAGATCGAGTCCTGCAAGTCTCATGCTGCATGAGAAGGAGCGTGGCTCAGTGGAAAGAGCCTGGGCTTTGGAGTCAGAGGTCATGGGTTCAAATCCCGGCTCCGCTACTTGTCAGTTGTGTGACTTTAGGCAAGTCACTTCACTTCTCTGGGCCTCAGTTCCCTCATCTGGAAAATGGGGATGAAGACTGTGAGCCCCCCGTGGGACAACCTGATCACCTTGTGACCTCCCCAGCACTTAGAACAGTGCTTTGCACATAGTAAGCATTTATAAATGCCATCATCATTATTATTATTATGTCCCAGTGAAATGAGCCCCAAGGAAAGGCTGGCTCGATCCCCAGAATCAACCAATCAATAATAGTATTTATTGAGTGTTTATTCTGTTCACAATAATCATTATAATTGTAGGAATCTCTGGGGTAGAGACAAGATAGGTTGGACACATGGGACTTGCATTTGGGAGTGTTCAGTAGAGCTAGTATTCACAATTCCTGCCTTCAAGGATCTTTAAGTCTGGTGGGGAAGATGGACAATAAAATACATTACCCTTAGGAAGAAACAATAGAGTAACAATAGAGTATTAACCTTGACCCACAAATAATCCAAAACTCCTGGAACAACAGTTACTCCAGGTTTTGTTCCACAACCTAAATCTTTGCTCTTTCCTCCCCGACACTTTTTTTCAGCATGCCCCACCCCATTATAAGTAAAATGGCACCTATAATTTAATTCAGTCATTTTAATTTGAAAATATTGAAGACTGTTTCAATTCTTTTCTTTGTGTCTTAAACATTATTATTATATGCCTTTATCATCTCTGTACCAAACCGCTGAATATTTTACATTTATGTGACATGGTATCTGTCATTGCCATGTAATCCCTACTGAGGTCCTTCTCCGTAGCTACATTAGTTGTATTGTTATTTATTGGTATTCTTTTCTTACAGTTGTTGAAATAATTCTCAGTGCCTACTAGGACTGATTTGGCTTTGTATCTCTGGGTCATTAACCAGCCCTTAATGATCATTTGGTTGGATTGCTAAAGGATCCAACTTTAAAGGGCAGGGAATCTGTTTATTGTTGTACTGTACTCTCCCAAGTGCTTAGTACAGTGTTCTGTACATAGTAAGCGCTCAATCAGTATGACAATGAATGAATAAAGCTCTCTCCTTGCTTTTGTTTCTAAAATATCATAAGATAATAAACTCTCACTTTGACAAACAAACCTCAGAGGGCCCCAAAACTATTTTTCCTATTTAAAATGTGTAAATAAGTCAAATAAATGTGGTCAAATAAAAAGCCACAGCCTCTTCTGGATTTAAACTTCATATGGTAACAAAGAGTTTTAAAAACCAGGAAAATTGTGATATTTAGCAGGTGTCTACTGTGTTGCAAAGCACTGTACTAAGCACTAGGGGAAAAAAAAATCAGTGAAAATCAGGTGCTGACCCTGGCTCTCAAGGGGCTCGCAAACTAGGAAAAAAGGAAGCAGGGGAGAGGGGACTGGTAAAAGACACATAAGGAAAGATGAAAAAGTAAAGCAACAGTAATATAAGAAGTAACAATGCACAGTTAGAAATTTTGAGTGTAAGTAAAGGACACCCCAACATGAATTGTGTTTTCCCAAAATTGGGAATATGCAGAATTTATGGTAAGGCTTAAAAAAATCCTGTGTCCACATTTGCACTTATAAAACTTAGTTCTATGGTTTGATTTCCATTATGTCTCCATTTCAGCCATCCCTTTTCCCATTCCTCAGTGTTCTGCATCAGAATAACGGTAGCAAATGGTACCTTGTTATGTGCATGTCAGTGTCAATCCTCAAGGGTCTCTGTCCCTTTCAAGTGGAAGGAACACTGGGTTGATTTGCACTCACTTTGCCATTTTCTTGAAAATCATACCTGCATTACTTTATTACACTATATTGAATTAGTAGGAAGTGAGCTCGATCTTTGCTGTATGCACTCTGGAGTTAATGGTTTTAGAGGTGCTTCCTTTTAAACTGTGGGAGAAAAAAAAATTGTATATTTCATTTGGTGCTGCTTGAAGTAACAAGTTATCCCCTGAATCACTTGTGACAGGTTTTAATGGTTTTCCATTATATTCTTGTCAGTTTAAAAGTGATTGATTCTTTGATTTAAGTATTTAGACTTTTCTTTTATGTGACAGTATTTTCCTTGGAAGTTTTCCTAGCAATTTTAACCCAAATCTATAGTGAGGGATAGGATTTTGATTGCATGTTTATATTGCCAATAGTCTATAACTGTTTGTTTTTTTCCCCACCTGTGTTGGGGGTGTAGAGTCAGATGACTTATCCTAGGAGAAGATTCCATTGTACCATTTGGTTCTGGAACACAGAAATAGTGAACTCACTAAACAAAATGGAATGAAAGCTACACTTAATCCCATAAAACATCACTTCTGAGAGAAAAAAATGGTGCAATGGTTATGCAAATTAAAAATGAGATTTTGCATCATAATAATTGCAATAATAATCATGGTATTGCTTGAGTTCTTGTGTGGATCAAGCATTATACTATGCAGTGAGGTAGATACAGCATAGGCAGATAAGAAACATGGGACTCACAGTCCAAGAAAGAGAGAGAACAGGTGTTTAATGTTCATTTGACAGGTGAGGAAACTGAGGCATAGTGAAGTGACTTGACCAAATTCACCCAGCAGACAAGGGGTAGAGCTAGGATTTAAAACCCAGCTCCCAGGTCCTCTGACTTCGAGGTCTGGGCTTTTACCACTAGGCCATGTGGCAATTTGAGAAAAGATGATCCTACTTTGTTATTTTTAAGAGGCCCAATGGTTCCGTTTTTGAGTCCGAACGCTCTGTCTCTGTCTGCTAAGTCCCAGTGGGTACCATTTTTTTATTTATTTTTTAAGCACTTACTATGTGACAGATACTGTACTAAGCTCTGGTATAGATATGAGCTAATTAAGTTGAGTACCTACCACTGTTCCACAGAGGGCTCACTGCCCCGCCAGTAATATTTTTGCCACTTTTCTTTATCCTATAAGAACCACTACCACCCATAGGCCTTTTCAGGGAAGCCTACGGGCTCTGGCCACTGAAGGCAATTAATATGGAGGCCCTTTCAGTCATTAGTCATCTCTTCCCTCTCTCCTTACCTGAGTTACAATAGCTGGTCATTGTAAATGTTTCTAATTCTGCCTCTGTGTTTCAGGGTAACCATTTGGGACTTATCCTGGCCTCCATTGACCTCTCCCTTCTCCCTGGAGCTTCCAGGTGCCAGTATATCCTAAGCTCTCATTGTTCCTTGCCCACGGGATTAGGAAAACCATGTGCCGTACCCTATGGACAACTGATCAACATTGTCCATTGAAAGTGATAACGTGGCCATCCAATTTTCCATGTACAAGCAACCATCGCAACAATTATCCCATGAGAAGATCTTAGAAGGGTCCCTGAATGAAAGCATCAGTCTTCCAATTTAAGGCTGATCTGTCTGCATCACCTTCATTCTACTTCTGCTTCCTAGGTGTCATCGCGCTGTCCTGGTATCCACCTGGTTTGGCTGATGATAATGGGGAACCTTCTGATGACTTGGTGCCTGTCATTTTGGATAAAGCTCATAAATATCACCTAAAGGTACTTCAGATAAGTAATTCTAACCATTAACAAGACAGTTGTTGTTAGGATTCAAGAAGTGCAGGATATACTTATTTCTAATGGAATCTTAATATGGAGAGCAAGTTCTGACTTCAGTTCTTTCTGGAGGTTATTTAATTATCACAGTGGGAAAATATCTCATAATTTCAGCCTGAATTCCTTGTATCTTATTTCCAGCTGAGATATATATATATATCTATATATATAGATATATATATATCTAGATATATATCTAGATATATATATAGATAGATAGATATATATATCTCCCCAACCAGATTGTAAAATCCTTGGGGTCACAGACTGTATTCATTCTGTTGGACCTTTAGGAGACTTCATATGACCGAGCAGAATAGAAAGGGTGTAAATTCAGGTTTGCTAAGAATCTCTCCCCAAGTGAAAAAAAG